>NC_090310.1:63954856-64259348 GCF_039906515.1 Pseudorca crassidens
AAGTCCAATTTTTTGGTTCTGTTATGTAACTAAGATTTGTTTATTCGTTTATTTATAGTGTTCCTAAGAGAATTCTTTATTATATTCCTAAGCAATGTACTCAGTATGCTTTTTCTTTTAATTTGGAAGTAATAGTAAGTTGCATTAAAATGTTGAGAGCATTTTTAAAAATGACGTTCTCATGATACAGTTAGATTCAGCATTGACCATCTGCTAAGCACCAGGCCCTGTGCTGATGTAGGGCTTCCATAGATGAGTAAGAGCAGACTCTTGCCTCTGGAAGCTTACCTATAGTCTTGATTGGCTGATGTTTTTAACTGAAACTAGGTAGAGAGAATGCAGGAGCTCAGAGTCCCTTGGGGAAATAGTCTAGAGTAGGGCCTCAGATGTTTTTAGTGTTCTTTATATCAGTAAATATGGTTGAGTATGCACACACATTTATGTGAATGTTTGTTTTAAATTACAGTGTAGGCTGTATTATGTATATTTTATAATGTGCAAAAATAGACATTTTACAAAAGGATGAGCTAAAACATATATAAGTAGAAGTTACAGTATTGTCTTTCTACACCCAAGTGTGTGAATGGTAACAATGCCCCCTATGGTGGAGACCGTTGATCTTGTAGTCGGACCTTCCCCTCAACCCATGATGTCTGTTGAAATTCAGTTCTGGAGTTGTGCCTAGGTTGAAATCTTGGGGTCCAATCCTTACTAGCTTTGAGACCTTCAGCACTGCCTATCCTTTCTGTGCACTTTATTTTCCTCATCTGTAAAATCGAAATGATGAGAGTTCCTATCATCTCATTTGTAGTTTTATTGTGAAGATTGATAATATGTACATATTGGTATAATGTATATCTTAATATATGTAAAGTACTTACACTGGGCTTGACACACTAGTTTGGGTGCTGTTAGTGGCTGAGGATACAAAGACGACTTGGAATCTCACAATTTAGTAGGGGTCCTGCACAAGTACATGGGTAATGATAAAGTGCTTTAAGTTTTCAAAGGCTTTTGGGAATGTAGAATAGGCACAACTAAGTGTTCTTCAAGGGTCCAAGTAAGGTTCAGGTAAGGAGGTGACATTTGAACCAGGCCTAAGAAGGAGAAGGGATTTTTCCAGAAGGATGAGGCTTGAACCTTATTGGCTGAGGGTATAGAGTGGAAACTGGGAGGCTCTTGAGGGCTTGGTGAGTAGTTCTCCAGATCTGGACCTGCAGGGAACCTGACTGAAACTTGTATACCTTGTTAATAGATAAGTGATTTTGGGCTGGAGTTGTTCCTAGCGGTTGTGACGGCAAGGAAGCCTGTTCTAGAACTTTTCATTTTCAAAGCACAACAGCTCTTTCGTCTCTGGTGGCACTCATTCTGCCTTCTTAAGTTATCTAAGAATGTAAACCCCTAAATATAAGCTCCTTGAGGGTTATAATAGTATCTACATTTTTGTGATTTTATTTTGCCTAGCAAGGTAAGTGCGAAGTCCATAAATGTGGAGAAAGGTATGTAAATCCTTGAACCTACAAAGAATTCTGAACAGTTACAAGTGGAATGATAAGTGACCATACTCATTAATGAAAAGCTCACAAATATTTTACGGTAGATAAGCATCACTATTCAAAAGGGGTGAGAACTGTCATGTTCAGTAACTCTCTCTTTATCTGGCACTTACCCATTAGAATGAAAGAAGAGATGAGAAAGTGCACCAGAAAGACTTCTCTGAGGTTGAATTAGATGCCTTCTATTTGTTCCTCTAGGTCTACTCTCCGTCCTTTCCCACCCTGGGAAGCTGACTTACTTAGACTACATCAACTAGTTTCCTTCCCACCTGAGGTTAGGGACAACATCCCTTCCTATGGATGTTGTCTCTGACTAGCTGTGTCCCTTGATTGAAGATTGCTGTTCTAAAGGTGGTTCTCTCTACGTGCATGATTGCTCCTTCTAGGTTTGGAAAGTGTGTCTTCACTTTGTTCCTCAGGCTTAGAGGTACTGTCACTAGTCTCAGGGTACTTAACCGAGCCCAACTCATAGCAGATTTAAAGCAACAAATGCACTTGGAGAGGAGAGAGGCTACCCCAGGTAAGGATACTACCCCCAATGAGAGGGTCTCATCCTTTCCTGTGGTCATTACCTGCTATGCCACATTGATGTATTCAGTCATTTTCCTCCCAAACTATTGGATATGAAAAAAAATGGAATAAGATTAAAAACACCCATAATCTGTGACCACACAATCAAGACTAGTTAAATTGCAGTTAGTAGCCTGTTTAAAAAGGCAGGGATGTACATGAGGTAGGTTGTTTGGCATAATGGAAAAAGCAGAATTTGGAGGCAGACTTTGAGTTTGAGGCCCCGTTCTACTGGGAAGTTATTCAACCTCTGAGACTCAGTTGTTTGTTTGTTTAATCTGTAAATGAGGATAACTCCTGCCTAATAATAATAGTAATAATAACTAATATTGAATGTTTATTTTGGGACAGATACCATGCCAAGCTTATACTCACCTTTTGCCTTTTAATCCTTTGCTCTTTTAGTTAGATTATATATCCTTATTTTACAAATTATATAGATTAGGAAATTGACTCAGATGTCATAGAGCTAATAAATGACCAAGCCCAGATTAAAATCTAGATCTTTTGTGACTGCAGAGCCAGAGTTATTAACATTAAGGTAGCTGCTGAAAGCTTTTAGACAGGAAGAGTGGTTTATTTATTTATTTGTTTTTAATTATTAGGGTTTTCCTTTAAGGGACATTTATTAGTTTTTAGGATGGATTTTTATTTATTTATTTGGCTGCGTCAGGTCTTAGTTGCAGCGCACAGGATCTTTCATTGCTGCGTGCAGGCTTCTCTCTAGTTGTGGTGCGCAGGCTCTAGAGTGCATGGGCTCAGTAGTTGCGGCGCGTGGGCTTAGTTGCCCCGCTGCATGTGGGATATTAGTTCCCTAACCAGGGATTGAACCCATGTCCCCTGCATTGGATGGCAGATTCTTAACCACTGGACCACCAAGGAAGTCCCAGGAAGGGTGGTTTATATGATAGTATACTGAATGTAGCACTAGGATAAAGATGAATTAATTCACTAAGTTCATACTTCCTCCAGGATAAGGAAAGCAGGAGGAAAGAGGTGGGGAAGTAAGATTTCTCACCTGCCAGTTTTAGCTTCAATCCTTAGGTTTTTTTAAATTATTTTATTAATTTAAAATTTTTTTTTTTTTTGGCTGCGTTGGGTCTTCGTTGCTGTGCACGCAGGCTTTCTCTGGTTGTGGCGAGTGGAGGCTACTCTTCATTGTGGAGCACGGGCTCTAGGTGTGTGGGCTTCAGTAGTTGTGGCATGCAGGCTCAGTAGTTGTGGCTCACAGGCTCTAGAGCGCAGGCTCAGTAGTTGCGGCACAGGGGCTTAGTTGCTCCGCGGCATGTGGGATCTTCCCAGACCAGGGCTCGAACCTGTGTCCCCTGCATTGGCAGGCGGATTCTTAACCACTGCGCTACCAGGGAAGCCCAATCCTTAGTTTTAGAGTATTGTTTTGAACCTCATTATAGAAAATGATCACTCAATTGTAAAGATTTACTTAAAATCGCTGTAAGTTTGAAGGCTGAGAGAGAATCTCTGCCCTAGTTATAGTTTCTGCTTGAGTAGGATTAGGGCCTACTAGCACTGTATTGACTGGCCCCATGTGCAATATGAGCTAGTACAGCCTGTCTCTGGGTTTTATTATGGCTGGTTAAGTAGCTTTTGCTTCTGTCTCTGGTTTCTCTCTCTGGCCCCTCAAAGGCCTTGAGGCTATCTGAAATTATAGGAGCTGGGGTATCATAAATTAAACTTGTAAAATGAGTCTGTAGCAGATATGTCAACTGAATCTGACTTTAAGTCCAGTTTAATTCTTTAAAAAAAAGTTTTTGCTAGATTTTTCTGCTGGGCACTTTTCATGTATGTTATCTCATGTAATTCTTAGAACATCCTTGAGAGGGAGTTAGTATCTCTGTTTTACAAACGAAGAAATAAGGCTCAGAGAAGTTAAATAAATTCCCCTAGGTCACACAGTTAATCAGCAGCAGATAACACTATTCCCACTTAGTTCAGTCCTGATATTGAATTCATTGAGATCTGAGTCCAAAACCCACTATTTTTTACTTTCTATCACGTGGCTCCTTGTTTTTACCAGGTAAGCTAGAGGTTTTTAGACATGTCTTCCCGAGGATACCAGTGCTCCCTGAATATACTTGATTTCCCATCAGTTTTCTTCAACAACTTTCTTTCCCTAACATCTAAAATATTCTGTGGATGGATATGATTTAAAGATTGCTGTATTAGATCTTGGTCTTGTTTAGAGGTATCCTGAATTGGCCTTAGTGATGAATTAAAAACAAAAAACAAAAAGGCAGCAGAAACTCTCAGCATATTTTACCAATTCATTCCATATGTTTCCTGATTTTAGCAGTGAAGCAGATGATGGCAATGAACATCAAAAGCCCAAGAAATGTCCATGCTAATTTTACGTGGCCCTGTGAGGAGCTGTCAAATATGGATCATCAAATATAGTATATGGACTATGTAGTGAACCTTTACTTTGGAATGTGGCTCTTTAAAATATGATTCTACCCCTCTATTTTGTATTGCTGTAATTAAATGCAGAAATCAAAGTAAAATTCAGAGTAACTCAGAGCTAGGTAACCTTCTGTCTGAATTGATAGCTTTGGAGTTGGCTAGACCTTTCAATTAAATTAGCTGATGGCAACAAATATGTAATCTGACCTCTCGACCAACTCAAGTGAAATGTTAATACCAGGCATAGCACAGCTCCCTTGACACACTACTTTGACCTTTTCCTCTCCTACAGATGTTTCCCTTATTCCTTTGTTAACTTAACCATCTTCATGCAGAGGTCCTGCCTGCTTTTAATTTTTCAAAGCCACATGAGAACAGACATTGAAATAGCACAGATTTATTCATTTTTACCTTATATCCCTAGAGCTACACTAATCAAAATCACCAATCCTCTAATTCACATATAGTTTTTAGCTAGTTTACTGTCTGCTTATCACTATCCAACCTCTCCCCCTCCCCAACCGCCATAAAAGCTAAAATACTAGTGATTTTTTTTCTTTTTTGGCTGCCTTGGGTCTTTGTTGCTGCGCGCAGGCTTTCCCTAGTTGCGGCGAGCGGGGGCTACTCTTGGTTGCAGTGTGTGGGCTTCTCACTGCAGTGGCTTCTCCTGTTGCAGAGCATGGGCTCTAGGCATGTGAGCTTCAGTAGTTGCAGCACGTGGGCTCAGTAGTTGTGGCTCACAGGCTCCAGAGTGCAAGGTCAGTTGTGGCGCATGGGCTTAGTTGCTCCGCGGCATGTGGGATCTTCCTGGACCAGGGATCGAACCCGTGTCCCCTGCATTGGCAGGCGGATTCTTAACCACCGTGCCACCAGGGAAGTCCACTAGTGGACTTTTATCCACCAAAAATATGGCAGGATTTTTTTGTCCTTAATATTGAGAAAGTGTGATTCATTTTGTTTCCCTCTTGAGACGTGGAGTCAACTTCACAGGGAGGAGGCAGGCAGAAGCAAGTTCTCTTTATGGCCGAGATTAAAGGTAGAGGTGGCTTAGGAGAGGCAAGTTCTGAGTGGTGAAGGAGAGGTAGGGGACGAGGTGATGATGGTCTTAGCTCCCCTGGCATTCATCCAATAGCTGCCTGGAGCTGCTGGGAACTCAGGAGCTATAGTTTTCATAAGCTCCTCCTTAATTTTCCCTTGATGGGTTGGTCTGCCTCAGTGGTTTAAACTATACTGTCATCTCTTCTTAAATATATTACACCATACTGTGTTAGAAAAACACAAACATATTCAAGGGTGGTGATCACATTATTTCAAAAACCACTTTTTTTTTTTTTACTCCTTTTTCTTTTTTTTCCCAAACTTTGTATTTTGACATAATTTCAAACTTAGGAAAAAGTTGCAAGAATGTTATTAAAATTCCTGTATGCCATTCACCTTGATTCCCCAAATGTCAGCATTTTACTATATTTTCTATATTCTTTTTATACATGCATATTATTTTTTGGAACTGTATTTTAGAGTAAGTTACAAATGTGATACTTTTTTTTTTTTTTTTGTGATACTTCTTTACCATAAATAAGGTAATGTATATTTCCAATAAACTAGGACATTCTCTTACGTAACCACAGCAATATACTTACCAAAATCAGGAAATACAGATTTGATACAATATTATTATCTAATATACGGACTTTATTCAAATTTTGCCATTTGTTCCAATAATGTTCTTTTTAAAAAATTTTATTTATGTATTTATATTTTATTTTTGGCTGTGTTGGGTCTTCGTTGTGGCGAGCGGGGTCTACTCTTTGTTGCAGTGTCTGGGCTTCTCACTGCAGTGGCTTCTCTTGTTGTGGAGAACGGGCTCTAGGCGCACAGGCTTCAGTAGTTGTGGCATGCAGGCTCAGGAGTTATGGCTCACGAGCTTAGTTGCTCCGCGGCATGTGGGATCTTCCCGGACCAAGGCTCGAACCCGTGTCCGCTGCATTGGCAGGAGAATTCTTAACCTCTTAACCACGGCGCCGCCAGGGAAGTCCCTTCATCAAACTTTTATCCATTGGTGGTAGCATTTATTGATGATGTTTGCCTGAGTCAGTTATTACTCTGATAGTTGTGCTGTGATTTTCTATGAGTTATTCTTTGCTTTTTAGTTAATATTCTACTGCAGAGCATTTTCTAACCCTTATTTGTATGTATTGGGTTGGCCAAAAATTGCCTTCGGTTTTTAAGTAAAAATAAAAGATACATTTTGCATTTTCACTAAGAACTTTATTTATTTATTTATTTTGTGGCACGCGGGCCTCTCACTGTTTTGTGGCCTCTCCCCTTGCGGAGCACAGGCTCCGGACGCGCAGGCTCAGCGGCCATGGCTCACGGGCCCAGACGCTCTGCGGCATGTGGGATCTTCCCGGACCGGGGCACGAACCCGTGTACCCTGCATCGGCAGGCAGACTCTCAACCACTGCGCCACCAGGGAAGCCCCCATTAAGAGAATTTTGTAAAGATCAAAAGAAATGGAAATCTGATGGTGCAATGTCTGGTGAATACAGCGGATGAATCAGAACTTCCCAGCCAAGCTGTAACAGTTTTTGCCTGGCCATCAAAGAAACATGCAGTCTTGCATTATCTCGATGGAAGATTATGTGTTTTCTGTTGACTCATTCTGGACGCTTGTTGTTGAGTTACGCTTTCAGTTTTTCTAATTGGGAGCAGTACTTGTTGGAATTAATCATTTGGTTTTTGGGAAGGAGCTCATAACGGAGAACTCCCTTCCAATCCCACTATATACACAACATCACCTTCTTTGGATGAAGACTGGCCTTTGGTGTGGTTGGTGGTGGTTCATTTTGCTTGCCCCACGGTCTCTTCCGTTCCACATTATTGTACTCTATCCACTTTTCATTGCCTGTCACAATTTTGTTTTAAAAACGGAACGTTTTCATTACGTTTCAGTAGAGAATCGCATGCAGAAATAAGGTCAAGGTTTTTTTCATTTAACTTATCTGGAACCCACACATCAAAGTGATGAACATAACCAAGCTGGTGGAAATGATTTTCAATGCTTGATATGGATATTTGGGTATGTCAGCTGTCTCCCGCGTCATATAACATTGATTGTTTTCAATTAATGTCTCGATTTGATTACTATCAACTTCATCTGGCCTACCCGACCGTGGAGCATCCTCCAGCGAGAAATCTCCAGTACAAAACTTTGCAAACCACTTTTGACGCATTCGATCAGTCGCAGCACCTTCGCCATACATTGCACAAATCATTTTTTGCATTTCGGTTGCATTTTTACCTTTCTTGAAATAATACAGCATAATATGCCAAAAATGTTGCTTTTTTCTTCCACCTTCAATATTAAAATGGCTACACAAAAATTCACCAACTTTGATAAGTTTTTTTTAAATACATACTGATATGACAGCTGTCACATACAGTCTAACAAATTGTTTGGAATGAAGTTAAAGACAGCTAAGTGCTACTAGACCCATCTTACGGAAAAAACTGAATGAACCTTTTTGCCAGCTCAGTGTGGATTCTTATTTTATGTAGCAGGTTATAATCTGTTACCATCATTATTTATTGTGTTTTTCACATTGTCCCAGATTTGGCAGTGGGAACCCCTTCAAGCTAGCTTTTGACAAGTTCCCAACATTCTTGGACTACTTCCTTACTTTTTGGTGCAAAAGAGATATTCCAGGCTTATCTTCCTACCTGAGCATTGGAATCAGCCATTTCTCCAAGATATTTCTCTCCTAATTCCTGTTAGTGGAGAAAATTATTTAGAAATCAAGATGTGGTTGTTGTATGTGCTCATTGCTATGGGATGTTATTGCTTCCAGATCCTTTTAATGGGCAGAGCTAAAAAATCTATGTATATATGTACACATACATATATACACATGCATATATCTAAATTTCTATTTTTATCTACATGTAATAAAAACTGAAACTGAGCAAAGGGCTCCTGTGTCCATGGTGCAGAAAGCCAAACTCTGACAGTGGTAGTTTGCAGCAAAGTAAGGATTTATTACAGGGCGCCAAGCAAGGGAGTCGGATCCAAACCCACCTGGTCTTTGAGTTAGGGTTTTTTCTTTTAAAGGGGAAGAACAAAGAGGCTGGGACTAATGTTCGTTTTGTGACATTTCTGTGACATTTCTTTTTTATTTTTATTTTTATTTTTTTGCGGTACGCGGGCTTCTCACTGTTGTGGCCTCTCCCGTTGCGGAGCACAGGCTCCGGACGCGCAGGCTCAGTGGCCATGGCTCACGGGCCCAGCTTCTCCATGGCATGTGGGATCTTCCCGGACCGGGGCACGAACCCGCGTCCCCTGCATTGGCAGGTGGACTCTAACCACTGCGCCACCAGGGAAGCCCTGTGACATTTCTTAATTGTAGTTTTGGGAGTCAGAACGTCTCTGGTTTACGATTCTCCAGCCAAAGTGATCCATGGCTCGGGGGTCTGTTAGCTCAACTTGTGCGGGAGGAACAACCTGAGTTTGTATGTTAATGATAATGTTTATAACAGCAGTTTTAGTTCGTTAATGCTTTTGTCAACAATAGCAGTTTTACTCATCTGACTATGATTGATTAGTGTTCAGTTAGCACAGGATTGAGGTCAGAGGGGACAAGAAAGGGAATAAAGTTTTGGATAGATTAATCATAATCTTGATAAGGGTACTTGGTTTCAGAACTGTGTGTTCAGACTAATACCTCCAATACCACAAACTTCGTTTAGCCTTTATCCTTTCCATATTTTTAAGTCCCTTCTCTTACCTAGGGATTGTAAGCCTGACTCACATAATCCACAATATATTTTACTTATTTGCCCAAACCTAGAATATAAATATAAATATATAGCTCCAAGATTGCTAACCCATGTTACCGTGAAGTTCAGTTTGTAAACCTCTTTGATTACAGGTTTTTTTGTTTGTTTTTAGTCTGAGGGTATATGGTCAATGTATTGTGTATAGAAGTTACTTTGGGGTAGCTCCTCAATGATTTAAGATGTAATTCAACCTACAGAAATTTGATGTATACTTTTTTTTTAGGCCATTCGGTGCCTTGCGGTACTTTAGTTCTTTGACGAGGGATTGAACCTGGGCCACGGCAGTGAAAGCGCTGAGTCCTAACCACTGGACTGCCAGGGAATTCCCAATAAATCTCAGTATTTCTGTTCACCTTTTGGAAGCGCATTTGATTGACTCTCAGCCATGGAGTGTCTTCCTTACCCTGGGTGAATAGTTTTTAAATTTTATATGGTTGTAGTAATTTGCAGCTGTTGGTTTGCTGGTTTTGGCACATAGTGAAAATTTTCCTTTTTTTTTTTTTTCTTGTGAAAAAGGCAGAGTGATTTGCTACTGAGTGGTTTGCCTTTCAAACTCCAGAGAAGGAATTTGAGTGTTGCTTATTTCTCATTTATTTGTAGGTGAGAACTATAGGTTTCCCTTTTGGGGGTTTTGGAACAGGGAGAACAGGAGGAATGAAGTAGGGGATGATGAATGAAAGTCAAATAATGGTGACTACCAGAGTGAGCACTGTCAAAATAATACTGATTCCTTAGAAAAGAGAAGTACCCCGTCTTTTGATGTTACCAATGAGCTTCTCCCAATACTGACTGAAAAAAAAGAATGGTTTCTTTGAAAACATGGCATCCCTGTAAGACCTCCACAGAGAGGTTTAACCTAGCAGTTGTTAGGTGGTTTAGATAAAATTTCTTAAGCGAATACTGAACCAAATTGAGCATAAATATTGTGATAATTAAGTATTCCTTTTTTTCCCCAGATGTGTAAATGGAGTAGTTTCTTTTTTCTTTCTCTTTCCCAAAAGATCCCTCGTGCTCCTTTCCCCTCATTTAGCAGCCCCTGGTGACTAGTATACTGGTTTTTGTCCCTCTAGTGGTTTCGCGCTCTCTCTCTCTCTCTCTCTCTCTCTCTCTCTGTTCCATGTCATGTAAATGACACCATACAATATATAGCCTTTGTATCTGATATCTTTCACTTACTCTAATTGTTTTGAGAATTGTTCATGTTGTATCTGTAGTAACCTTTTATTGCTGAGTAGCATTTCACTTTGTGGATGTACCATGATATTTTAAAAAAATTAATTAATTAAATTTATTTTATTTTGGCTGCGTTGGGTCTTCGTTGCGGTGCACGGGCTTCTTATTGTAGTAGCTTCTCTTGTTGCGGAGCACGGGCTGTAGGCACGCGGGCTTCAGTAGTTGTGGCACATGGGCTCTAGAGCGCAGGCTCGGTAGTTGTGACTCATGGGCTTAGTTGCTCCACGGCATACGGGATCTTCCTGGACCAGGGCTCGCACCCATGTCCCCTGCATTGGCAGGTGGATTCCTAACCACTGCACCACCAGGGAAGCTCTTTACCATGATTTTTTAAAAATTTGTCTACCAGTTAGTGGACATTTGGGTTGTTTCCTTTCCTGTTTTGATGATTTTGAATGAAACTCTAAATATTTATGCACAGGTCTTTTGTGGACATATGTCTTTATTTCTCTTGGGTAAAGAGGAGTGGGATTGCTGGGTTCTATGGTAATTTCATGTTTAAGTTTATAAGAAACCCTCAGAGTGTTTTTCAGAATGGCTGCACCCTACCATTTTGCATTTCTAAACAGTAATGTATGAGAGTTCCATTTGCTTGTTGGATGTTTCATTTTGTTTTGTTTTAGAATTAGGTGTTAAGGAAACAGTATATCTGGGTGAAATCAATTTTGGTTGTCTAGTTGCTACTTATGAAACACATATTCTCTGTTTTATAATGTAGAGTCTCACACAGTTTGTCTTCTATTAGAGTCAGCATGTTCATTTTATTTTAAATTAATTTATTTTTGGCTGCATTTGGTCTTCGTTGCTGCGGGTGGGCTTTCTCTAGTTGGCGTGAGCAGGGGCTACTCTTTGTTGTGGTGCGCGGACATCTCATTGCAGTAGCTTCTCTTGTTGTGGAGCATGGCCTCTAGGTGCACGGGATCAGTAGTTGTGGCTCGTGGGCTCTAGAGCGCAGGCTCAGTAGTTGTGGCGCTTAGTTGTGGGCTTAGTTGCTCCGCAGCATGTGGGATCTTCCTGGACCAGGGCTCGAACCTGTGTCCCCTGCATTGGCAGGCAGATTCTTAACCACTGCACCACCAGGGAAGTCCTGGTCATTTCTTATTTATATATCATTAACAGAAATAATATCAACCAACCATATTTCAGAACAATTTTCACACATTATCTAATTTTTACAGCAATCAAGTGAGGTAGGTAGTAGTATTCTCATCCTCTTATTTCATATAAGGTTCAGAAGTCAGGTGGTTTGCTCACTGTCACACAGCTAGAATGCAGGGGTGTGGGTTTTTGAGAGTTGGATCTGTGAGGGGACATTCTGTTTCTCTTTAGTTAGAAGTGTAGCAAGTGAAGACATGGGTGCTTCCCAGTGTTTCCTTCTACCTTCAGCTCAGAAGCAGTGCAGCTTTGGACAATTCATATTTGGATTTTGAGTGTCTTATCATCTGTGAAATGGGGATAGCCATACCGTCTCTGTCTACCTGACAGGTAATCACCTGACAAGATGAGAATCAATTGAGGGACTGTAAAAGCATGTTCTGGACACTATTTGTTATTACATGAGTGATTTTGTAATGCATGAATATATTTTAGAAACTTAAACAATACAGATAAAGTAAAAATCCCCTTCCTAGTCTCAGTGAAGCTGTTCATTTAACAACTGTATTGTGATGCTGTTAGGTACAGGGATGGTGCTAACTGCTGTGGGGCTGCCAAGGTGGTTTAGATTCAGTCCCAGTCCTCAGATATCTTCCAGCTTGTCTTTCCTTCTTTGTCCTAAAACTTTGTTGATTGCTCTTGTAATGAAAGCTTTGACAACTGGATTTTAATTAAGTTTGGACAATGATTGTCCATCTTTTCCCCTTGTAATTGATGCTGTTGGGGAGAGTTGTACTGGGAAATAGTGAAGCAAAGATTCTGGTTCAATCGATGGAGGCAGTGAATTTCTTGGGAAGGAGATGGGATGCCAAACATGCCTCACAGCCACTGAGCACATAACTGTAGCTGTGGACATCAACACTTGGCTTGCTGTGAGCTTTCTATAGGTCTCTAAATAGTACATGCTAATTTTGTGGCTGTTGGATTCTGAGGAGTGATTTGGTAAATAAGGAGAGTTTCCATTAAAACCATAGTTTTTAAATAGTAATTTGAAATCCTAAAATCAGTTCCTGATTATTTTTACATGAATGTTCCTTTTTTTGGTGTATTGTTTTAGTTTACTTGCCATTTCCACTTGGGTCTCTTTGTTCTCTTTACTTTGGTAATTGAGTTCAATGAATCATTTTTTTGAGGGACCTAATATTTGTATTCTACTGGAAAGAAGACAAACAGCTAATTATACTAGAAGGTGGACTATTAATGAATTATCATTACAGTGACTAAAAGTCATTGATTTTCTAAGATACTTTTGATTTCAAATACTCATTTACTTTTACAAATATTTATTGAGCCCTTAGTACTGGATTCTGGGGAATATAAAGAGAATTCTAAGGCACTGGAGAAATTTAAAAGTCGTTCAGTGGTGGAGGGAGGAGCAGATTGATGTTTGAGTACCGAATGGTAAGCAGTAATAATAGCATGATAAGAACCATCAAGAAAAAAAAAAAAAAAAGAACCATCAAGGATAGGCATCTGACCTAATGCATGTGCATGTATGTATGTATGTATTTCAAAAAAGGCTTCATAAAGAAGATGATGCCTGTCTTGAACCAAGTCTGTTTTTTCTTTCCAACAACTTTTATTTATTTATTTATTTATGGCTGTGTTGGGTCTTCGTTTCTGTGCCAGGGCTTTCTCTCTAGTTGCGGCGAGCGGGGGGCCCCTTTTCATCGCGGTGCGCGGGCCTCTCACTGTCGCGGCCTCTCTTGTCGCGGAGCACAGGCTCCAGACGCACAGGCTCAGTAGTTGTGGCTCACGAGCCCAGTTGCCCAGTTGAACAAAAGCTTGTTTCCAGTTTTTGGCTGTTAGGAATAATGCTTCAAAGAACATTCTTCTGTGTCTTTGGGTATACATACTTTTTGTTGGGTATATACCTAGGAGTGTAATTAGAAGGTCATTGAGTGTGTATACTGCCAAAAGATTTTCCAGAGATGTTGTACTATTTATACTTGTATCAGCAATCTGTGTGAATTTCATTTATTTTTAAATCCTCACCAGTCTTAACATTTTGCTGAGTCCCTCTACTTTGTATAGGTATCAGGGATACAGTAGTGAACAAAAGGAAGTCTCCTCTCATAGAGTTTGAAATTTAATGTGATGAAAAATATATTTTATACACACATGTTTAGTATATTCAGGTGGTGATAAAGTGTTAAGCAGGTATGTTGGACAGAGAGAGGAGGGTGGTAGGGAGTGCTGTTAGACGCAGTAGTTAAGAAAGACTTCTCTGATCAAGTGATATTTGAGCAAAGACCTGAAGAAGATAAGCTAGCCATGTGGATATCTGGGAGAGGAACAGTCCAGGCAAAGGGAATAGCAAGCGTCAGAGCCCTGAGGTGGGAACATGCTTGATATATTCATAAAACAGCAAGGAGGCTAGTAAAACTGAAGACATTGTGAGTAAGGGCAATAATGGTAGAATCTCAGAAGGTAAACAGGGCCAGAGCATGTGGGATTTTAAGAGTCAAGGAAAGGATTTTGGATTTTCTAAATGATGTGGGAGACCATTGGAGGGTTTTGAGCAGAGGGAGTGACATTATCTCCTTTACCTTTCGTTTTGTTTTTTTATTTGGCTGCGCCAGGTCTTAGTTGTGGCACCTGGGATCTTTATTGTGGCATGCATGTGGGATCTAGTTCCCTGACCAGGGATCGAACCCGGGCCCCCTGCATTGGGGGGAAGTCCCTATCTCCTTTACTTTTTAAAGAGGTTACTCTGCTCTTGGAGAAAACACTGGTGGGGCAAGGGTGGAAGCAGGAATGTGAATTCAGAAACTATTATAAATAAAAGTAAGAAAAAAAAAGAAATTATTGGTGTGGGCCAAAGAGGGAGGTTGGTGGTTTGGATCAAATATTAATGGTGGAGGTAAGGAGGAATAGTTGGATTCAGGATGTTTTGAAGGTGCAGCGGATAGGATTTGCCCCAGTGGATTGGCTTTTGGCAGGGGGAAGTTTGTGTGTCAAGGATGACTCCAAGATTATTGACTTAAATTGCTAATTTACTGATTTGAGAAAGACTGGGGAGAGGGTAGAAGTCACCAGGTAGGTTTGGGTTGGGATGGAGAACCAAGAATTTGATATGGGACATTTTGTATATGAGATATCTATTAAATATCCAACTAGAGATGTTGAGTAGACAGTAGGATATATAAATAACATGGTGGGTGGGACATCCCTGGTGGTCTAATGGTTAAGAATCCGCCTTCCAATGCAGGGCATGCAGGTTCGATCCCTGGTTGGGGAACTAAGATCCCACATGCTGTGGGACTACTGAGCCTGCACGCCGCAACTACTGAGCCCGCACGCAGCAACTACTGAGCCTGCGCGCTGTGGAGCCTGAACGCCACAACTAGAGAGAAGGCCGCATGCTGCAACTAAGACCCTATGCAGCCAAATAAATTTAAATAAATAAATAAATAAATAAATAAAATAGTGGGTGAATTCCCTGGCAGTCCAGTGGTTAGGACTCTGCGCTTTCACTGCCAGGGCCCAGGTTCAATCCCTGGTTGGTAAACTAAGATCCTGCAAGTCGCATGGCATGGCCAAAAAAGTAAAAAATAAATAACTTGGTGAATGAAAATAGAGGTTGGACCTAACATGGCCTTTGGAGTGATGTAGAGGGAACATATAAATTCTCTTTATCATATGAATACTTATAAAGCTCATTATTTGGAATTTAGATTATGCAGCCTTCTGTTTTTGTGAGAGCTATTTGATAAGGAAGTAAAATATTAGGAATTTAAAAAAGTTTTTTTTTAAATTCATGTATTTATGTTTTGGCTATGCTGGGTCTTCGCTACTGCTCGCGGGCTTTCTCTAGTTGCGGCGAGTGGGGGCTACTCTTCATTGCTGTGCGCGGGCTTCTCATTGCGGTGGCTTCTCTTGTTGCGGAGCACCGGCTCTAGACAGGTGGACTTCAGTAGTTGTGGTTCACGGGCTCTAGCACGCAGGCTCAGTAGTTGTGGCTCGCGAGCTCTAGAGTGCAGGCTCAGTAGTTGTGGCGCACGGGCTTAGTTGCTCTGCGGCATGTGGGATCTTCCCGGACCAGGGCTCGAATCCGTGTCCCCTGCATTGGCAGGCGGATTCTTAACCACTGCGCCACCAGGGATGTCCCCAAATATTAGGAATTTATTGAGAAGTTTCTTGGGTACTTCTTTGAAAGATCTGTGACTGAAATTTAGTAGACTTTGTATAGATTTAATCTAGTCTACCATAGTTTCTATTGTCTGTTATTCTTGTGTAAAATGATCATTGCCATAGTGACCTTAGAAGCTCTATATGACTATTAAGTACATTGTGAATTATCTGAAGAAAGAAAGCTTTAACCACAGTGTTTCACATTATATTTTATAGCATATTTGTAATATGTACCTAATTTGAAAAATAATGGTTTACATGGGGATTTCACATAGATTATTTTATTCAGTGCTCACAATAGGCTATGAATTGTACTATTGCTATCTCCCATTTTACAGCTGAGGAAGCAGAGGCTGCATGGATAATGAATTGACACTCAGGGCATGTCTCTCTGGTTAGATAGTAGAAACAAGAGCTGAACCCAAGTCCTAACTCCACAGAACCATACAGGCTAACTCTGTTAGCTACCATATTCCATTTCTCTGCTATGCTGAATCTATGATAGTTTATTGTATAGTATTCTGCTTCAACACTATAATTTTTGAAAGATATTTTACAAAAGTAATATAAGACATTCTCATAAAAAATTTATAGCAAACTACAGTAAAAAGTAAAAATTCCATTTCACCTCATCACTGAAAGTTTGTGTGTATTTCCAGACTTTTTGGAATACCTTTACAGACATCTGTAATACGCAAATGTATAATGTTTTTTATAAATGGAATCATAATATTTTGCAGAGGCTATGTAATTTCCAGTCAGATGAGAAGTCCTCAAAACCATTCTGTCAGATCTTTGCTTTAAATAAGAGCAAAGACATTTATCTCTTCTGTTATTTTAAGTACCTTGGAACAGGTTTAATGAACGACTGCAACATTCAATATTGATTTGTTCAGTGTTAGTAGTGAGATGCCTTTAAAGGGATCACACATTTCATTTCAGAGAACTTTCCAAATGCTCTTTAAAAAAGGCAGATATATGATCAACTGCTTCATGAGGTTGCCAGGAATCATTCAAATCCTTTACCTGTTCTCAGGAAGTGCAAGGTCGTCCATTTTGGAGCAATTGGCTTTTGCAGACGCACCTGTTACCTATAGTTGTAGGAGATGATGTCTCTCCATGTGTCTGATGGTAGAAAAAGGAATTAATGGACAAAAAAGAAAAAAAAAGAAAAAGGAATTGATGAACCTGTAACTAGACAGAACTGTGCTGGAAGTGAAAATAGGTCCTTTCCGCTATTGATGACATAGAGAAGAAAAGCTTCAGGTGGATCAAACTCCAGGCCTAGGTCATAGAAGTCTTGCCAGTTTTCAGCTCATTAATACCATAAGGTATTTTGGTGATAATTTCCACCAGTGTAAACTATTACATAAGACAGATTATGCATTTTGCTTTTATTTATTTATTTATTGGTTTTTAAAAAAATTGAAGCATAGGTGATTTACAGTGTTAGTTTCTTGTGTACAGTAAAGCGATTCGGTTATATATATATTCTTTTTCATATTCTCTTCCATTATAGTTTATTACAAGATATTGAATATAGTTCCCTGTGCTAACAGTAGGACCTTGTTTTTTTATCTATTTTATGTATAGTAGTTTGTATCTGCCTATCCCAAACTCCTAATTTATCCTACTCCCACCCCCTTTCCCCTTTGGTAACCATAAGTTTGTCTTCTATGTCTGTGAGTCTGTTTCTGTTTTGTAAATAAGCTCATTTGTATCATATTTTAGATTCCGCATATAAGTGGTATCATATATTTGTCTTTCTCTGTCTGACTTACTTCACTTAGTGTGATAATCTCTAGGTCCATCCATGTTGCTGCAGCATTTTGCTTTTAATATCTAACTTTTAATGATGTACTCACTAAATTCCCATTTTGTTAATATTTGCATAAGACCTTCTCTGGGCCAGTCAGTAGACTAGGTAGACATATTGGGGAGATAATGAAGTAGGCTCTTCCTGGAAACAGGACAAACCAAACAGGAAATGAATTTGTATGTATCTCAGAATTCCAGAGTAATGAAGGTGAATTAATACCAAATAACTGGTAAACATAGGCTTATTAAGATAATGATTAAGAAGGGAAAAATGACTATATGCCGTGTACACTTCGGTGTGCATCCAGAACATCTGGGAGGCTTGTTAAATGCAGCTTCTGGGACTTCACCTCCCAGAAACTTAAATTCTGGAGTTTGGGGTCGGGTCAGGCATCTGCGTTTTCACCAAGCCTCCTAAGTAATTCTCTTTTAGGTGGTCTAAAGACTACTTTCAGAAACAGTGCTTCCGAGTGTCTAAACCTGACAAAGATCGTCTAAATCTAAATGGAGAAAGCGTTACAGGGAGGAAAAATTATTTTGATATAGGACACTTTGTGGTAAAAGTGATAAATGATAATGTCTGAGAAAGTACTAGGAGAGAGATTAGTTATTAATTGACTAAAGTAGGGAGGAGGAGGAACTGATGTTTGACTTTACTTTTTGCTCAAGGAATACATCTTTACTTTGATTGCCTTTTATTTTATATACCAGGTAATGCTATGTTGTCTTTGCGTAACCAAGCTCTCATATCTGTAGTTCGCTCTATTCCTGGGACATCCCTAATTTTCACTATTTCATACCATTTTGTCCATAAGTTATCAAAATATTCTAAAAAGTATAACTTGGAACATTCAAACAAACTCAGGACTGTGACATAAAATCATTTATCACCTCATGAGTGTTTTTATTTATTTGTTCAGGAAATAATCACTGTTTTTAGTTTACCAATATCAGTGAATCTTCCTTAATGGGGAGAAAATTCCTTTGGGGATTTAAGTAGAGGTTAAGTTAATTTAAGGTCCTGTGGGAAAAATAAAAAAAAATCTCTAAATTGTAAAGTTTCTTAAGCATAAAACTAGGAAGAAATTCTCATTTTTCACATGCTGTTTATTTGGCATTATCCATCATTCAGTACATTTACTATTATTGACACTACCATTCTTAATATAAAGCACTGATGACTGCTGGGAGATGATGAACTCATTTTACTAGGATTATCTTCCTATAAATGTTCTTTCTTAAAAATTATAAATAAATAAATAAATAAATAAAATTTTGGCTGTGTTGGGTCTTTGTTGCTGCACGCAGGCTTTCCCTAGTTGTGGTGACCAGGGGCTGCTCTTTGTTGCAGTGTGTGGGCTTGTCATTGCCGTGGCTTCTCTTGTTGCGGAGCACGGGCTCTAGGCGTGCAGGCTTCAGTAGTTGTGGCTCACGGGCTCAGTAGTGGTAGCGCGTGGGCTCTAGAGCTCAAGCTCAGTAGTTGTGGAGCATGGGCTTAATTGCTCTGCGGCAAGTGGGATCTTCCCGGACCAGGGCTTGAACCCATGTCCCCTGCATTGGCAGGCAGATTCTTCACCACTGCGCCACCAGGGAAGTCCCTAAATGTTCTAAATTAAGTAGTTTGGGAAGTGGTTATTGATAACCAAATTTGTAATCTAGCTTTGTCACACTTTTTTTTTTTAGAAGATGTTGGGGTAGGAGTTTATTAATTAATTTTTGCTGTGTTGGGTCTTAGTTTTGGTGTGAGGGCTTTCTCTAGTTGTGGCAAGCGGGGACCACTCTTCATCGCGGTGCTCGGGCCTCTCACTGTCGCAGCCTCTCCTGTTGCGGAGCACAGGCTCCAGATGTGCAGGCTCAGTAGTTGTGGCTCATGGGCCTAGTTGCTCCGCGGCACGTGGGATCCTCCCAGACCAGGGCTCGAACCTGTGTCCCCTGCATTAGCAGGCAGATTATCAACCACTGTGCCACCAGGGAAGCCCCTGTCACACTTTTTAACAGTTCTTTGGCATTATTATTGTAACTTCTTTAACATTGCTGTATTTGTGTTTTGGAGATGAAAGGCATATTTTAACATCCTATAGTTGAATGACAGTCTTAATTTGGGCAATTAGTTGAAAATGCTGATCTGGGCTTGCCTGATATGCAGCTAGGATTGTTCTAACCAGCTGCATGGAATAGATGTATAGAACCAGGTGTTTTACTTTAACTGCGGCTGTGCCATCTGTGGGAGCAGGTGGACAGATTCTGTGTCATCAGGGAAACACAGCTGGTGAGACTTTGGAGAAGAGCTAATTGATTGCTTTTCCTCAGCTACGGCTCTCTCCAGTCACGTACATTTAAGCACAGGTTTTACCTGTGCACAGGTGTTGCCTTTGGTCAGTACAACAGCATCAGCAAAAGTAAACAAAAGTGTACATTTGACTGCTTACATATTTTTTGGGTTGGCACTGAGAAAGATAATTTAAGGTTTTTTTAAATAAATTTATTTACTTATTTATTTATTTGGCTGCATTGGGTCTTCACTACTGCGCATGGGCCTTCTCCAGTTGCAGCGAGCGGGGGCTACTCTTCGTTGCGGTGTGTGGGCTTCTCACTGCGGTGGCTTCTCTTATTGCGGAAACACAGGCTCTAGGCACATGGGCCTCAGTAGTTGTGGCTCGCGGGCTCTAGAGTGCAGGCTCAGCAGTTGTGGTGCTTGGGCTTAGTTGCTCCATGGCATGTGGGATCTTCTCAGACCAGGGCTGAAACCCGTGTCCCCTGCATTGGCAGGCGGATTCTTAACCACTGCATCACCAGGGAAGCCCAACTTTATTTATTTATTTATTTATTTATTTATTTGTCTGTGTTGGGTCTGTTGCTGCGTGTGGGCTTTCTGTAGTTGTGGCGAGCTGGGGCTACTCTTCGTTGCAGTGCATGGACTTCTCATTGCAGTGGCTTCTCTTATTGCAGAGCAGGGGCTCTAGGTGCGTGGTCTTCAGTAGTTGTGGCACACGGGCTCTAGAGCTCAGGCTCAGTGTTTGTGGCACACGGGCTTAGTTGCTCCGCGGTATGTGGGATCTTCCCGGACCAGGACTTGAACCCGAGTCTCCTGCATTGGCAGGCAGATTCTCAACCACTGCGACACTAGGGAAGCCCCTGTACAGGTATTTTTAACTTTTTTGATTCAGAGAATTATGTGTAATTCTGTGCCTGGCACATGGTTGGCGTTTAATGAAAATTGGAATGTTTCCTAATAAACCTCAAGTAAGATCTTTTATTAAGAAAATCAAAACTGTCCTGCCATGAGTTATGTGGGCTGAATTCTTGGTTGGGTAGGAAAGAAGGATGTGGAACCTAGGTAGGCTAGGTGACCTTTAGATGACTTTTTAAAAGTTCCTTCTTTTGTTCCCTTTTTCATAATACTGTGACTTTTGGATCCTTGAAAGCTTGCTGGAATTCAGAATCAGGATTCGAACAGAGAGGTGGGTTCCTCACTCTGTTGATTACATAACCATCTACATGGGTTCGGCTTTGGAATCTAAAGGGTTTTCAGACTGGGTTTTTGAGTGATTGATAATATTTCTCTCCCTTTGTTGTTGTTGTTGTTTCTTCTGGAACTTGTTTAGATGGTTATGCTACAAACTTGCAAATGTTCTCATTTTCAAATTAAAAAATTTTGTTGCAAATTCATTTTAAGTGTTTTTTTTTTCTTTTTCTTATCTAAATGTTCCATTACACACTTAAAAAAATAAGGCTCTGTCTTAATAGGAGAGAATTGTGCACTTAGAGGAGGGCTGACTTTATGCTTGCTTTGCTAGAAGTGAACTGGTTAAGTTACACCCAGGTGATAGTATAAGGCACAATTTTTTTTGTATTAATTTGAAAAGAAAGTCATAAGTATGATTGCTGTGTGTAAGTCAGAAACTAATGTAGAAAATAATGGGTTTTTTTTGTAAACAGCTTTATAACAGGTATAATTCAGAGATATAATTCACATACTATACTCTTTTAAAGTGTACAATTTAATGAATTTTAGTATACATACAGAGTTGTGCAACCAGTGCCACTGTATACCAGGACATTTTCATCATCCTCAGAAGAAACCCCATACCCATTAACAATCACTCTGCATTTTCCCCTTTCCCATCCCCTAATCTATTTTCTGTCACTGGATTTGCCTGTCTGGACATTTCATATAAAGTATTAGAAATATTCTTTATTTGGCTTTCATTATAACTCTTTTCTGAATTACTTGTCAGTATTTAAAATTGGGAAAAATACAATATTTTGTGACTTTGTAATAAGCCTTTTGTGACTTCTTTCACTTAGCACGATGTTTTTGAGGTTTATCCATGTTGTAGTATATATCAGCGCTTCATTCCTTTTTATGACTGAATAATATTCACTGTATGATACAGAGTCAGTCCTCATTATTCACAGATTTCTGTATGTGTGAAACTGCCTACTTGCTAAAATTTATGTATCCCCAAAACAATACGAGGTGATCTTTTGTGGACATGAGCAGAGTAGTGAAAATTTTGCGTTGCCCAGCACTCACATTCCCATCTGAAGTTGTACAAGGTAACTCTCTGCCTTCTTGCTTCAGCTGTCATACTGCAGACAGGTTCTTTTCGTGGTCTGTATAGTGCCACATTTTCATATTTTTCTGCTTTCTGCTTTTTGTTGGTGATTTTACTGTTTAAAATGGCCCCCAAGTATAGCACTGAAGCGCTGTCTAGTGTTCCTAAGATAAGAAGACTGTGATGTGCCTTAAGGAGAATATATGTATGTTAAATAAGCTTTGTTCAGGCATGAATTAATATTGCTCTTGGCAATGAGTTCAGTGTTAATGAGTCAGCAGTATATATTGAATAAGATGTCTTTAAACTGAAACACGTAAAGCAAGGCTATATATTGATCCATTGATGGAAATATGACCAGAGGCTTGAAGGAACCTAACCCTGTATTTATTTCCCCTAGTAGCAATGGTTTAATATTTGCTCATTCAGTGATTGCAGCAGCTTTATGGAACACAACTACCGAGAATAACAAGTATCTGGTATGCCACATTTTTACTTAAATATTTATCAGTTGGTGGATATTTGGCTTGTTTCAACTTTCTGGCTGTTAAGAATAATGCTGCTATAAACATTGTGTATAAGTTTTTATATGGACATACATTTTCTGTTCTCTTGGGTATATACCTAGGAGTGAAATTGCTGCGTTATATGGTAATTATGTTTAACTTTTTGAGGAACTGCCAGATCACTTTGGAACAGTGGCTAACTATCTTACATTCCCATTAGCAGTAGATTTGGATTCCAGTTTCTCCACATCCTCCCCAATACTTGTTATTATCTTTTTTTTTTTATTATAGCCATCTAATGGGTTGGAAGTGGTGTCACATTGTGGTTTGATTTGTATTTCCCTAATGACTAATGATGTTGAACATCCTTTCACGTGTTTATTTATTTACTTATTTTTTAAACTATTTATTTATTTGGTTGCACTGGGTCTTAGTTGCGGCAGGCGGTCTCCTTAGTTGCATCACGCAGGCTAGTTGCAGCTCGAGGGCTTCTTAGTTGCGTCTTGCAACCTCTTAGTTGTGGCATGCGACCTCTTAGTTGCGGCATGCATGTGCGATCTAGTTCCCTGACCAGGGATCGAACCTGGGCTCCCTGCATTGTTGGGAGCACGGAGTCTTAACCACTGCATCACCAGGGAAGTCCCTCGTGTTTATTGTCCATTCGTATATATTCTTTGGAGAATTTCTAGTCATTGCCCCAAGGATAACTTTATATATATATATGTATACATATATTTTGGCTGTGCCACACAGCTTGCAGGATCTCAGTTCCCTGACCAGGGATTGAACCCAGGACATGGCAGTGACAGCGCCGAATCCTAACCACTAGGCCACCATGGAACTCCCAAAGATAGCTTTTAATGAAACCAAAACATCTATTTGATGAATAAATTTACTTTATGGCAAAGCTAAAAGTTTTAAATTGTCAACAAACCAAATTCAGAGTTATAAATTAGCTTCTTACAGGATATTGATAGATTATTGTGGATACTCCTGCCTTTTTTCTATAAGGTCAAATAAAAATTTCAAATTTAGTGTACTAAAGGAAGTATACATCTTAAAGCTATATTTCCATGTGAAGGAGGACTGTTCTCTGAATACAGTTTTGAGAAGAATTTAGCTCAGTCTGCTTCTTTGTGGTTGGAGGGCTTAGAAAGTTCTCCCATCTTACTCATCTAGCTTGCATTGCAATATTTAGGGTAAGAGTTGGGCCACAAAGCTACATACTCAGGTGAGTGCAGGTGTGCTTTTGAATGATGCACATCTCCACAATTGAATAAAGCAGATCTCCACACTTGTCATTATCTGAGTGTGTGATCATTCCAGTGTTTCCTAATTTTATAGGATCAGTTGACAGGAAGCTGCTTTTTTGTTCAAGTCCTCAGCTATATTACAAGACTTGTGGGATCATGTTGAGCTAGCTTGTATGTATATTTGGTAAAGTTTGCTAAATCCAGGAGCCTTACTAAAATTGTTCTCTTTTATCTTCTAGATACAATTATTATATATACCTCATGTAATTTGTACATGTTTTATTAGTGTGTGTTTTCTGGTCATTTCAATTTTATTCTTCTGAGTTTGGGATATTGTGATTTATCCAGATTTTAAAAACCAAACAAAATATATTTATATTTTTCATGAAAGGCAGAGAGCTAGGAGTTCTTCGGAAGACAAGTTTTTCATATCTTAAGAAGCTTGATACCTTTTGAGAGGTGTACGGCCTGTGCACTTAAGTAACTGAGACAGGTTAAGATGAAGACATGTGAATGGAATAAAAGAGATGATCAGTAGAGGTTGACTGTGGAAAATGTCATCTGAATCAGGCCTTGAAGGATAGCTTTCAAAGAGCAGATTATGAGTGGAATCCAGACTTTTTTGATTGGCTTGATTTGTTCGGCTGGCTGCTTTTCCCTCTGCTTTGAATCAAAGGCTCCCAGATGAGGACTTTATTGTCAGCCTTTGACTGAAGTGTAAGTTATATTTGTGCTCCCAATTCTTGTGTGTAGAATTAGGACCTTATGACTTATAAGTAGCTTCTTAAGCAACTCTTACACCTTTTTGCCAGGTTTGTGTGTATAACTATGTTCAGTCTTCCTTAACATGTCCACTCTTGGGGAATTTGCCCAAGAACTAACTTAAGTCTGTTCCATCCAATACCAAGGTATATCCATACTTGGGCTCATGGTGCCACCAGTTGGCTGGTGGGCGGAAGCGTTTTAATCTTTTCTTTTTCCCACTGGAGTTTGCACTGCCTTCGGCCTAGTTATTTTCACATTATGACGTTTCTCTCACATTCATGTACTTTTTAGTAACCTTCCATTCCTCTTTCAACTCTAGTTTTATTACTGTAGGGCATCTTCCCATTTCTCCTGTTTACTTTGTTCTCTTTGTGAGTTAAGAAAAAGTAAAAGAAGAAAACTAGGCATAAGATTACTCCCAGTATCTTTGTATCAAGAAAGAAGAAAGCAATCATATTAAAAAAAATTTTTTTAATGAAAATAGAGAGTCATGTATGACCTAGGCCATAGTTCCTAGTATAGGGGAGAATGTTAGCAAAAGCTCAGAGGTGGGAAAGCGCAAGATATGCGTACAAAATGACAAATGCTCTAATTTAGGCCAAAATGTATCTCACATACTGCACATACTTTTATTGTATAACCTCCTGATCTTGTGTCTGGGGATTTTGAAAAATGCATTTTTGTTGGATTATTGCCCCACTAGGAAAAAATTTCAGTCTGTTGCAGTTCCACATTGGAACTGTTTCATTCTGGATTCCTCATCTTTGGACCTTTCTAATAATTTCTGTGGTCACACTGGGTCTGTTCTGTTCCTGTGCTAAGTGAAAGCACACAATCACAAAACTGTGTAGGCATAAATGAGAGGCATATGCGAGTGGTGTACAAGGAACTCTAGGAGTCTTCATATGCCTGGGTGGGCAAGCTAAACTAATAGCTCCCAGCAGTTCTTCTGAATCAGACATCGTGGAGCCAAGAGTCTAGCATTTGGAATTCCACTGCCTGTGCAAAGTGTCTGTCTTTTATCCTCCAAACCACCATTTGTTAAATGGCTAATGACCCAGTGGACCTGTTGACAACAGAGGGGGGAAGCTGGCAAAGATCAAGTTTAAAGGGAAAAGGAAAGAAAAGTTCAAAGGTAGAAAAGTAAGAGCAAAAAGGGGGTTTGATCATATCTTCACCTACCCTTTATTATTATTTTTAACAATTTATTGTGCAGAATTTTGAACATACACAAAGTAGACAGAATAATATAGTAAACTTCCATTTATCTATCCCCTCAGCCCCAGTAAGCTGCAATTACCACACTTAATTAAGGGAAACCAGAAAGAACTCTGGTGAGCCTTGGGTTTGGTCTCCAGGCCTCTTTAGGTCTTGTCACCTTTGGCCTTATGCCATCAGACTTCTCCTTCCCCTGTTTTAGCACCTGCTGTGTATAGAACGCTGCTGAGTAGGACAGTACTTAACCTCTAATAGCTTAAGAAACTAAGTGCTGTTGTTCAAGTATAGTTGAGGGCAGAAAAGTATAATTAATTCTATCAAGGGAGTGCAGTGGAGAGGACTTAGGAGAGTTTTATTGAGAAGGTGGCATTTGAATTTACTACAGAAGGGTGGAGCATGGAGGTGTGGACTGGAGCCCTGATCCAGATAGCAATGTAAGCAGTCTATTAGTTCTTTTCACTGGGCTATTTAGATCATGACATTTTTGTTACATTTCTAACACGAGATATATTTTAGGTGAGCTTTTCCTCCTTGCTTTAAGCAGTTTAGAAATATAAGTCAATTTCAGATATTTTTTGCTAAACTCTGTGTCTCCTTGAATGCTTATTAAGATGAATTATACAAGGTGTGTTAGATTCTTTTCAGAAATACCATTCAAAGCAAGCTGAGCCAAGTTTGATTATCTGGACAGGACCTATGAGAGGATGTGGGCTTTGTCTGGGTCTCTTGTTTCAGTTGTATTTATCAGTGAAATAAGCCAGGAGAGCAGTCTGACTTTTGCATTTTGAAAAGCTGACAGGCCAAGGGGAATGCACCATAAATAGTGTGTTATAGATTAATGAGGTATTGAGGTAACCCAGCACCTTATTGTGCCTTGTGCTTTGTCTTCTGTTGTTTCTCAAGGAATGATTCCTCTTTGTGTTTCAGATCCATGTTTCTCACTGCCTACAGATGATGTTTGGCTTGTTTCACTGTCTTCTCATATCCAGCTTTTTCTAACTGCTTGGAATCATCTACTCACTCACTCCTGAACAAACAGTGCTTCTGCCTGACTCTTTCTTCTTAAACTTTTATCACTTTTTTCCTTACATATACCTTGTTTTGTTCTTTTACTTTTTAAGAAATTAAGGTATAATGGACACACAGTCAACTATACATATTTATTTTTATTTTTTATTATTTTTTTAAAGTTTTATTGCAATTTTTTTACTCCTTTTTTTATTCAAACAGAAAGTCACAAAAATTATAATCATCCTCATCAGTTCACTCACTCCCATGTAATTAATTTTTTTTCATCTTGATCTTTTGTTAGCACTTCTATGAATTCATCAGTTTTCCATTAGAGTTCTGAAAATGCTTATTCATTCAGTTCAGCAGTATAGTCAGTTACCAGAAACCTGTGCTTGTCAGAGTCTTTCCCATGAATTCCTTGAAGATGAAACCCTTCTATAGGAACATTTTTGCAAAAGCATCAGAGTACACCCAGAACTGTCTATAAATGACAAAAGACTTAAAAATGACCACGGTAAAGATTTGATGAAAGTTCATAATAATGCAATTGACAAGAAAATTTAGTTATTTCTAAGATATACCTTTTAAAGTAATAAATAGAATTATGACTTATAACATTATACCAGAACATATAAGATTTTTAGGAATTTCATGTAATGTCTGAAACATTTATATTAACATATTTCCATACAAATAACCCAAAGAAAGCTTAGTATTATTTAATTTTTAAATTTTATTTTATGTATTTTTTAATACAGCACGTTCTTAATTAGTCAATTTTACACACATCAGTGTATACATGTCAATCCCAATCGCCCAATTCATCCCCCCCGCTGCAGCTTTCCCTCCTTGGTGTCCATATGTTTATTCTCTACATCTGTGTCTCAACTTCTGCCCTGCAAACCAGTTCATCTGTACCATTTTTCTAGGTTCCACATACATGCGTTAATATACGAAATTTGTTTTCCTCTTTCTGACTTACTTCACTCTGTATGACAGTCTCCAGATCCATCCACGTCTCAACAAATGGCCCAATTTCGTTCCTTTTTATGGCTGAGTAAATATTCATTTATATATGTACCACAACTTCTTTATCCATTCATCTGTCGATGGGCATTTAGGTTGCTTCCATGACCTGGCTATTGTAAATAGTGCTGCAATGAACATTCGGGTGCATGTGTCTTTTTGAATTATGGTTTTCTCGGGGTATATGCCCAGTAGTGGGATTGCTGGGTCGAATGATAGTTCTATTTTTAGTTTTTTAAGGAACCTCCATACTGTTCTCCATAGTGGCTGTATCAATTTACATTCCCACCAACAGTGCAAGAGGGTTCCCTTTTCTCCACACCCTCTCCAGCATTTGTTGTTTGTAGTTTGATTTGTTGTTTGATTTTCTGATGATGCCCATTCTAACTGGTGTGAGGTGATACCTCACTGTAGTTTTGATTTGCATTTCTCTACTAATTAGTGATGTTGAGCAGCTTTTCATGTGCTTCTTGGCCATCTGTATGTCTTCCTTGGAGAAATGTCTATTTAGGTCTTCTGCCCATTTTTGGATCGGGTTTTTTGTTTTTTTAATATTGACCTGCATGAGCTGTTTATGTATTTTGGAGATTAATCCTTTGTCTGTTGATTCATTTGCAAATATTTTCTCCTATTCTGAGGGTTGTCTTTTCGTCTTGTTTATGGTTTCCTTTGCTTTGCAAAAGCTGTGAAGTTTCATTAGGTCCCATTTGTTTAATTTTGTTTTCATTTCCATTACTCTAGGAGGTGGATCAAAAAAGATCTTGCTGTGGTTTATGTCAAAGAGTGTTCTTCCTATGTTTTCCTCTAAGACTTTTATAGTGTCTGGTCTTACATTTAGGTCTCTAATCCATTTTGAGTTTATTTTTGTGTATGGTGTTAGGGAGTGTTCTAATTTCATTCTTTTACATGTAGTTGTCCAGTTTTCCCAGCACCACTTATTGAAGAGACTGTCTTTTCTCCATTGTATAGCCTTGCCTCCTTTGTCATAGATTAGTTGACCATAGGTGTGGGGGCTTATCTCTGGACTTTCTATCTTGTTCCGTTGATCTATGTTTCTGCTTTTGTGCCAGTACCACATTGTCTTGATTACTGTAGCTTTATAGTATAGTCTGGAGTCAGGGAGTCTGATTCCTCCCTCTCCGTTTTTTTCCCTCAAGACTGCTTTGCCTATTTGGGGTCTTCTGTGTCTCCATACAAATTTTAAGATTTTTTGTTAGGTTCCCTAAAAAATGCCATTGGTAATTTGATAGGGATTGCATTGAATCTGTAGATTGCATTGGGTAGTATAGTCATTTTCACAATATTGATTCTTCGAATCCAAGAACACGGTATATCTCTCCATCTGTTGGTATCATCTTTAATTTCTTTCATAAGTGTCTTATAGTTTTCTGCATACAGGTCTTTTATCTCCCTAGGTAGGTTTATTCCTAGGTATTTTATTCTTTTTGTTGCAATGGTAAATGGGAGTGTTTCCTTAATTTCTGTTTCAGATTTTTCATCATTAGTGTATAGGAATGCAAGAGATTTCTGTGCATTAATTTTGTATCCTGCAACTTTACCAAATTCATTGATTAGCTGTAGTTGTTTTCTGGTGGCATTTTTAGGATTCTCTATGTATACTATCATGTCATCTGCAAACAGTGACAGTTTTACTTCTTCTTTTCCAATTTGTATTCCTTTTGTTTCTTTTTCTTCTCTGATTGCCGATGCTAGGACTTCCAAAACTATGTTGAATAATAGCGGTGAGAGTGACATCGTTGTCTTGTTCCTGATCTTAGAGGAAATGCTTTCAGTTTTTTACCATTGAGAATGATGTTTGCTGTGGGTTTGTCATATATGGCCTTTATTATGTTGAGGTAGATTCCCTCTTTACCCACTTTCTGGAGAGTTTTTTTTTTTTTTTTTTTTTTGTGGTACACAGCCCTCTCACTGCTGTGACCTCTCCCGTTGTGGAGCACAGGCTCCGGACGCGCAGGCTTAGCGGCCACGGCTCACGGGCCCAGCCGCTCCGCGGCCTGTGGGATCTTCCCGGACCGGACACGAACACGCATCCCCTGCATCGGTAGGCGTACTCTCAACTACTGCGCCACCAGGGAAGCCAATGGAGAGTTTTTATCATAAATCGGTGTTGAATTTTGTCAAAAGCTTTTTCTGCATCTATTGAGATGATCATATGGTTTTTGTTCTTCAATTTGTTAATATGGTGTATCACATTGATTGATTTGCGTATATTGAAGAATCCTTGCATCCTTGGGATAATCCCACTTGATCATGGTATATGATCCTTTTAATGTGTTGTTGGATTCCGTTTGCTAGTATTTTGTTGAGGACTTTTGCATTTATATTCATCAGTGCTATTGGTCTGTAATTTTCTTTTTTCGTAGTATTATCTTTGTCTGGTTTTGGTATCAGGGTGATGGTGGCCTCATAGAATGAGTTTGGGAGTGTTCCTTCCATTGCAGTTTTTTGGAAGAGTTTGAGAAGGATGGGTGTTAGCTCTTCTCTAAATGTTTGATACAATGCACATGTGAAGCCATCTGGTGCTGGACTTTTGTTTGTTGGAAGATTTTTAATCACAGTTTCAGTTTCATTACTTGTGATTAGTCTGTTCGTATTTTCTGTTTCTTCCTGGTTCAGTCTTGGAAGGTTATATCTTTCTAAGAATTTGTCCATTTCTTCCAGGTTGTCCATTTTATTGGCATAGAGTTGCTTGTAGTAGTCTCTTAGGATGCTTTGTATTTCTGCGGTATCTGCTGTAACTGCTCCTTTTTCATTTCTAATTTTATTGATTAGAGTCCTCTCCCTCTTTTTCTTGATGACTCAGGCTAATGGTTTATCAATTTTTTTCTTCTCAAAGAACCAACTTTTAGTTTTATTGATCTTTGCTATTGTTTTCTTTGTTTCTGTTTCATTTATTTCTGCTCTGATCTTTATGATTTCTTTACTTCTGCTAACTTTGGGTTTTGTTTGTTCTTCTTCCTCTAGTTCCTTTAGGTGTAAGGTTAGATTGTTTATTTGAGATTTTTCTTGTTTCTTGAGGTAGGCTTGTATAGTTATAAACTTCCCTCTTAGAACTGCTTTTGCTGCATCCCATAGGTTTTGGATCATCGTGTTTGCATTGTCATTTGTCTCTAGGTATTTTTTGATTTCTTCAGTGATCTCTTGGGTATTTAGTATCGTTTTGTTTAGACTCCGTGTGTTTGTGTTTTTTATGTTTTTTCCCTGTAATTCATTTCTAATCTCAGAGTGTTGTGGTGAGAAAAGATGCTGGATATGATTTCAATTTTCTTAAATTTACTGGGGCTATATTTGTGACCCAAGATGTGATCTATCCTGGAGAATGTTCCGTGCACACTTGAGAAGAAAGTGTAATCTTCTGTTTTTGGATGGAATGTCCTATAAATATCAATTAAATCTGTCTGGTCTGTTGTATCATTTACAGCTTCTGTTCTTTATTTATTTTCATTTTGGATGATCTGTCCATTGGTGTAAGTGAGGTGTTAAAGTCCCCCACTATTATTGTGTTACTGTCGATTTCCTCTTTTATAGCTGTTAGCAGTTGCCTTATGTATTGAGGTGCTCCTATGTTGGGTGCATATATATTTATAATTGCTATATCTTCTTCTTCGATTGATCCCTTGATAAATAATGTAGTGTCCTTCCTTGTCTCTTGTAACATTCTTTATTTTAAAGTCTATTTTATCTGATATGAGTATTGCTACTCCAGCTTTCTTTTGATTTCCATTTGCATGGAATATCTTTTTCCATCCCCTCACTTTCAGTGTGTTTGTGTCCCTAGGTCTGAAGTGGGTCTCTTGTAGACAGCATATATATGGGTCTTGTTTTTGCATCCATTCAGGGAGCCTGTGTCTTTTGTTTGGAGCATTTAATCTATTCACGTTTAAGGTAATTATCGATATGTATGTTCCTATTACAGTTTTCTTAATTGTTTTGGGTTTGTTTTTGTAGATCCTTTTCTTCTCTTGTGTTTCCCACTTAGGGAAGTTCCTTTAGCATTTGTTGTAGAGCTGGTTTGGTGGTGCTGAATCCTCTTAGCTTTTGCTTGTCTGTAGAGCTTTTGATTTCTCCATTGAATCTGAATGAGATCCTTGCTGGGTAGAGTACTCTTGGTTGTAGGTTCTTCCCTTTCATCACTTTTAAGTATATCATGGCACTCCCTTCTGGCTTGTAGAGTTTCTGCTGAGAAATCAACTGTTACCCTTATGGGAGTTTCCTTGTATGTTATTTGTTTTTTTTCCCTTGTTGCTTTCAGTAATTTTTCTTTGTCTTTAATTTTTGTCAATTTGATTACTTTGTGTCTCGGTGTGTTTCTCCTTGGGTTTATCCTGCGTGGTACTTACTCTCTGTGCTTCCTGGACTTGGGTGGCTATTTCCTTTCCCATGTTAGGGAAGTTTTCGACTATAATCTTTTCAAATATTTTCCCTGGTCCTTTCTCTCTCTCTTCTCCTTCTGGGACCCCTATAATGTGAATGTTGTTGCGTTTAATGTTGTCCCAGAGGTCTCTTAGGCTGTCTTCATTTCTTTTCATTCTGTTTTCTTTAGTCTGTTCCAGAGCAGTGAATTCCACCATTCTGTCTTCCAGGTCACTTATCTGTTCTTCTGCCTCAGTTATTCTGCTATTGATTCCTTCTAGTGTAGTTTTCATTTCAGTTATTGTATTGTTCATCTCTGTTTGTTTGTTCTTTAATTCTTCTAGGTCTTTGTTAAACGTTTCTTGCATCCTCTTGATCTTTGCCTCCATTCTTTTTCGAGGTCCTGGATCATCTTCACTATCATTATTCTGAATTCTTTTTCTTGAAGGTTGCCTATCTCCGCTTCATTTAGTTGTTTTTCTGGGGTTTTATCTTGTTCCTTCATCTGGTACATAGCCCTCTACCTTTTCATCTTGTCTCTTTCTGTGAATGTGATTTTTGTTCCACAGGCTGCAGGATTGTAGTTCTTCTTGCTTCTGCTGTCTGCCCTCCTTATTGCAATTTTTTGACATTAAAAAATTTTATTTATTTTGTTGCTCTGGGTCTTTTTTTTTTTTAATAAATTTATTTTATTTATTTATTTTTGGCTGTGTTGGGTCTTCCTTGCTGCACGTGGGCCTTCTCTTGTTGCAGCAAGCGGGGCTACTCTTTGTTGTGGTGCACGTGCTTCTCATCGTGGTGGCTTTTCTTGTTGCAGAGCATGGTCTCTAGGCGCGCGGGCTCCAGTAGTTGTGGCTCATGGGCTTTAAAGTGCAGGCTCAGTAGTTGTGGTGCCCGGGCTTAGTTGCTCTACGGTGTGTGGGATCTTCCTGGACCAGGGCTGAAACCCTTGTCCCCTGCATTGGCAGGTGGATTCTTAACCACTGTGCCACCAGGGAAGACCCTGCACCAGGTCTTAGTTGCAGCAGGTGGGCTCTTTTTTTGTGGCATGCGAACTCTTAGTTGTGGCATGCATGTGGGATCTAGTTCCCTGACCAGGGATTAAACCCTGGCGCCCTGCATTGGGAACACAGTCTTAACTATTGCGCCACCAGGGAAGTCCCCCAACTATACATATTTAAAGTGTACAGTTTGGTGAGTTTTGACATGATATACCTGTGAAACCATCACCACAGTCAAGATAGTGAACATGTCAATCACTCCCGAAAGTTTTCTTGTGCCCCTTTAGTACCTCCGTCCAAGCAAGTCTGCTTGTAGCAAATTTGCTTTTAGCAAATCTGCTTGTAGATTAGTTTGCATTTTCTAGGATTTTAAATATATATTTATATTTTATATAAATGAAATCATACTGAGTATATACCCTCCCTCCCTCCCTCCCTTTCTTTCTTCGTTTGTCAGGCTTCTTTCATTCAGCATAACGATTTTAAGATATTGTTGTATGTATCAGTAGTTTATTCCTTTTTATTGTTGTAGTATTCCCTTGCATGGCTATATCACATTTGTTTATTTATTCACCTCTTAATAGATGTTTGAGTTGTTTCCAGTTTTTTGCTATTATAAATAAGGCTACCTTTGTAAATATATAGGAGTGGCATGGCTGGATCAGATGATAGATGTATAACTATAAGAAATTGCCAAACTATTTTTCCAAAATATTTTCAAGAGTATTTGCCATCCACATTTCTTCTGTGGGGAAATGTCTGTTTAAATCTTTTACCCAATTAAGCAAATTGAGTTGTTTATTTTCTTATTATTGAGTTTTCAGAGTTCTTTATATTTCTGGGTGTAAGTCCTTTATCGGATATATGGTTTGCAGATATTTTCTCCCAGTATGTGGCTTGTCTTTTTATTCTATTAGTGGTGTTTTTTGAAGAGTAGAAGCTTAAGAATTTTTTTGAAGTACAATTTATTAATTTATTTCTTTTATGGGCTGTGCTGTGCTTTTATTGTCATATCTAAGAAATATTGGCCTAACCCAAGGTTGCAAAGATTTCCTTTTATGCTTTCTCCTAGCAGTTGTGTAGTTTTTGTTTTTACATTTAGGTCTATTATCCATTTTTAGGTCATTTGTCATGTGGTGTGAGGTGTACATTCAAAGTTCAGTTTTTTTGCAATGAATATGTAGTTGTTCCAGCAGCAGTTTGTTAAAAGACTATTCTTTCTCCACTGGATTGCCCGTATATTTTTGTCAAAAATCAGTTGTCCATATTTGTGTGGGTCTATTTCTGGACTCAGTATTCTATTGATATGCTTCTCTTTATGCCTCTTCCACATGATTTGATTTACCATAACTTAAAATCCGGTAGTGTTAGTCTTCCAACTGTACTTTTCTTTTTCAAAGTTGTTATGGCTATTCTAGGTCCTTTGCATTTCCAGATAAATTTTAGGTTTTTTGTTTTTGGCTGCACTGTGCAGTATGTGGGATCCTAGTTCCCCAGCCAGGGATTGAACCCATGTCCCCTGCATTGGAAGGTGGAGTCTTAACCACTGGACCACCAGGGAAGTCCCCTCCAAATAAATTTTAGAACCAGTGTGTCAGTTTCTACAAAAAAAAGCAAGCTGGGATTTTGCTTGGGACTACATTGAATTGTTTTTGGGTGTGGGGGGAGAATTGACATCTTAACTATATTGAATCTTCCCATATGTGAACACAGTACATCTCTCTTAATTTAGGTCTTCGTTAGTTTTTCTTAGCAATATTTTGAAGTTTTGAAGTATAGGTCTTGTCAAATTTATCTCTTTTTTCACAATTTTTGAGAACATTGTAATTTTTTTTTTAATTTCAACTTTTGATTGCTTATTGCTACTATGCAGAAATAATTGATTTTTGTATATTGATCTTGCATCCTACAACTTTGCTAAATAAATTCACTTATCTTAATTGTAGATTTCATTGGATTGTCTACACCATCTGCAACTAAAGACAGTTTTACATCTTTCCAAGTATCACTTATTTTACTTCTTTACTTATTACCAACATTTTCTATGTTGTCACTATCTCAGAGTCTGTCCTGTTCTCTCTTGTTATCTTTTTCATTCTAGCCATTATCATATATCTTTTACTCTTTTTAAATCACTTGGACTTCCCTAGTGGCGCAGTGGTTAAGAATCTGCCTGCCAATGCAGGGGACACGGGTTCGAGCTTTGGTCCGGGAAGATCCCACATGCCGTGAAGCAACTCAGCTCATGCGCCACAAATACTGAGCCTGCGCTCTAGAGCCCACGGGCCACAACTACTGAGGCTGTGTGCCACAACTACTGAAGCCTGTGCGCCTAGAGCCCGTGCTCCACAGCAAGAGAAGCCACTGCGCACCACAATGAAGAGTAGCCCTCGCTCGCCACAACTAGAGGAACCCCGCGCGCAGCAACAAACACCTAACGCAGCAAAAATAAAATATAAAATAAATAAATAATCTTAAAAAAAAAATCACTTAGTGGCAAGTTGCCCTAATACCAGACATTCTTCTCTCAACACCTATCTTGCTTGTGGCTGTGAAAACTTATCCTCAGAAAACACTGGTTTCATTCTGTTCAAGGCCATAGGTATCACTTACATAAAGTCCTAACTTACTTTATCCCTCCACACTGGGATCTTTCCCATACTGCTAATAATTGACATCTGTGTTCACCAGTCTGACTTATTCCAGTCCATTTCCCACCTAAAATGATAGATGGGGAGAGTGAGCATCAGAGCTGAGACTGAGAGATTTGGTTTGAATCCCTGCATTGCCACTTAATATCCATGTAATCTTGTGCAGGGTCCTTATGTACTATGTGATTGTCTGTAGGAAGAGAATTAACACAAGGTCCTCATGGTATGTTCGAGGATTAAAAGAGCATAGTAATCCTAGCTGTGTGCCTGGAACACAATGTGGGTAGTCAGTAAATATTTAGCCTGGCACTAATGTGAGCTCTGAGTGAATGACTTCTTGCTTGCTTGTTCTCTTTCTGTACTGTTGTTGATGTTGTTTTCCCATCTTGGGGTACCCTCATTGCTTTTCAGGTCCTCTGAATCCTTCCTCATGTTTCAGGGTCAGTTAAGTCTGATTTAGTTATTCATTTCCCTCTGTTCTTTTTTTTTTTTTTTCTTATTTATTTATTTGGCTGCACCAGGTCTTAGTTGCAGCACATGGGATCTTCGTTGTCACATGCAGGATCTTCATTGCGGCATGCGGGATCTAGTTCCCTGACCAGGGATTGAACCCAGGCCCCCTGCATTGGGAGCGTGGAGTCTTTTTTACATCCCTGTTGAGTTGACTTCTTACTAAACTTAAGGACTGGCACTCTTTTGAGCAGCTTTGTATTCCTCAAAATGCCTTGCACAGATGTATCATAGGTGCTAAAATAATTAGTTGATTATATGGTTAATTTAAGAGCAATGCAACAAAAATACTTTGTAAAGTTTATTGATTTTTTGGGGGGGCGGTATGTGGTTAAAGTTTCAGGGGGAAATAAATTGAATTTTATATGGTATAATGGAAATAGTAGAAATATTTTTATCTGATTAAAGGTAGCTTTAAAAGAAATAACTTTTTTCTTTTTTAATTTTGATCATCAAACAGGGTCATTCATGCATCAGAATGGAAGTTTGGATAACTAAACCATTTTTCTCTTTGTGCCACTTCGTAAACATTTAAAAAAATCACATTGTTTCAGCTGAAGTAGACTGTTCCGTACTTCTTCAAGGATAACATATATGTGTATATAGATACAGGTTAAAAATGATAACTGATTAGTGTGCATGGAGAAACAGCCCCTATAACACATGCTATTTGAAAAACAGCTTAAGACTTTGCAGGTTCCATTAAGAAGTTCTGTGGTAAGATTATGCTTATCAGAAAAAGATTTCTTGGGCTATTGAACATTTTAATTTTAAAATAAGGGACTTCAAAACCAGAAGATGATACAGGTTACTTTTGTCATGTTAAATATCCACAGTAGTCATTCTAAGCCGTTAGACCTTTCCGTAGTGTTTCCTGTGTTAATAAACAAAATCTTGATATGCAGAATACCTGTTGAAACACCTAACTGGTATAAGGCTGACCAGTAACTCCTGATCACCATTCACATTGTATCCTAGAGTTGTGCTCTAGGGGGTGCTATTCACATAGAATATAATGTAAAAAGAAACCCCTAGAGTTGTGCAAGTAGGAGGTATTAGCTTAATGCCTTTGGCTCTAATAAGTGAATAAAGCAATTTGAACACTGCTGTGAGCTAGAGCTTAAGATGCACTGTGGGACACTGGAAAGAGTAATTTGTTGGCAGCCAGGAGATCTGGGTTCTGGAACTGGTCACCGGTTGACACCTAGCCTTCCCCATGGTACCACAAAGAACTTTGATTAGGTAGCTCTTTAGTGGCAAATATTTTGGATTTAGGTGATGGGTTGAAGTCAGGAATGAGATCCAGCACTGAGGATACTAAAGGTGGCAGAGACGTGGTTGTTGAGAGGTCAAGGGATTAGAAACCGTTTAGGGCAAAGTTAGGCTCATGATTTTGGTGTGGAATGTGAATGGAAATCCAAACACCTGCTACATCTCCGTTGGCTGGAGACTGACTGGTCGTCATCATTCTTATATTATACTGCAGGTACATGAAAAGGACTTCACTGATAGCTGAGCAAGGAAAGAAGAGAAGCAGGGCTCAGTTACCTTAGGTCTAGGCCTTCCTAAGGCTGAAGATGAGTTCCTGCTCCTGCCCATTGCTCAAGCAGTGGCTTGACCGTGGTAGACAGTATGGCCTATACGTTCCAGTCTAGGTTTATGCCCAACCACTTCGATATATTCACTGCATGAAACCCCTTTTTTTCAGCTTGTCTTATTAGTTCTTTCCATTTCCCTCGGTTATAGGTGCATTTCTCCCTACTCATCTGAACTTAGAACCCATCTATATTCTCCATGAAGCATTTCTTGTTCTTTGTTTAGTGGGAAGAGACTTTTCCTGTCATTTTTGATAATTTTTACATTATATCTCAGATTATTATATCTGGTGCTGTGTATATGTTTATTCCCTACTATATTGTCATATTGAAGGCAGGGACTTGGACTTAATTATCTTTGCATCTCTCAGTGCCATGATTTTCTCAAATTTAGTGTACAGAAGAATCATCTTGAGAACTTGTTAAAGTTTGGATTCCTGACCTCTTCCTTCCCATTCTGATTCATTGGATTTGGTATGGGCCTGGGAACATGCATATTAACAAGCTCCTTGGGAGAGTTTAGGCAGGTGGGCTAGGGGCCCATATGATTTACAGCATCTAGCCCAGTACATTGTCTTGCTCTTCACAGAGCATAGTATGATCAGTTAATTAACTAAATCAGTGGTCAGTCAGAACCAGTACTCATTGGTATGTCTGCTAGAAGTGATCTTAAAACCTGTCAAGAACTAGATTTATTTTTTCCTGGCTACCTAATATTCTGTAGATTTTTGTGAGTTATATGAACTCTTTGTACCCTCAGTTTAAGCTGCCCTTTGACTTTATTTTATTTATTTATTTTTTTTGACTTTATTTTTTAAACTTATGATTAGTCTCTCAATTATCCTATGTGAAAAACTAATTGTAGACATATATGCATTTGAGTTTTGTCTTTAATCCTATATGTATTTTTGGTTTTTTTTTTTGCGGTACGCGGGCCTCTCACTGTTGTGGCCTCTCCCGTTGCGGAGCGCAGGCTCAGTGGCCATGACTCACGGGCCTAGCCGCTCCGCGGCATGTGGGATCTTCCCGGACCGGGGCACGAACCCGTGTCCCCTGCATCGGCAGGCGGACTCTCAACCACTGCACCACCAGGGAAGCCCTCCTATATGTCTTTAAAAAATAAACTATCTATGGGACTTCCCTGGTGGTCCAGTGGTTAAGACTCCACGCTTCCACTGCAGGGGGTGTGGGTTTGATCCCTGGTTGGGGAGCTAAGATCCCACATGCCGTGAGGTGTGGCCAACACTAAATAAATAAATAAACTAACAATCTATAGCATGACTATCTTACAGAAAGCAATACTTTCAGTCTTTGTAGGAACTAACAGAAGAAGTTTTTCTTACTAATTCTTAATTTGCCCCATTAAATCATTAATTTCTATGGATACATTGTTGTATTAGATATTGTATGGGAAAACAAGTATATTCTTAAGATTTTTTGGTGCAGTGTGGGTGCTTAAGGTAAACACATAAAATAGGTAAGAGAACACTTAAGGCAGTATGTGATGTAGGACCAAATGAATAGTCTGTGTATAATAAAAGTAAGTGATAAAAAAAAAAAAAAAGTAAGTGATACTGGAGTTCAGAGAAGAGGGAGAACCTGGGAAAGGACTAGAGAACCTAGGATGTCTCTAAGGAGAAGGTAACAGGGGCTGAACCTGAAGGTGTTTTGGAATTTGATCAGAGGAGTAGGGCACTCTTAGAGGGAAGAACATATGAAGGTTCATTTTATAGATGAAGAAAATGGAGGCTCAGAAAGGGAAGTGAGTTTCAGATGAGGTACTGGTTCCTTGGACCATGGTCTTTTTCTTTGTTCAGCACTGGGAGGTTTCCACTGTTACCAAGTAAAAGACAGCTGGTATTAAGGTAACCAAATGTCAAAGCACTGATAATTCCCAGTTTTAATTGTGAGAATCTGAAAGTTTAGAACCAAATTTTTTTTGTAAAAGAATTATGAATTTGACAGAGTTCGTCTTCCATTAGTACATATCTAGTTTGATGCATTTTCAACAGTATATTTTCAGAAGTAAAAGAGAATTTGAAATAATGATTAAATATAATATTTTGCATTGTATATTCCTTGAAAACATATTTATTGTGATGAGTACATGTCTGACTTTCCTAGGAGGTGAGGATATCCAGTAGTCAATTCTTAGTTCTCATCTTACTAGAGGAATTAACCCAATTGATCACTCTTCTTGAAACACTGTTCATTTGGTTTCTGGAGTACCACCGCACTCTGTTGTTTTCCTCCTATCTCACCGGGAGGCTGTTTCTTCTCAGTTTCCTTTGGTGGTTCTTTCTTTTTTTCCTGATCTCTTTGTGGGCTACCCAGTGCCCAGTGTTCAGACCTTGAATCTCTTGTCTTTATCTATACTTATTCCCTTCATGAACTCATGGCTTTAAATACTATGCTGACAACTCCCAGATTTATATCTCCAGCCCAGATCCCTTCCCAGAACTCTTGATTGGTTTGTCCACTTGCCTACATGACATCTTCACTTGGATACCTAACAGATATCTCAAACTAAAAAATGTCTAAATCTGAACTTCTGATCTTCCTTCTCAAACCATGTCTTCCTTCAATCTTCCCTGGCCTTTAACCAAAAACTTTGGAGTTATTCCTGGCTTTTTGTGTGTGTGTATTAAAATACATTTAACATGAAATTTACCATCTTAACCAATTTTAAGTTCAGTGGTATTACATACATTCATATTGTTGTGCTGCGTTCACCACCATCCATCCACATAACTCTTTTCATCTTGTAAACCGAAACTCTATACCTTTTAAACAATAACCCCCAATTCTGTCTGCTCCCTAGCTCCTGGCAACCACAATTATACTTTCTGTCTCTATGATTTTAACTACTCTAAGTTCCTCATATAAATGGAAGCATATAGTATTTGTCCTTTTGTGAGTGACTTATTTCGTTTAGCATAATGTCCTTAAGATTCTTCCATATAGCATATTGCATAATTTTCTTCCTTTTTAAGGCTGAATAGTATTCCATTGCATGTGTATACCACATTTTGTTTATCCATTCATCTGTCAGTGGACACTTGGGTTGCTTCCATGTTTTTTAGCTATTGTGAATAATGCTGCTATGAACATGGGATACACATATCTCTTCAAGACTCTGCTTTTAATTCTCTTGGGTATATAACCCCAAAGTAGAATTAATTGCTGGATCATATGGTAATTCTCTTTAATTTTTTGAGGAACCTTTACAGTTCTCCACAGTACCATTTTACATTCCTACCAATAGTGCACGAGAATTTTGTATATCCTCTTTGGAGAAACGTCAGTTCAAGTCCTTTGCCCTTTTTTGGATTGGGTGGTTTGTTTTGTTGTTGAGGGTTAGGAGTTCTATATATATATTCTGGATATTAATCCCGTATCACATATTTGCATTCTCCCATGCTGTGAGTTGCCTTTTTACTCTGTGGATAGTGTCTTATGATGTACAGAATCTTAAATTTTTATGAAGTCCAACTTGTCTATTTTTTCATATTGTTCCCTAGCCTTTCCTTTACTCAAAAACCTTGGAATTTTCCTTGACTTTTTTTTTTTAACGTTGAATCAGTTAGGAGATAATGTTTACTTTACCTTGAGAATATATACAGAATCTAAATAACATCTTAACTTCACTCCTCCCATTCTGGTCCAAACCACCAGTACCTCTGACCTGGCTTATTGGAGTTACATGCTAGTTGTTTTCCCTGCTTCCATTCTTGCCCCTCCATCTGTTTTGAACATAGCAGCCAGAGTGATCCAACTTAGTCAGGTCTTGTAAATTCTCTGCTTAGAACCCTGTTAATGACTCCCATTTTACTCAAAATAAAACCAGAGATTTTAAAAAGGCTTTCAAGCTTTCTGTGATCTACACCCCTACCTTACTACTCCCCCTTGACCTCTGAACTCATATCCTACTACTTTCCCAGCTCCAGCCACACAGATCTTCTTGCAGTTCCTTTTGTTTTTTAAAAACTGGGTGTGAGGCCCAGCAGTCTTTTTTTATTTTTAAATTTATTTAAATCTATTTTTATTTTTTAAAAAATATTTATTTAGGGCTTCCCTGGTGGCACAGTGGTTGAGGGTTCGCTTGCCGATGCAGGGGACACGGGTTCATACCCTGGTCCGGGAAGATCCCACATGCCGCGGAGCAGCTGGGCCTGTGAGCCATGGCCGCTGAGCCTGCGCGCCCGGAGCCTGTGCTCCGCAACGGGAGAGGCCACAGCAGTGAGAGGCCCGCGTACCGCAAAAAAAAAAAAAAAAAAAAAAAATTAATTTATTTATTTGGCTGCGCTGGGTCTTAGTTGAAGCATGTGGGATCTTTGTTGCAGCCTGCTAGATCTTTAGTTGTGGCATGCAGAATCTTTAGTTGCAGCATGTGGGCTCTTAGTTGTGGCATGGGGGATCTAGTTCTCTGACCAGGGGTCGAACCTGGGCCCCCTGCATTGGGAGCACGGAGTCTAAACCACTGGACCACAAGGTAAGTCCCTTGCAGTTCCTTTTGAATACTCTAATCCCCATCTTATGTCAGGACCTTTACCTAGACTGCTTTTTGTTCACCTGTGGTTCATTTCTTCCCTTCTCAATGAGGCTAATCAGGCAACCCTATTTAAAACTGCATCCCCTTCCCCATTCCCCATTGCCAGCTTATCACCTTCTAACATACTATATGTTTTACTTATTTTATTTATTGTCTGTTTTCTCTTCCTAGAATGTAAGTTCCAGAGGGAACAGGGGTTTTTGTCTCTTTTGTTTATCGATGTGTTTCCATTGCCTAGAACATTGTCAGGCACATGGTAGATGTTCAGTGAATATTTGTTGAATGAGTGAATGAGTGAATGAATGAGTAAATGAATAGAATAGGAAGCAAAGTAGACATGTGGTCTCTGCTCTCATGCAGATTTCAGTTTATGGTTTGCTTTCTCCCAATGAAGTTACCACAATTTCTATATTTTTTTTGTTCGGCTTAAATATTTGTAATTCAAAATCTTTGTGAAATTATAGGCATTTAAGCTTTGGGAAGCAGTGTTTGTTACAAAGACTGATATCTTGAGTTATGTTTTGAATGAAATGAAAACTATAAAGCAAAAAGCCACGTGCCAGAAAAGGTGATGACGATTAATTTTCGAAAAATACTGTTAAGTCACTTTGGATCTTAATTCATTGCTGTGGAACACTTAATTACATAATGTTCCATTTCCTTGCAGTAAAAACAAATTCTTTGGCTTATAAAGGGGACTCACAAACCAAATGATTTTTAGCTCTCATTAGGGTTATTTCTTTATCTTTTTGTAATCTACCATTAAAAATCCTAAATTTCATTTAAACCCAAAATCCTATGGTAGAAATTAAATATGCAAGACTTTTGAACAAATATCTAGTGTTGAAGCAAACGTAAATAGTAGATATCAAATTGATGCCAACTGAGGAAATATGATTAGACTTAGTCAATAAATAAATCTGTTAACATAGTCTGCCATGTGCCAATTTAAATAATGAAAGCGTTACTGTAGGAGGATGTTTTGTTAAACGTCCTACAAAGGTCTGTGTCTTCTGTGTAAGCCTACCATGTGGTAGACACTTAATAATAATTGGGAAATAATAAGACCAAATTTTCTGTCTCTTAAATTGTTTATCTGAGGGAAGAGGTATTTACTCGTACATAAAACTTTAATGGGGCGGCTAACATATTTTGTCTGTTAGTGACTTACACACTTTTTCTTTCCTTTGTGCTGAATATTTGCTGTGGTTTCATAATACAACAAGCATTTCTATTTTGACGGTTTTTATACTTAAAAAATTACGAGAAATAGTGAAGGTTATAAAACCTGGCCTTAGCAGCCATACCCTAAAAACTAAAGGAAAAGGAATTTTCGGTTGATATGAATTTTGAATTTCTGTTTGTTTACTCTGAAAAACTACTTTAGCTCACCACTACCTGTTTCAGTGTATTTTCTTTGCAATTAAAAGTTTACCACTTGTGGGCTTCTCTGGTGGCACAGTGGTTAAGAATCCGCCTGCCAATGCAGGGGACATGGGTTCGAGCCCTGGTCCTGGAAGATTCCACATGCCGTGGAGCAACAAAACCCGTGCGCCACAACTACTGGGCCTGCGCTCTAGAGCCCGCGAGCCACAACTACTGAGCCCGAGTGCCACAACTACTAAAGCCCAGGCACCTAGAGCCTGTGCTCTGCAACGAGAAGCCACACGATGAGAAGCCCGTGCACCGCAAGGAAGAGTAGCCCCTGCTCGCCACCCCTAGAGAAAAGCCCACATGCAGCCACAAACACCCAACACAGCCCAAAATAAATTAATTAATTAATGAAAAAAAGAAGTTTACCACTTGTAATAGTAAAGGAAAATAAGGCTTACATTGTCTCTCTGTTTAGTTTCGTTTCAGAGCCAGAATTTGTTAAAAGTGTGAAATCCCAGACCTTATTAAGTGAGTTTTCAGGGAGTGTGATAAAAGTCAAATTTTATATGAAAATGTGGAAGAATAAATGGCATGAACTGAAGAATGTGTAGGGTTTTCCAGCAGGATGTATGAATTATATATTTATCTCTATATTCTATAGTTACTTTATAAAAGTAGAAACTATTATTAACCGTAATATTTTGTGTCTCCAACTGAGGTGTTGATTGTGTGCTTGAAATACTGAATGATTCAATTTTTCTTATGTGTCATGTTCCCTCAGCTGTCAAAAGACAGGAAATATAAAAGACTACTTGGCAGAAATTTAATTTAGGTGTACGTAAAAAGCTGTATGGTCACTCCCACATTTGAGTGAAGGAATTCCAACAAAACTAGTTGTAAAAAATTTCTTTGAAGTGAATATTTTCCCACTAACTTTTTTTAAATTAATTTATTTATTTTTGGCTGTGTTTGATCTTCGTTGCTGCAGATGGGCTTTCTCTAGTCACGGCGAGTGGGGGCTACTCTTCATTGCGGTGCGCAAGCTTCTCATTGCGGTGGCTTCTCTTGTTGCGGAGCACAGGCTCTAGGCGCGTGTGCTTCAGTAGTTGTGGCGCACGGGCTTAGTTGCTCCACGGCATGTGGGATCTTCCTGGACCAGGGCTTGAACCCGTGTTCCCTGCATTGGCAGGCAGATTCTTAACCACTGTGCCACCAGGGGAGTCCCCTCTCACTAACTTCTGATATAAAACCAGAAACACTTTACTGAAGGGTAAAAAGAAGAAATAATCCCAATATATAAAGTGGGAAATTTATAAGGAATGTAACATCTCTGGATTATTCTGCTTGTTGTATAAGTGCTAGACTTATTGTGAGTTTTTTTTTTTTTTTTGCGGTACGCGGGCCTCTGTCTGTCGTGGCCTCTCCCGTTGCGGAGCACAGGCTCCGGACCCGCAGGCTCAGCGGCCATGGCTCACGGGCCCAGCCACTCCGTGGCATGTGGGATCTTCCCGGACCGGGGCACGAACCCATGTCCCCTGCATCGGCAGGCGGACTCTCAACCACTGCGCCGCCAGGGAAGCCCCATGAGGTTTTTTTTTTTGGCCCCGCTGCACTGCACGTGGGATCTCAGTTCCCCAACCAGGGATCGAACCCGTGCCGCACCCTGCAGTGGACGTGCAGAGCCCTAACCACTGCACCGCCAGGGAATCCCAACCCCACTCTCACCCCTGTCGTGAGGTGTGTTTTTTTTTTCTTTTTTTTTCTTACCATTGTGAGTTTTAATCTTTACCTGTATGCTCGCTTTTACCTTGAGAACTGGGAGTTTAGATCTCTTTAAATACTTGTATGGTCTTTGGACTTTAATTTCCTGTAGGTAATAATAGACAGGCTTCAGCAATAGGTATACTTATCTTAATAAAACTCATATTTTAGGCTTTTCAACCTTAAATTTGAATACATGAAGAATATATGGATGTATTTTTTTTAAGTCTTTCTAAACATGACATCAAAATCAGGCAAACTTCTTTAAGAGCATAATCTTCTCAAAATAATCAAGAGAAATTACCATTAAAAAAAAAGAAACTTGTTTAGGGTAGAACTTCTGAATGATGGAGTAAGGAGCTTGGCAAATCCCTTCCCTCCAAATTTTTGCAGTTAAAACTGGGCAGAGGGACTTCCCTGGTGGTGCAGTGGTTAAGAATCCACCTGCCAATGCAGGTGGCATGGGTTCAAGCCCTGGTCTGGGAAGATCCCACATACCATGGAGCAACTAAGCCCGTGTGCCACAACCACTGAGCCTGTGCTCTGGAGCCCACGTGCCACAACTACTGAGCCCGTGTGCCACAACTACTGAATCCCGAGCACCTAGAGCCTGTGCTCTGCAACAAAGAGAAGCCACTGCAATGAGAAGCCCATGCACCGCAATGAAGAGTAGCCCCTACTCGCCGCAACTAGAGAAGGTCCGCGTGCAGCAATGTAGACCCAACACAGCCAAATAAGTAAATAAATAATTAAAAAAAAAACTGGGCAGAATTGTTTAAAACAACTGTTTTAAACTTGTACTTGTTCCCAGCAGCATTACTCAACCAAAAATTGGAAACAATCCAAATGTCCATCACCTGGTAAATAAACAGAATGTGGTACATCCATCAATAGCAGTAAAAAGGAATGAATATTGATACATGGATAAACCTCAGAAGCATTGTACTTGAGTTACAACAGTCAGATACAAAAGACCATATTATGATTTCCATTTATGTGAAATGTCCAGGAATGGTTAATTTATAGGGACAGGAGGAGCAGATTAGTGGTTGCCTGGTACTATGGGTGTTAAATGGGATTTCCTGTAAAGGGGCAGAAGGATCTTTGGGGAACAATTGAAATGTTCTAAAATGGGATTGTGGTGATGGTTGTACAACTGTATAAATTTACTACAAATCATTGAATTGTATGTTTAAAACAGGTGAATTTTATGGTATGTATACTATACCTCAATAAAACTCTTACTTTTAAATGTTGGCTTTTTCCCCCCATTCCAAAGGAGTGGCCCAAGTATAGCACATCTCTGCAGGTGACATTTACTTAGATGGTTGCTTTCAGCTTATTTAATTCAGGTGTTCTGAGAGCTTGGGGCCAGCAGGAGATAGAGCACTGGCTTTGTTAGTTAGGGTTCATATTACGATCTTAGGCACATCAAAGCCACCACCTTTGTTTTTAAATTTGTAAAATGGAATTCAATAAATACCTGACTTAAAACCTGACAAGAATTTGGACATTCAGTTTTGTTATTCATGTAAGCCTGCTGCAAGATAGAGGTGCGGACCTAATAATTTGACAAGTGTAATGTTCCACCTTCTTGCAAATAGGTATATACCCCTAGGATGAATGATACCTTATTTAGGACAGGGCAAGGATAGCAAAAATGGTCAAAATGTTTGGGAAAACCAGGTCTAAGCTAGTAATTTTTAATAGTTATTAGCAAAGTAGTCTTGAAATTATAAAAAGTTCTTACCATTTCAAAACACAGTAGCTTTCCCATAAAAATTCTTGAAGAGAACATAATTTGATTTGACTACATTATATTTAATAGGAATTTAATCCAACTTTTCAGACTTTATCCTCCCTTTGTCCTATTTTAGTTAAATGAAGGGATTGGATTTTTTTTTTTTTTTTTTTTTTGGCCGCACCACACGGCTAACAGCATCTTAGTTGCCGGGATTGAACCGGGGCCCAAGGTGGTGAAAGCACCCAGTCCTAATTGCTGGACCGCCAGGGAACTCCCAAAAGGGTTGGATTACATTCTTTTTTTTTTTTTTTGCGGTACGCCGGCCTCTCACTTTTGTGGCCTCTCCCGTTGCGGAGCAGAGGCTCCGGACGCACAGGTTCAGTGGCCATGGCTCACGGGCCTAGCCGCTCCGCGGCATGTGGGATCTTCCCAGACCAGGGCACAAACCCGTGTCCCCTGCATCGGCAGGTGGACTCTCAACCACTGCGCCACCAGGGAAGCCCGGATTACCTTCTTTTTAAAGTTAATACTCTGTGCTTCAATCCTGTTAAATTATTTTTGAAGCAAATAGCATATTTCAGTTCATCTAACAAATAAACATTATGTTGATCAAGACATACCCCTTGCCCTCAGAGAATAGTAATAGAGACTCGAGTCAACAAATCAGTGAAAATCTTAAGTACTAGTGTGGTATTAGGTACTGTCAAGCTACATAGACAGCACTATGAGGCATCCATTTTCAACTCTGCTTGCTGTGAGAATCATTTTTCCTAAAGGGAAAGCCCTTGAGATAAGTCTTCAAGGACGGATCCTTTTCTAGGTATGTAGTGAAGAGTTTATTTGAAGTGTTCTTAGTGAAGGAAATCGGTTGGTAGTCTGATTTGAGTAGAATACCTGGGTATCATCCCTCATGCCTTAAAATATAGGGTTATATGTTGGTTTATTCTAGCAAATGAAAATTCCTGCGTCATTTATTTTCTGTTCCTCTGATCCATGAACTTTAAAAAATCTGCTATCACAATTAAATTGAATTCTTGATTTTAAATGATGATACACAGCTGCTGCAGTCTGACTTGTGTAGCATGAGGGCTGATGACTCAAACATCAAGAGAATTGTTTGTTTTGTTTTCAAGATCACTTGTGAATTTGAATGCTTCCCTGTTTTTTTTTTAAGTTGACACAGAATTCTTCCAAGCTTTGTAATGGTAACTATGTAAAGCAAATAATCAGCAAATTATGGTCTATAATAACTAGTAAAACAGGAATCTATCTATACGTAGTCACTGTAAACTGGAAAGTTAGACTATCTTGTTTCTGGAGAGCTTCCAAACCTCTCATTTTCAGGTGATTTAACTTAATGATGTTACTAGACTACATGGAAGATCAGTTTAAATAAGAAATATAGGGCTTCCCTGGTGGCGCAGTGGTTGAGAGTCCGCCTGCCAATGCAGGGGACACGGGTTCGTGCCCCGGTCTGGGAAGATCCCACATGCCGCGGAGCGGCTGGGCCCGTGAGCCATAGCGGCTGGGCCCGTGAGCCATGGCCACTGAGCCTGCGCGTCTGGAGCCTGATGGGAGAGGCCACAACAGTGAGAGGCCCGCATACCGCAAAAAAAAAAAAAAAAAAAAGAAATAGAAACAAAAAGAAGTTTAAATAAGAAACAAAGATATAAGGGACCTCATACACCTAGTCCCATCCTCTGATTTGACAGATGGAGAGGGTTAATGATTTAGGTAATATACTCAGTAGCTGAATTGGAACAGTTACTCCAGGCTTTTTCTATAGTACTGTAAGAGAAAATTAGTATCTTTTAAAATGTTTGCTGTAAATGACCTAAAAAGGAGGACACTTCATAATCTGATCAGCTGTATATTTCAAACCTTAAACATTTGTTGTCGGAACTTCCCTGGTGGTCCAGTGGTAAAGAATCTGCCTTGCAATGCAGGTTTTTTTTTTTTTTAGATGATTTCATTTTTGTATGGTAGATGTTAAAGAGGTGATTTTTAAAAAGACTGGTGTTAAAATATTTTTTCATTCAAAATATAATCTTTAAGATTGTTATATTTTCTTATTATTTAATAGTATATGTTTTTACTTTCCCCAATTTAACAAGTACACTTGTACTTTTTTTGTTTTATAAATTTATTTTTTTTATTTTTTATTTTTGGCTGCATTGGGTCTTTGTTGCTGTGCGTGGGCTTTCTCTAGTTGCAGCTAGCGGGGGCTACTCTTCGTTGCGGTGAGCAGGCTTCTCATTGTGGTTGCTTCTTTTGTTGCAGAGCATGGGCTCTAGGGCACTGGGCTTCAGTAGTTGTGGCACACGGGCTCAGTAGTTGTGGCACACGGGCTCAGTAGTTGTGGCTTGCGGGCTCTTGAGTGCAGGCTCAGTAGTTGTGGCGCACGGGCTTAGTTGCTCCACGGCATGTGGTATCTTCCCGGACCAGGGCATGAACCCGTGTCACCTGCATTGGCAGGCAGATTCTTAACCACTGTGCCACCAGGGAAACCCTGTACTTTTAATTTTACATTTCTGTTTAAGTAAAACATTATTCTTTATGTTAATTTAAAAATAAAAATATTTGGGGACTTTCCTGGCAGTCCCGTGGTTAAGAGTCCACCCTTCTACTGCAGGGGGCATGGGTCCGATCCCTGGTCGGGGAACTAAGATCCCACATGCCACGCAGCCAAAAAATAAAATAAAATGAAATGAAATAAAATAGTTTCGGTTTTTGGGTAAATTGTAGACTGATATTTTATAATGTGTTAAATTTAAAAAGTATAACCTGATGCTTGAAATGAAATATAATATTGTTTTTTTTTATTTTTAAAATTAATTTATTTTTATTTTTGGCTGCATTGGGTCTTCGTTTCTGCGCACGGGCTTTCTCTAGTTGTGGTGAGCGGGGGCTACTCTTCATTGCGGTGCCCAAGCTTCTCATTGCGGTGGCTTCTCTTGTTGTGGAGCACGGGCTCTAGGTGCGTGGGCTCAGTAGTTGTGGCTTGCAGGCTCTAGAGTGCAGGCTCAGTAGTTGTGGCGCATGGGCTTAGTTGCTCCGCAGCATGTAGGGTCTTCCCAGACCAGGGCTTGAACCTGTGTCCCCTGAGTTGGCAGGTGGATTCTTAACCACTGTGCTACCAGGGAAGTCCCTGTTTTTGTTTTTAAATGAGAAGTTCAAGAAGATTCCAAATATGCAAGTAAAGACTATCCACGATGGGGAATTCCTTGGCTGTCCAGTGGTTAGGACACTGCGCTTTCACTGCTGATCCCTGGGCAGGGAACTAAAAATCCCCAAAACCTCACGGTGTGGTAAAAAAAAAAAGACTGTCCATGATGAAAAGCAAGTTGACTGTAAGCATCAATGCTTATTAATTTTGTTATTTTTTTGACATCATCATTTGAAGGTCTAGAGTCATGTTTATGTGCTGGATGAGAGATTTGATCTGATGAATCCAGCTCAGAGGTCTGGATCTCAAGTATATTTGTAGAATCATTTATATGCTTCTCAACTTTATATTATATATTTACTTTGTAGTTAGGTTTCTTATGCTTTATCTTTTAGCAGTGGCCCATTGTAGGTATGAAATAAACATTATTACATGACTAAAAATAACAATTTAAAATAACTTAATGTCGGGACTTCCCTGGTGGTCCAATGGTAAAGAATCCTCCTTACAATGCGGAGGATATGAGTTTGAACCCTGGTCAGGGAACTGAGATCCCACATACCAAGGGGAACTAAGCTTGAGCACCTCAACTAGAAAGCCCGCGTGCCGCAAACTACAGAGACCACACGCGCTCTGGAACCCGAGCACCACAACTGCAGAGCCCACGTGCCCTGGAGCCTGCACGCCACAACTAGAGAAGAGAGAAAAACCCACATGCCACAAGTAGAGAGAAGCCCGTGCACCGCAATGAAAGATCCCGCGTGCCGCAACTAAGACTCAATGCAGCCAAAAATAGAAATTAAAAAAAAAAATAATCTTTTAAAAAAATAAATAAAATAACTTAATGTTCAGCACCACCATGGCAGTAGTTGTGATCATCAGAGTAAGAAACCAAAAGAGAAACTGTCATGAGCATCTTCATTATAAGTCCACGGACTGCTATACATGTTCACCTAATACCCACAACAGAGTTTTCAAACTTTTTTGTTGTGAATAGGGACTTTTTTTATTTTTGATAAGTGCTTATTTGATATAATAGAAAACTTAAAGTAAGTTGCAAGAATCATAAAAGGAACACTTGTTCACCAATTGTTTACATTTTGCCCCATTGTTTTATCATTGTGTGTGTATTATGTGCATATAATTTTTTTAAACCACTCTGAGAGTAAGTGGAAGAATGCCCCTTTTGCCCTTGAATACTTAAATGTATATTTCTGAAAAACATTCATTTTCTTACATAGCCACATTATCAAAATCAGGAAATTTAATATTGATGCAGTTCACAGACTATATTCAAATGTTATCAATTATCTCAGTAATGCCCTTTAAGCTCCTGTACCCCAATCCAATCCAGTCCAATCCAGGATCACACACTATACTTGTCATGTCTTGTTAATCTTTTCTTATTCTGAAACAGTTCCTCAAGGCTGCTGCCTCCCCCTCCCCACTTTTTTTTAAACTTTCTCCCTTTTCTCACCTTCCCTCCCTCCCCCTCCCCACTTTTTTTTTTAAACTTTCTCCCTTTTCTCACCTTCCCTCCCTCCCCCTCTCTTTCTTTCTCTCTTTCCATCTTTTCAGTCTTTCTTGACCTTGGCAGTTTTGAAGAGTACAGAATGTCCCTTAGTGGTCTGATGTTTCCTTATGATTAGATTTGGATTATGAATTTGGAGCTGGGGAATGCTCTAGGAGTAAATAAATACTTCATTTAGGGAGGTGTATGTTGTCTGTCCTAATATTGGTGATTGATGTTAAATATTAACCTTGTTCATTTTGTTAAAGAGAGTGTCTGCCAGGTAGCTGCATTGTAAATTACTATTTCCTCTTTGTGATCAATAAGTAACTTGTAGGATATAACTTGAGACAATGTGTATATATCCTGTTTTTCATCAACTTTCTGGTCACTAGTCTACCATGGAGATTTTCTACTTCCATCATTCTTTCTGTATTTATAAGTTGGCATCTACTAGAAGGAATAGCTTTCTTCTTGATTGATTGATCTTTTAAATTCAATTTTTATTTCACATATTATGCTTTTTTTTAAAAAAATTATTTATTTATTTATTTTTGGCTGCATTGGGTCTTCGTTGCTGTGCACAGGCTTTCTCTAGTTGCAGTGAGCGGGCTTCTCATCGTGTGGCTTCTCATTGCAGAGCACAGGCTCTAGGTGCCTGGGCTTCAGTAGTTGTGGCACTTGGGCTCAATAGTTGTGGCTCGCGGGCTCTAGAGCGCAGGCTCAGTAGTTGTGGCGCACGGGCTTAGTTGCTCCGCGGCATGTGGGATCTTCCCAGACCAGGAATCGAACCCGTGTCGCCTGCATTGGCAGGCGGATTCTTAACCATTGTGCCACTAGGGAAGTCCCCACATACTATGCTTTAATCCATTATTCCCATTTATTTTGATGCTCAAATTGTCTCACAGTTGACCATGGTAGCTCCTTCTAACTGCCATCAATATCTTTTCGACATGTCCCCATCATTTCTTTTTTTTTTTTTTTTTTCCTTTTGCGGTACGCGGGCCTCTCACTGTTGTGGCCTCTCCCGTTGCGGAGCACAGGCTCCGGACGCGCAGGCTCAGTGGCCATGGCTCACGAGCCCAGCCGCTCCGCGGCATGTGGGATCCTCCCGGACCGGGGCATGAACCCGTGTCCCCTGCATCGGCAGGCGGACTCTCAACCACTGCGCCACCAGGGAAGACCCGTCCCCATCATTTCTGAGTAGTCTTTTATTTTCTTGTACAAGGTGTTGCCTGCATATCTTGTATTTTCCCTGCCCTATCCATTTCTCCAAGGAGCCCTGGTTTTAGTAGAAAATGTGGTTTAGAAATCAGGATCTGGATATAAGATGTGGTCATTGCTTCTAGACCCTCTCAGCAAACAGCCAGGAAGAATACGTATGAATTTGTTTGTGTGTGTATTTCTATGTCTATATGTTTTTACTATAAAAATATATAATATAGTATAATAAAAGAAATATAATAACTATGGGTTCATATTGATACCTCCAATTCTAATCTAACACCCAGGGGCATATTCTAATTTTTCTATATAGGAGGACATTAAAATAAAATAAAATTTAAAAATCAACCCCTTTATAAATTTTGTTGTAAAGCAACCAGCTGAGCATCTTTGTTCACTATTCCTGATAGATTGCACTGTCATCCTTTATTTTTAAAAATTGATGGTGTATCAACTCACGATGTAGTCAGTGAGATAAATGAATATGTTGGTACCACATTAAACCTCGTGTCAGACTTTAATTTGTTTTGTCTGAGATACTTTAAAAAACTGTCCCAATCAGTCTGCCAACTTCACCCATAATTTGGCACAGTGTTTAAAGAAATCGCTGTCTTTTTTTTTTTTCACCTTGTATCATGGAAAACTTAAAACAGACCTAAAAAATGGACCCTCATGTACGTAAACACCATGCTACAATAATCACCAACTCAACTTCTCTTGAAGGAAATCCTAGACAGCATATAAACTTATCAATAACAATTTCTATGTATCTCTTAACAGATAAGGACTTTTCTTAAAAATATAATTATAAATATTACACTTTAAAAAGTTTAAAATAATTTCTTAATATAATTAAATATCTAGTGAGTCTTAAAGATTTCCCAGTTATTTCATAGGTTTTAAAAAATAAATTTATTTATTTATTTATTTATTTATGGCTGTGTTGGGTCTTTGGTGCTGTGCGCAGGCTTTCTCTAGTTGCAGCGAGTGGTGGCTACTCTTCGTTGTGGTGTGCAGGCTTCTCATTGTTGTGGCTTCTCTTGTTGCGGAGCACGGGCTCTAGGCACGCAGGCTTCAGTAGTTGTGGCACGTGGGCTCAGTAGTTGTGGCATGCAGGCTCAGTAGTTGTGGCGCATGGGCTTAGTTGCTCTGCGGCATGTGGGATCTTCCCGGGCCAGGCCTCGAACCCATGTCCCTTGCATTGGCAGGCAGATTCTTAACCACTGTACCACCAGTGAAGCCCTCATAGGTTATTTTTTACAGTTGGTTTGTTCAAATCAAAATCCAAATAAAGTCCACATATGCATTTAAGTCTTTTATTTCTCTTTTAATTTATAGGTTCTCCTCCAACTCCCTTCCTCTGTCTCACCTTTTTTCCTATAAATCTGGGTTGTTTGCACTATAGATTTCTTCTCATTCTGGACTTTGCTAATTGCACTCTCATGCTGTCATTAACATGTTCCTGTGTCCCCTCAATGTCCGATAAATCGGTTGTTAGATCTAGAGGCTTAATCGCATTCAGATTTACTTTTTTTGTCATGAATACTTTGCAGGTGGTGGTATACTTCCATTGGGAGGCACATTAATATCCATATATATCTCATCTCATACTGGTGGCAATTGATTCATTACCTAGATTAATTTTTTTCATTAGGGATTTGCAAAATGAAGTACAAGCATACCTCATAGACAATTGCAGGTTCGGTTCCAGACCACTGCAATAAAGTGAATATCGCAATAGAGCGAGTCACACAAATTTTTTGGTTTCTCACTGCATATAAATGTTAAATTTACACTATGCAGTAGTCTATTAAGTGTGCAGTAGCATTATGCCTAAAAAATAGTTTATTGCTAAATTTAAAATTTAAAAATAGTTTATTTAAAAATAGTTTATTGCTAAAAAATTTAAAAATAGTTTATTGCTAAAAAATTCTAATCATCGCCTGACAGTGCAGGATTGCCACAATCATTTAATTTGTAAAAAAAAAAAAAAAGTATCTGCAAAGTGCAATAAAATGAGGTATGCTTGTATATATAAGTTTTTCATTTCAGTTGGATTATTTCAATAGGGATCAGTTTTCACCAAGTATTTGTTTACCTAGAGGTACAGCTCATAAGAAAGCAGGTAAAATGCTTAATACACTAATTTCAGAAAAATGAATTGGTTCCCTAGTGTCCTTTAAAAGGTGAACAGTTAAGTTTTTTATAAGTACCTTTATGAAGTCATGAATTTAAACATTATGCTGTGTTTCAGTCCATTGCAGTTATTATTTTTTACTGATGCTTAAATTATCCCATTGTAGTTAGTGCAGTCCTCTTCAAGTTGGCCCCTAAGTCCTTTGGACGCAACTCCAAAAGACTTAGATAGCTTAATTGATTTCTGATATGACAAGTTTTGTACATTTCCTGCCCTATACCTGGAGTCAGCTGTTTTTCTAAAGAGCCCTGCTTCCTTTTAGTGGGAAAAAGTATTTAGGACCCATAGTCTGGGTACTAGAAGTGAAAGAACCATCTGTTTTTCCTTTTTAAAATAATAATAAAATTTTATTCTCTCCTGTAGTTTGTATAGGTCAGAATTCCGAGGTAGTTTAGCTGGATGTTATGTGAACAAGTTGATGCTGGCATTGCCAAGAGATTTCAGTCCTTCACCATATGGACATCTTGGGGCTGCTTAAGTCTTTATGGCATGGTGACTGGCTTCTCCCAGAGCCAGTGATCCAGGACAGCCAGTAGCATCTTTTGATTCATTTTTCTACTAGACAATAGAATATAGTGCTCTGGCTGTGAATCCAGAGTACCTGGTGCTGGCACTCACTAGCTATGTCCATTAAGTAACCAAGTTATATAACTCTTTGTGCCTTACTTTCCTTAGCTATAACACTGAGATAATGATGATACTTAAAGGCTCTATAATATAGGGTCTTTGTGAAGATTCAGACAATTAGAACAGTCTCTGACACTTAGCACGCATGGTAAGCACTAAGCCTGCTGCTCTTGCTACTATTAGCACTACCACTAGGATGAACTAAAGAACCGAAACCTAGTCAGTAAGTTGCCCTTGGCAGAAATAGTCTTTCTTCTTATTTGCCAAAAATTGCCATGACAGAAAAATTGTTTACAGATTCCAGATATCCCAAGTATGATAGAAGATTAAGGCTTAGAGAATTATAGCCACACCTATTTGATTATGTGCATGGAGGATCTTTCATTCCTAATTTGTGTTCATAGAGATTTTGATGCAGATATGTATCAATATAATGTGACCAGGAAGCAGCCAAACACTCCCCCTGCCCTTTAACTTTTTATGTTAAAATGTAGATTTTCAGGGAGTTGCAAAAAAAAAAAAAAAAATGTAAAGGCGGTCCAGTGGAATTTTCACCTAACTTACCTCAGTGGTAATATCTTGTATAACTGTACTACAGTGTATAACTATACTACAGTGTCAGTTTTCAATGATCAGTTTTCATTTAGCAGAAATTGACTGAGCAGCTATTATCTGCTAAGTATTTGGAGGGATAAGTGATTAAACTCTGACCTTGAACAGTTTAGTCCTTCTCTCTGGGTTCTCATTGTTATAGTTCTAAATATATATTTTGGCTCTTCATTGTTGAAACTTGAATTAGCAGCTCCTTTAATATTAAACATTATGTTATTTCTCACATTCATATTTGCCTTGTTTTAAAACAATTTTTTGGATTGTGTCTCCATCTTTCATTTATAATCTTTACAGCATCAGAACCATGTTGCCTGCATTGTCTTAAATTTTAATCACGTGCCAGTTTTGCAGTGCTACCAAGTCTGGATCTGAGAGGCAGCTTGTGTGAATCATTTACATATATTTCTGTTAATACTCCCCAAATTAATTTGCAACTTTATATTTTTCATCCAGTTACATGTTCATTTTTAATAATTCATTTTAAGAAGGAATTTTTCATATGCAGGATTTTAAAACTGGCTCAAAGAGCAGAAGCTATTAAACAATAGCAGAGAATATGTAGGACTTTAAATAGTAATTGTTAAACATTTGAATGTGTCCAAAAATATGAGTCCGTGTGTCAGTGTGTGTCTGTACATGTTATTCCACTAGGGACTTGCACAGATAGGTTTTGCACAATATTCTTGCTGTTATTGTCAGCCATAAACAAATTACACGTATTTAACAAGTTAATGTCAGATTGGCCAGGAGCCACTAGGAGGTGTGTACTTAGTGACATCAGCTGGCAAAGAGCCCTGGTAACAGAGAGGGTTGGAAGGGTAGTGGAGGGAGAAGAAGCAGGAGGGAGGGAGAAAAGGAGAGAGACAGAGAGACTGACTGTATCTGGGGATTCTGGCAAGGTGAAGAGCTGGTCTGTTTGGCAGGACCTTCCCATCTGGGATCCATCTGTGTTTCCCTGGAATGGGACAGGCAGCTCTAGTCAGTGAGAAATCGCAGATGTGAGAGAGCTGACACATGTCCAGCTAATGAAAGAAGGAAGAAGGCTGGTCTCAGATTGGGCTTTGAAGATTAGGAGGAGAAAAAGAGGAGCTCTTATATATCTGTTTCAAATAAATTTGGTATATTTTAAGAATCTGGATTGTTATAATCTGGGCATTTGGGGTAAGTACATTTTAATTTCGTTTTGGGGGCTAAAGTGGGCAAGCCTCTGGCTTTCAAAGCTTTTTATTTCAGATTATGATGATAAGAATGTTTTTTTGATATTTGATGAGAGTTCAGTCTTTAGCTACTCATTGTTATTTTGATGCTTCATTTTGTTCATATTTCTGTATCATTTTTCATTTGCCACCTTTATATTTGAATGCCATGCTTTTTTGAATGGAAAATTTAATCAGATGTAACATATGAATTCTATGGCTAGGAAAGTAGTCCCCCAAATATTTCTTTAAGATCTTCTACAGTAAGTCTTTCTGTGATGTTTTGAGGGAAATATTTTCTCCTTTAGTATGCATAATACAAGTAGTGTTTAAAAAGATGGCTCATAAAATACTCTTTCTTTTTGTCACATTTAATTTCAATGTATTCGGGCAAATTACAGCTAAAAGATATTACACCTAAAAGATAATTTTAATGTATTTAGCTCTTTTTTTTCTTTATTACATTTTACTGCTATCCTCTTCTCTTCTGTTTACTTCCTACATGCAAAATAAATAGCATCAACAAACCTGACTTGTGAGTTTGGAGTAGTTGTGTGATGCAGTAGATTCATGTGCACATAGCTACTGTGTTCTATAGTCCTTGTTAGTTTGTGATGCATAATTTAGACTTCTGCTATTTCTGTATGTTGCATTCATGTTTTCCAGAATTCCAAATCCAGACAGCTATGGGAAGAGCACGGGTTTGGGAATTATACATACTATACAGCCATTATTTGCTAGTTCTCTAATTTCAAGCAAGCTTATGTCATTATTGGCGAAGTTCGTCTGTCACATAGAAGGCATACAAGTTAGTTTCAGAACTTTCTAGATGTTCATTATTTTGCTGTGATTGGCTCCTAAACCTGCATTTTTAACCTCAAACTCTTAGGCTAAGAGTGGGTCTTATCTATATAGTTTTCAGGATACTTTCCTCTCACTGTACGTACCTCCTAGATCATTTATATCTGTTATAAATGTTATATACTCTCTTTATTAAGTCTCACTATGATTATAAATGATTTAGAAACAGTTCTAAGTATTGTAATGCAAATGAGCCTGTCCTATTATAACAGAACAGAACTTTGTTTAAATTGTATTTTTTTCCTTTACAATTCAAATAGGAACTTTAAAAAGTACTTTTACTCCTTAAAATTCTTCAGTCTTCACTTAATGTCAGTTGGGTAATTATTTTAAGAGGACAGTACAATACTATTAATTTTCTTCCTTCAGTTTTGCAGTCAGGTTTCTTGAGATGGGGGGAGACTTTTTTTTTTTTTTTTTTTTTTTGTGGTACGTGGGCCTCTCACTGTTGTGGCCTCTCCCGTTGCGGAGCACAGGCTCCGGACGGGCAGGCCCAGTGGCCATGGCTCACGGGCCTAGCCGCTCCGCGGCATGTGGGTTCTTCCCAGAGCGGGGCATGAACCCATGTCCCCTGCATCGGCAGGCGGACTCTCAACCACTGCGCCACCAGGGAAGCCTGGGGGGAGACTTTTTAAATGAGTATTTTCTTATACCCAATTGACTAAATGATTTAGTAACAATTTCGAGTTTCTTTTTTGATAGGTGCAGTGTTCAGAATCTTTGGAGACTTGTCTGAATATTTGAGAGGATATAGGATTTATATTGAATTTACATGATACTCTTTCAATGAGCAAGCACTTTTCATTGTACTCTAGGAGACATGCTCCTGGGTTGAGTGGGGAGAAGAAGACTTAATGCTGAAGTGTCAGGTATACTGTGAAGGGATTTGCATACTGCTGCATGTCCTTACTAGGAATACTTTGCTAGAGTTTCAAGAAGCATAAGGAATGATAAATAATATGCATTTTAATATGTGGAGTTACCCTGACTGCAAATAAAGGTGGTTTATTAGAAGTCCTACTAGGACCACACAGTTCAGGAGAATAGTTGCTTATTACTAAGGCAATAATCAATATTTTTGACTTGAATACTGGAGATAATCGTAGTACTTTCTGAAGACCATTAAAGCCTTCAAGAAGCTTTCCTACTGTGGGGACTTCCCTGGCGGTGCAGTGGTTAAGACTCTGTGCTTTCAGTGCAGGGGGCATGGGTTTGATCCCTGGTTTGGGAACTAAGATCCCAAATGCCAAGTGGCACGGCCAAAAAAAAAAAAAGCTTTCCTACTATGAAAAGAGGAAACCTCCTAAATTGGCTTCCAGGCGTGACCCAACCATGGGTTTTTCATAGCAAGGGGCCATGTTGGATTGAAGGTATATAATACAGTAATGTCAGTAGGCTAGAGATGAAGATAATGACATTTAAATTGCATCTTTGGAACATAAAGAAAGAGTGCTTGTAAGCCCCCAGTGATAACCTATTGAAAATGTTAGGATTGAAAAGGATCTTAAGGATAATCTAGTCAATTGCATTGTTTTATAGATAAGCAAAGTTGAGGGAAGGGTAGTAGAGTGGTAAAAAGTCTGCCTGGCCCAGAGTTTATTAACCTTAGTTGGTAGCTGAGCTTGGACTGAAATTGTATCCTGAGTTTCCAGGACGTTGATTTTACAATTTTTCATTGCCCGTTATGTGTGATAAGATGGTAAGGGATAAAAAGTCTTCTACAGGAGGTAAAATGTACATGAATGCATGAATTGGGTAAGTCCTGGGAATTACTGCCACTCAAGAGAACCTTCAAGAAGAGAAGACTTTAGGACAGGAAGGATTTAGACACCTTGTTTTTTGGAAGAAGCACAGTGGGTAGATGGAAAAGTTCACTTTCCATTAGATCCCAGTCCCTTAAATCAGACTTTGTCAGATGCATAGCTACACGGTGTTAATTTCTACTATGTTTTCAATTATGCCTAGCTGTTGTTGCTGCCTTTTCAAATCCAAGAGTAATTGTTTGCTTCTGAGAGAATTATTTAGATACATAATACTCCCCTACTCCTTTTTTAAACTTATGATTTATACCAGGAACTCTAATTTAAAAGGTTTCTACTAAGATGGCCTGTGTGGGTTGTTTAATTTTCCCTCCAAGTTCAAGTCAATAAATACAGGAATTGGTGGTGGCTGTGTCTTGCAGAAAAACAACCCACTATAACTGGTTTTTATATTCTCACTGGTTGATGGGGTTTCCGAACAGTGTTTAACTTTTAAGACCTATGTGGCGTCATATTTATGCTGGGAAACGTAAAATGCATATGGATTTACTTTTCTAAAGCATGCCAAAACCTGCAAAAGCAACTCTTTGTGCTTTGTTTAAAGCAAAAGCTAGTAGAAATCCTGTTGTCATTCAATACTGAGCAGCTTGTTAGGGATGCCTGGCAAGGTGGACTGCAGTTCTGCATAGAATATATATATATATGTGTGTGTGTATATATATATATACATCTGCAGTTGCTTCTCATGGCTGGAGTTCTGAAGTAAATAGAATATGTATTTTCATGTGGTTATGGTAGTTAGGACAGGTGGAGGAAAGGCAGTGAAAAGATTATGTGTAGGCTTTGGCATTAGGCTGTGTAATCATGAGCTAATTTAACCTTCACTACTAATCCCCAATTTTCTCACCTGTAAAATGGGAGTAAAAATAGCAGTTATTGTGGGTTCTAAGAATTAAGTTAGAAAGTAACAAGCATGATACTCGCTGCATAAATACTCAGTAAGATTTATCTTTCCATGTGATTTTTTTCAGTCCCCCTAACATCAAAGTCACAGTAACTAAAGATTTAGTTAAAATGTGACTCTTGCATTTTCAATAAGCCCCTCTTCAAACTGACAGGGAACCAACCCTGCTTCCTTAACTAATTCTTAGTCATGGGAGAAGGGTGCGTGTAGAGAATGCAGCAGCCTTAAAAACTCAAACCTGTTGCTGTGTGGCAAGCTGTTAATGTTTAGGGACCTTGTGTTACTTACCCTGCTGGAAGAGCTGGGGGATGGGCCGCTTTGAAGGGTGACAGATGTGCCCTCTGCTGCCGGCCGGCGCGTGCCGGCTCTGTCCCTCTGCTCCCAGCACCAGGTGCAGCCATTGTTCTGGCTGGTCTCTCTTCATCTGGCCTCGTCTGTTACTCTGCTCTTTCTAGCTCATTGTTTCTGTAGGAAATTAGCATTAAAAACCCATCTGAAACCTCCGTGTCCCTCAACTGCAGGTGACTGTTACTGGCCCCAGCTGCCACCCTTGCGCTTGATTACTTCCATATGGGTCTGTGCAAAGAAGTAGTAGCCATTTATTGATTTCCACCACAGCCCCCACCTCTGTTACTCAAAGTGTGATACCCTGAAATCTATTAGACCCCCAGTTGGTACTGCAACTGTGATGAACGTTTTACAAGCAAAACTAATTATACCCTCTTTCTCCGCCTTTACCACCTCCTACCTAAATATTAAGTGTAAAAAACCAGAGTGTCATAAATGGAATAGTACATTTTTTAAATGTCTAGAGATAAATCTCTTTTTGAGTAGTAAAGCTTTTAGACTTTGGATGGGCTTTTATGGAAAATTTTAGTCATTGCTTTAAATATTTCCTACCACACCCATAACATTCAAGCAAACCATGGCCCAGTAGGCCCCTAGGGTGGGGGTGGGGGGGGGACACAAATGTTCTGGTCATCTGCTGTTTGGTTTATTAAATTTAATCAGGGCAGGCATTATGTTAGTAAAGGGGCCTAGTTTTAAGTGATTATATGTTTTGTGGGAAAACTGCATGCATTTAGAATTAGTTAAGTCCTCTGGTTTTGCATTATTTTGTTGTTTGCCCCTCTGTGTTTGCACAAATGGTTGTTCCAGTTTATGTACTCCAGTAAATACCACAGTGGGGGAGGTTGGTGTCCTAGACTTCTCTTCCTTCATCAGTAAACAAATTAAGTGTTCTATTTTGGTTATTGGACTAAATCAAGATTAAATCTCAAACAGGTTACCAGATATAAAACACTAAATCAAAACTGTTACCTTGACAAAGTCACTACCCCTATCAGTAAACAGAATCTGGTTCTGGTAGCCTTTACAAGTAAATAGCTCAGAAAAATCAAGGGGGAGGTAATTGACTAAGATATTGACTGTTGAGTATCTAGCTGTGCCAACCCAGTCTTAAAGTAAAATCTTGAATTCACAATATTTCAAATTAAGTTATTTAATAATTCTGATATATAAAGTAACAATTTCAGTATTTCAAATTTAGCTTTGTGGTGCTTATGTCATAAATAATTCCAGAACGTAAGGCCGTTTCTGTTGGAGAAATGTCCTTTTGCCTTTCTTCCTTTTCCTTTCTCTTTTGGAATTTGGAGTTTTAAAAGTTCCTAGAGCCCCTGGCAGCCAACATTTTACCTGACAGCTCCTTTGGAGGCAAGCCTCCAGGTAAAGCTGTGTGATTACATTTAGAACGGTTTAGGATTTGTCATTTTTGAAGAGTCTTTGGAGAGCTTTTAAGTTTGTCCCTCATTTAAGCAGTGGAGAAATGGAAGATTAGAGACCTCAGGAAAGGAGAGTTGAGATTTGAAACTAAGTCTTCTGACTGCAAATTGTGGTGCTAGTAAGAGTTAGGACTGATTGTAAGCATGATATTGCTGCAGATATTATTGTCTTGAAGTGCGTGCATGTATTCTTAGTTTTTCTTCTTGGCATTCATGAAGAACAGGGTTTTCCTTCAGTGGCCTGTCTGAAGAGAAATATGATTCTTCTTTTACTCTATCATAGGAAAAGGAATTTGCAATCTAGTGTGAGACAAATTTTCTCTTCATCCCTTTTAATGATATAAGTTGTGCTATGCCATTCCCAACACCAGTACCATGATAAAGCTGACAGTAGCTTTGTTTTTGAATGAGAGCTGTGATTTCAAAAGCAGTGTTCTTTGGTTGCCCCAAGTAGAGAAGCATCATGGCAAATGGCCATGTGTGCTTTTATTGCCCAAATCACATTTATGGTAGAGATTCTTTACAGGGCTCGGACTGGGGCGAGGCCGCTGAGATACCTAGGTGAAAAATTTGAGGCACTCACTCCTAGGGTTGGCCCTGCACTTAAATTTTGGGAACTGGCACCTCACTTTCTTTACTCCTGTCCTGGCCCTGCTCTTCAGTAATGTCTAAAGTAGGAAGAGGATGGCAGACTTGGTGCAATTGATATGTTTATTTTGCAAACTGAATAGAATTAAAGTGTTTCCCTGTCTTTCCAGCCAAGGGAACAATCTCTAAAACTTAATTTTTTGAAAGTATGTCTAGGGGCTTCCGTGGTGGCACAGTGGTTGAGAATCCTCCTGCCAATGCCGGGGACATGGCTTCGATCCCTGGTCCGGGAAGATCCCACATGCTGCGGAGCAACCAAGCCCATGCGCCACAACTACTGAGCCTGCACTCCAGAGCCCGTGAGCCACAACTCCTGAAGCCCCCGCACCTAGAGCCCGTGCTCTGCCATAAGGGAAGCCACTGAAATGAGAAGCCCGCACATCACAACAGTAGCCCCACTCACCACAACTAGAGAAAGCCCTCGCACAGCAACGAAGACCCAACGCAGTCAAAAATTTTAAAAAAGTATGTCTGGAAGAGGGGCAGGAGAAGCTGTGATTTGTCTTGGGAATTTTGGTTTGGGAAGTCAGTTTTAATTACTTAAGTACACATTTCTGAAGGTCCTTTTAATGTACCATTTTGTTTCTTTTTAATGTACCATTTTATTCTGTTTTCTTACATTTTGCAAAGACAATATATATACTTAATTGGATAAATGAAAATAGTGGGCGAGTGTGAGGATAGACGTTAGAGGATATTCCACACTCCATATTTTCTGCTCTTTTGAGGGTGATTGCTTAATATCCTTTAACTGCATTCTGCAATCTCATCTTCCGGTGGCTTTACTCATATCTATCTATATGCTGTTGACTCCCAAATTTATATCTTTAAATCATATTTGTCTTTTGAACTCCAGAATCATCTCATCTCACTGCCTAATGAACATTTCCACATATGTTAAACTTGTTGATTGTGTTGCTCAAGTATGCTCTAGCTATAGTAATTTTCCAATTTTATTACTTTTTAGGAAAGATGTGTTAAAACTTTCCACTATGATTGTGTGTTTTCCATTTCTCTTTGTAATTCTGTCAGATTTTGTCTCTGAACCTGTGTTGTTGGGTACATACTTTGTCCAGGATTATTATATTTTCCTAATGAACCACCCTTCATCATTTAGATAAGGACTTTTTGGTCCTCAATAGTGCTTTTTGAATTAAAGCCTATTTTCTCTATTATGAATATTGCTAACTCATTTGCCCTTTTCATCGTTTTTTCTTAACCATTCAGTATTTTTATGGTTTTTAAAATTCTTTTTTCAATATTTAAATATTTATTTATTTGGCTGCGCTGGGTCTTGGTTGCAGCACGCAGGATCTTCGTTGTGGCGTGTGGGATCTTAAGTTGCAGCCTTGTGGGATCATTTTAGTTGTGGCATGCAGGATCTATGTCCCTGACCAGGGGTCGAACCTGGGCCCCCTGCATTGTTAGCATGGAGTCTTAACCACTGGACCACCAGCGAAGTCCCAGTATTGTTATGGTTTTAACGTGAGTCTAGTGAATATCAAATACGCAGAGTTTTGTTCGAACTCAATCTAAAAATATTCTTTTACTTGGTAACTTTGATCTGTTTATATTCAATGGGTTACTATCATATTTGGACTTATTAGTATAATTTTAGGGTTTTTTATTTTCCTTTTAGTTCTGTTCTTTCCTCTTTTCCTTGGAGACTGAAAAATGTGTTCTGTACTTTTGTTTGGATGTTACATTTCCATTATTTTGATGGTTATTCTTAAAATTTTAATATGTATACTTAAAGTCTAAAACATAATTCACAAACCCTTTTCTTCTTTTTAAACAGATCTTAGAACACTTCAAATTCAATAACTTCTCTTCTTAGTATACTACAACTGTCTAGGATTTTATTTCCACTTTGTGTTTTATACTCACCCCTAATCAAAAGAAAATTACTGTTATTATTCTTATAGCTAATATTAATTTAGGTTTGCCAACATATTTATCAAATTATCTGCTCATATTTCATCATTATTATAATTTTTCCTTCTAGGTTAATTTTCCTTCCTGCCAAAGTACCTCTGTTAATAGTTCTTAGAGAAACAGTCTATTAGTGGTAAACTCTTTCGTTGGTCTGAAAATATTTTTCTTTCACCTTTACTTGAATGATGGTTAACTGAGTTTTAAATGGTAAAGGCTAATAGTTATTTTCCATCAGCACTTGGGAATGGTGATTTCTGTTTTTCTGGAGATGTGAAGTCTGCTTCCAGTCAAGTTGGTTTCTGTTCCTTTGTTGGTTCTATTTTTTTTCTCTCTGTTTGCTTTTAAGATTTTCTTCTTGGGCTTTGGTATTCTGCAGTTATACTATGGTGAGGTAAGTTGTGGATTTATTTGGTGCTCAGGACTTAGTGTACTCCTTTAATCTGAGGATACAGGTCTTCAGTTCTGGAAAATTCTTGTCTATGATCTCTTTGAATAGTGTCTCCTTTCACCAGTCTCATTTGCTCTTTTATCTCTTTCTAGGTTTGTCCTAGATATGTGTAGGACCCTCTTACACTATTCTGCATGTTTCCTATCCTTTCTTTTGTTTGTGTTTTTTTAATTTTTGGCTGCGTTGGGTCTTTGTTGCTGTGCCTGGGCTTTCTCTGTTTGTGGTGAGCGGGGGCTACTCTTTGTTGTGGTGTGTGGGCTTCTCATTGCAGTGGCTTGCGGAGCACGGGCTCTAGGCGCGTGGGCTTCAGTAGTTGTGGCATGCGAGCTGTAGAGTGCAGGCTCAGTAGTTGTGGCACACGGGCTTAGTTGCTCCTTGGCATGTGGAATTTTCCCGGGCCAGGGATCGAGCCTGTGTCCCCTGCATTGGCAGGCGGATTCTTAACCACTGCGTCACCAAGGAAGCCCCTCTTTTCTGTTTTTTACTTTATGTCTTTGTACTGCATTCTAGGTGATTTCCTTAGCTCTATCTCCTAGTACTCCTTTTTTTTTTTTTTTTGAGCCACACCACGTGGCATGCAGAACTTCCCTGACCGGGGATTGAACCCGTGCCCCTGCAGTGGAAGCGTGGAGTCTTAACTACTGGGAATTCCATCCTTCATTTTAAAATTCTGTCTGATATGCTCTTCAAAATATGCACTGGGCATTTCCCTTCTAGAAATTTTATTTAATTCTTTTACAGATATGCTTTTAAAAAGAACCTGGGTACTATTCTCTCATCATTTTCTTTTATCTCCTTAACCACCTTTTAAATATTAGATTAATTGAGGTATAATTTATGTACAGTAAAATTCACCCTTTTCGTTGTACAGTTTTATGAATTCTGACAAACAGTCATGTAGCCACCACCACAGTCAAGGTATAGAACATTTTCATTACCCCTCTAAAGTTACCTTGTGCTCCTTTATAGTCAATCCACCTTACCCTACCCCCCTCATCCCAGCCCCTGGCAAACAGTTATCCGTTTTCTCTCCCTATAGTTTTGCCTTTTCCATAGTGTCATATAAATGGAATCATACAGTATGTAGCCTTTCTGTCTGACTTCTTTCACTTAGCATAATACATTTGAGATTCATCCATGTTGTTGCATGTGTCAGTAGTTTGTTTTTATGGCTGGGTAGTATTCCATTATGTAATAAAGTGACTAACCTCTCCAGTTCGTCTTGGTCCTAGAAGACCCCTCAGTTTTGCTATTCTGTATAAGTTTTAGAATAAGGTCTATAGTTTATATAGTGGTATTGTGTTAATGTTAATTATTTTGGCAATTGTACTGTGGTTATAGAAGTGAATATCCTAGCTCTTAGCAATTACACACTGAAATATTTAAGGGAAAGGGGATATGGTGTCTTTAGCTTACTCTCAAATGGTTTAGACAAAAAAGTAGGTGGGTAGGTAGGTTGAGTGAGTGGTTGGGTAGGTAGATAGATAATGATAAAAATTAGTGAATCTGGGTGGTGGGTATCAAGGGAGTTCTTGCAAGTTGTGATTATATTTTAAGAAATGTTGTTAAGTTGGGATAAAAGAAATGGAGTACTGGGAAATTGATAACAGACCAAAAAAAAGAGGGTATGGTAATGAATGGTCAGTTTAGGGCTGTCTGAAGAAGTAAACTGAGCCATTGTCTGAATTACAGTAAACAAGTAGCCTACTAGATATCAGATGGAAGAATATTTCAGACAGAGAAGAGCCTTGCAAAGAAGGTCTTATGGTGGGAATACTCTTGATATGTTCAAAGAATAGAAAAATGGCAGGCATAGTTATTGACGTCATAGATGATGAGAAGAGGATAAAGAGGAAGTTAAAGAGTAGGAGACAGCTCCTGTAGAGCTTTGTAAGCCAGGGTGAGGAATTTGGATTTCATTCTTAAGAGTGAAAGCGTTATCGATGGGATCATAATGTGATCTGATTTATATTTTATTTATTTATTTGTTTGTTTGTTTGTTTATGGCTGCGTTGGGTCTTCGTTGCTGCGCACAAGCTTTCTCTAGTTGCGGTGAGTGGGGGCTACTCTTCGTTGCAGTGTGCAGGCTCCTACTTGTGGTGTCTTCTCTTGTTGCGGAGCACAGGCTCTAAGCACGTGGGCTTCAGTAATTATGGCACGTGGGCTCAGAAGTTGTGGCTCTAGAGCACAGGCTCAGTAGTTGTGGCACAAGGGCTTAGTTGCTCCGCGGCATGTGAGATCTTCCCAGACCAGGGCTTGAACCCGTGTCCCCTGCATTGGCAGGTGGATTCTTAACCGCTGATCCACCAGGGAAGCCCTGATTTATATTTTATAATGATCACTATTCCTGTAGTCGAGAGAAGGAGTTATATGGCGGGTGACTGAAAGCAACAAAACCAGAAGTAAAAAATAAGTTTGGATTATGTTCATGGCATCAGAGATAGAGAGGAGATGATTTTGTTATGATTTGGAGGTAGGTTGAGTTTTCTAAATTTGTTGATGGATTGTATGTTGCAGGAGGAAAAGGAGTACTTTCAAATAGTCACATTTGTCCTCATTGTTATTCATCCATTCACTTAAATATTTATTAAGTGCCCATTGTGTGCCCAAGCTCTCTTCTAGGCACTGAAGTTACATCTTTGAATAAAACAAAGACCCTTCCCTCAGGGAGATTAAATTCTACTGGGAGAAACAGATAGTAAAGATGTTTAATAAGTAATATATATGTAGTCTAAAATAAATGTGTTTAATATATTTAAAATGTTTGATATATATGTTACAAAAATGAGAAGGGCTGAGGAAAAAGGGAAAGACTTTAAGAAGATCCAGGTTAAGTTGAGGCAGGTATATAAAAGGATAGTTAAGGAGGGTCCTTACTGAAAAGGTGATGATTTTGAGAATGCAAGAATGTAATGAATATAGAAGGTTCAGCACTTTTATGTCGCACATTGTGCCTCTCACCTTTTGAGTACTTATTATGAAGACTGAGGTTGATAGTTCTTTACAGGGTATAGTCTTGACTCTACCTGTGATATTGTGTTCATTATTTGAGCATAACCAAGGAATCACCAAATGAGAGGCTAAAGTATTTGGAGTAAGGCTTTCAGAACTATGGGTCTTGGTGCATGTGGAACATTCATAAATAGTAGGAGAGTAATTTAATAACAAAAATACACTCTTCCTCTAAAAACAATTTGCAAGGTCCTTTTGCTTTGACATTCATCTGTAACCAAATGGGACTTGAGGTGGCATACAATGAAAGACATTAAAAAGAAGGAGGATCAAGAGCCAAGGAATTTGGAGAAGGATCCTAAGTGGAACCAAGTTAGTTGTTGCCACTTAGCCCTGCACTAAACTTTTAGCTAAAAAAAAAAAGGAAAACCCCTGGGTTTTTACCTTGTTCTCATCATCTGATTAGAGAACCCATACATAGGAGGAGAGCCTTTTATCCTGGCATAGTGAATCAGGAAAGGTGTGCCACGAAGAGATGATACTCAGATCAGTTCTTCATGCATGAATAAAAGTTAGCCTGGAAAAAGTGAAGAGAAGAGTCCCAGTAAACTATGAGGTCAAAAGTGGAGTATAGTAAGACTGGAGAGGTAGTCAATGTCTAGATTATACAACATACCCTATGCTGTAGAAAATAGGATTAAGGTTCTTAAAAAAATTTTTTTTTTTTAAAGCAGGAAAGTGTGACTTGTTTGGCATTTTTGATGATGGAGGCTTCTGGGCAAAAGGTGAATTTCAAGAGGGCAGTCTTAGAGTCAAGAAGACCATTTTGATATTTACTGTAGTCTAGGCAAGAGATGGTGAAGGTCTGAATATTGCTTGTTGTAGGTGGAGTAGAGAGGGCCAGAGAATTTGAACTTGGCAGGGAGTGGGAGGATGATGCAAAGTAATGATTGGTTTTCATGCTAACATTTTTTAAAAAAATAAATTTATTTATTTATGGCTGAGTTGGGTCTTCATTGCTGCACACGGGCTTTCTCTAGTTGCGGTGAGCAGGGGCTACTCTTCGTTGCGGTGTGTGGGCTTCTCATTGTGGTGGCTACTCTTGTTGTGGAGCATGGGCTCTAGGTGCGCGAGCTTCAGTAGTTGTGGCTCGTGGGCTCTAGAGCACAGGCTCAGTAGTGTGGCACACGGGCTTAGTTGCTCCGTGGCATGTGGGATCTTCCCAGACCAGGGATCCAACTCGTGTCCCCTGCATTGACAGGCAGATTCTTAACCACTGCGCCACCAGGGAAGTCCCCTAATGATTGGTTTTAAAATACAAATGAAAAGACTGAGCTGATCAGTTGTTTTTAATGTTGCCTAAAAAGGGTTTTGTGCTTTCAAAGGGAGGTTTAAAAGGGTGAATAAGCTTGGGTACTGTATGTATTTTGTTAGATATTTAGGGGTGGTAAAATAATTTCTAAAATATTTCTAGCAACTTTATTTTCATTTTTATCTGCAGGATGAAAAAGTAAATTCTAGGGTTCTTTTTGATTAAATTAGCACACCATATGGTGTTTACACAGACTGACTGCTATCCGAGGCGGCTGTGTTATTTTTCTCTTTCAGGATATAATCCTTTACCTGATGCCAATGTGCTGAAACATTTATTTTCTAGTGAACAGTATGTGAAGCAATTATTCTAGTCATTGTATTTTTTCTTGATGCCTCAATTGATGTTACCGTTTGTGAAGTGTTTAACCCTACTGGTCTATTAGTTTAATATTTTTAAAAGTGAAATCTTTTATACAGGTTTATATAGTGCTTTCTAACCTTTTCACATCATAGCACACAGAGAAATTGATAAATTCTGATTGGCCATCCCAGGCTGAGTAAATCAATATCTCATTACACTCATAATCATTCATACCTCTCCAGTGTTTCTTGTCACCACACAGCTTGGGAAGTTCTGCCTTAGTAGAAAAGGTATAGGAACCTTTCTGTACTGCCTTTTTGTTTTGCTGCTGTGTGTGGCTTATGAGATCTCAGTTCCCCAACCAGGGTTTGAACCCGGGCCACGGCAGTAAAAGCCCAGAATCCTAACCACTAGGCCACCAGGGAACTCCCCTATATTGCATTTTAGTAAACGGAAATTAGCAAAGAGTTACAGTCTATAGTGTGTATCAGATGTGCTAGGTAGGTGCTGTGGTTATGACAATGAAGAGCTCAAGGGATGGGCTAGTGGAAAGAGACAGGCACAGAAAAAAATTACGGGTGGTACGGTATGACAAATGACATCTTATAAGGGACGGTGTTTATAAGGGGCCATGAGAGTGCAGATACGAGAGAGTTTAATTCTGTCAAGGTGCAGTTGAGGAGTGTCTGTGAGGGCTAATGAAGAGGTGAGGTTTGAGTTGGACCTTAAAGTAGGAGTTTCCAAAGTACCTGAGACAGGGAAGGCAGAGCAGTTTAGGGAGAGGGGGCAGCCTGTTTTATAGGTTTTATGCCTGTTTAATTTCTATCAGAGATATCTCTCCTCTTAATGTATAAGAAGTAGATATTGGAACTTAGAAGTTTGCTCTAATGGCAGGCATGGTTATCTGCCCTGCCAAAATGCCCATCTATTTTCCATTTATGTTGGTTGGATTCAGCCCCACTATAATACAGACTTATATTTGCATTGTCCTTTTAATTTTCAAAGCTTTTTATCCCTATAACAGCCCCCCAGGTGTAGGAAATAAAAAATAAGTGGTAGTATTTTTACTTTAATGGAGGAGAAAACTGAGACATCATCATCATATCAGCGTTTTTGTTTTCCAGGCGTGGTCATTAAGAAGCAAGAATGTAGACTCTTTTTTTTTTTTTTTTTTTTTTTTGCGGTATGCGGGCCTCTCACTGTTGTGGCCTCTCCCGTTGCGGAGCGCAGGCTCAGCAGCCATGGCTCATGGGCCCAGCCGCTCCGCGGCATGTGGGATCTTCCCAGACCGGGGCACGAACCCGTGTCCCCTGCATCGGCAGGCGGACTTTTAACCACTGCGCCACCAGGGAAGCCCAAGAATGTAGACTCTTGAAGAGAAATTCCTCTATGATGCCTGTCAGTTCCCAGATATGGTCTTTTTTCTTTGCTTAATTACAGAGGGTACTGTCTAAGAGGAAGAACCTCTCTCAGTCCTCTGGGCACAGCCATAGTGCTGACTGCTAAGGCACTGGCCAGGAGGGAGCCAGCAAGGCAGACAGCATGGTTGCTGATCGCAGAGCTAACAGCCCGACATCTGCAAGCTGCAGCTGTAGCCTTCTGCCACAGCATATTCATATACCTGTTTACACTTGGTGAAGAATCACCGAGTTTGGAGGAAAAATGTGACTTAAACCATTCCAAACTTATAGTTTGGCAATGAATTGCATATGAAATGCATATGATAGACACAATGTAAATATCTTTATTATACAAAGAACTGCTACAAATTAATAATTGGGGGAGGAAAGCAATAGAATGATGGACAAATATATGACAAAACGATTCAGAAAAATGAAAATCCCAAAGAGATGTATGTATAAAGATGATTTTTGCAGTGACTAAAAGCTGGAAGCAACTTGAATCATTGGGGAATGGTCTGCTATTAAACATATAACTACTTAAAAAAAAATGAAACAGTGAGTTAAAGCTAGGTGTTTTGAACTGGAAGAATGTTCACATTATACTATTAAATGACAAAAGCAATTAGAATAATGTGCTTTGGGTGATTTCAATTTTGTTTATAAAATCTCAACTCTATAAGCTCAAAGATTTATGTATTATATATATGTGTATGTGTGTGTTTGTTTATATTAGTGCAGAAGATTGCAAACTAGGCTGCTATCAGGAATTATTTGTCACTGTGGTAGGAGAAGAAGGAGGTCAGTGATTAGAAGGAGAAAGCAACATGAGAATAATTTTACTGCATGCATATTTTGTTTCACTTACTACAATGATCTTTTATTTATTTCTAAATATACATATATTAAAGAAAAATGAAGTGAATGCCCTTATTTTAGAAGAGTTTGATTAGTGAATTGCAGATAAACTGAGTACACAATTAAGATAAATTGGAGGACTTTTTTCAGGAAAATATGCAGCTATAAAAAATGAATTATCTACACAGATGAACTAGTGAAAGCAAAGTGGAAAACCAGGGGCTTCCCTGGTGGCGCAGTGGTTGAGAGTCCGCCTGCCGATGCAGGGGACACGGGTGCGTGCCTCGGTCCGGGAAGATCCCACATGCCGCGGAGCGGCTGGGCCCGTGAGCCACGGCCACTGAGCCTGCACGTCCGGAGCCTGTGCTCCGCAGCAGGAGAGGCCACAACAGTGAGAGGCCCGTGTACCGCAAAATTAAAAAAAAATTAAAAAAAAAAGTGGAAAACCAAACTTACAGTTTGGATATATAAGAATATATAAAACTTATAAGAATATTGCTTTAGGACTTATATTCTGTATTGGGTGGAAGCTGTCCATGAGATTCCATAGTTGGTAGTTGTCCCAGTTCATTTATTGCCATGTTTATTCCATCTTCCCTGTACCAAATTTAGTTTAATGCCAAAATAAGATTGAGCTGTCTTAACAGATGAATTGAGTAGGTGCTGATTGCGTCACTGAAATGTTTGCCAAAGAGATTTTATTTTCTAGTTGGTTTTGATCTGTTCTGTCCTTCATCCTCTCTTGGAAAACACAGTAGAATACCTGGTTATGTTTTTAGGGTATCATTGTGAAAACAGTCATTTCAATGAGCAGTGATGGCTGTTGACCCTTTATATTTGTGCCTATACAATGTAGTTGTCCATTTTTCTAGAGGTACCTGAATTTTTGGAAAATAGTGAAGGAAAGAACTTATTGGATTGTTAACTTTGAGGAGCTGTATTGGGAGGAAAAAGATGATCTTGCTGTGGAGCCAACAGTTTCAAAATCATGAAAAGTCCATTCTTTTGACAGAGTGAGCCTGCTTCATCAGAAGTCTCTTGATTGTCAGTTGAGAACATAAGTGGGTTCCTACATAATAGCTTTTACTTTTCAGTCTTCTAACTTCCCCAGGATCCACTTCTGCTGTAGATTCTCTACAATTACCTTCATATATTTGTGAAGAAAGCAAGAACTGTAGAAGAAAATGAAGTCTTTGTGCCATCATCAATGTTCATTTCTTTTATCTTATTAAATTCTTTGTCGCAGTGTGCAAACCTCATTGAGTCTTTTAATAATTCATTCTTTCAGCATCATTCAATTTAGATTTCTTTTTGCTATAGTTATGGGCTCTGGAGTCCAGCAGAGCTGTCACTTATTCTTTTTTGTGATGGGCGGGGGGCGGGGGACCTCGCCACGTGGCTTACAGGACCTTAGTTCCCTGCCCAAGGATTGAACCCAGGCCATGGTAGTGAAAGCCCGGAATCCTAACCACTAGGCTACCAGGGAACTCCTGAGTGGTTACTTCTTAACTATATGGCATTGGGCATAATGTAACTTCCTTACAGCCTTAGTTTCTGGTTGAGAAAAGTGGTAATCATGATGGTATTTCCTATCGTTTTGGTGTTGTGTAAATAAAATATTTATAGAGGTGTTTAGCACCATTCTTTGCACATGTTATCATTTACAAATGAATAAATGAAAAGAGAGGGTAATGGGAGATATTGTAGTTGCTTCCTGACTTGTATTATCCTTCCTGGCAAGAAAGTCTTGCTGAACTCAAATATTGGGGAAATTGTAAACCTGATTCCTTACCAGTATGGATTTAGAAAAGTGTTTAGTGTTCATGGGCATCTGAAGAAAGGCTTTTAAGTTGGTTTTCCTTTGTTATCAATTGGTCACTTTTTAGTCATTGCTAAAGTAGATGGCTGCATGATACAAATAACATGAAAATTTCACAAGTTAATATAAGAATAATACAAGCAGTTGCAGAAACAGCAACATAAGACCAAAAGTAAATGGCCTCTCCCCCGCCCCACTTTTTTACTTTATAGCTGACTATTTAGGTGTTTGTACATCTAATTCAAAATTTTCCACATCTCTAAAATTTTGTTATGTTTTCAAGGCAATTTATGTGATTGAATTTACTTAGAGTATTAGTTTCCTTGGAAGCATTAGTTCTTTAAAAATAGAGCCCAGGGGCTTCCCTGGTGACGCAGTGGTTGGGAGTCTGCCTGCCGATGCAGGGGACATTGGTTCGTGCCCCGGTCTGGGAGGATCCCATATGCCTGGGAGGATCCCATATGCCGCGGAGCGGCTGGGCCCATGAGCCATGGCCGCTGGGCCTGCGTGTCCAGAGCCTGTGCTCTGCGATGGGAGAGGCCACAGCGGTGAGGGGCCTGCATACTGCAAAAAAAAAAAGAAAAAAGAAAATAGATCACAGGGACTTCCCTGGTGGTCCAGTGGTAAAGAATCCCCCTTCCAATGCAGGGGATGTGGGTTTGACCCCTGATTGGGGAACTAAGATCCCACATGCCGTGGGGCAGCTAAGCCCACACTCCACAACTACTGAGCTCACATGCGTCAGCTAGAGAGCCTGCGTGCCGCAAACTACAGAGCCCACATGCCCTGGAGCACATGTGCAGCAACGAAGAGCCCGAGCGCCACAGCGGAAGATCCTGCATGCCCCAACAAAGATCCCACGTGCTGCAACTGAGACCAGACGTAGCCAAAGAAATAAAGAGAAATAAATAAAATTTTAAATAAATAAATAAGAATAGGTCCCAGAAAAGTGGTAAAGAATTGAGAAGTCAGGTCTAAGAATAGAGAACTGGGGCCTAAGTTGAATATAGAAACAAGATAAACAACTCTTATTTATTTGTTTGTTTGTTTTTGGCTGCATTGGGTCTTCGTTGCTGTGTACGTGCTTTTCTCTAGTTGCAGTGAGTGGGGGCTGCTCCTCATTGCGTTGCACGTGCTTCTCATTGCAGTGGCTTCTCTTGTTGCGGAGCATGGGCTGTAAGCGCACGAGTTTCAGTAGTTGTGGCATGCAGTCTCTGTAGTTGTGGCTCACGGGCTCTAGAGCGCAGACTCAGTAGTTGTGGCGCTCAGGCTTAGTTGCTCTGCGGCATGTGAGATCTTCCCGGACCAGGGCTCGAACCCGTGTCCCCTGCCTTGGCAGGCGCATTCTTAACCACTGCACCACCAGGGAAGCCCAAACAACTCTTATTTATTTGTAAAAAGAACCATAATCAGTGGGATTTTATTAAATGGACTTCTGTGCACCCCTTTGCACTTCCTTCCCTTCGAGCTTTCAGCACTCTCTCCATATTGCAAGGTTGTCGAGTTGCTGTTCTCTGTAGCATCCCAAAAGGCTGGCACAGCAACTCTCTGCTTGTATTGCCTACAGCTGTCATCCAGAGGGGCCAAACACATGGCACTGTAGTGTATTTACAGATGTCATTCGCTCTGTTTGGATGACTTGAAGCTTAAAGAAGGGTATTTGCTCTTGAATAGGAGAAAAATTGTTACTTTGGCATAAGGCCCACCTTGGCACCATTCCCACATCTGTTATTGATTAGAAGTGAATGTTGGTCAGTCAGAATGCAAGAGTGCTGGTCTGATTATCAAGCTCACTCTTCAGGGTGAAATACTGCAGGAAATCTCAAGGATGACATAAACTGACTGATCAGAAGATCTGAAAGACGACCCTTTTATAGCTGTTGTACAGAGACTTGATGTGCAGAGATACCGTGGGTGATTTCCACATGCCAAGAGGATATCATAACATCTGCATGCAGAAACTGTCCTTAGAGGGGGCAGTGGAATAGGGAGTGGAATCCTTTCTTGCTGATTCTTTTAAAAAATATAATTAATGTAAAATAAAACGTGCAGATACTGTGTTCAGTCCATTGAGATTTTAAAAAAATTAATTATTTTTGGCTGCGTTGGGTCTTCTTTGCTGCATGTGGGCTTTCTCTAGTTGCAGTGAGCAGGGACTACTCTTCTTTGCGGTGCACGGGTTTCTCACTGCGGTGGTTTCTCTTGTTGTGGAGCATGGCCTCTAGGCTTGCATGCTCAGTAGCTGTGGTTCATGGGCTCTAGAGCGCAGGCTCAGTAGTTGTGCCGCACGGGCTTAGTTGCTCCGCGGCATGTGAGATCTTCCTGGACCAGGGATCAAACCCATGTCCCCTGCATTGGCAGGTGGATCCTTAACCACTGGGCGACCAGGGAAGTCCCTTTTTAAAAAAAATTTTATTTATTTTATTTATTGTTTTTGGCTGCGTTGGGTCTTCATTGCTGCATGCGCACTTTCTCTAGTTGTGGTGAGCGGAGGCTGCTCTTCATCGCGGTGCGCGGGCTTCTCATTGCAGTGGCTTCTCTTGTTGCAGAGCACGAGCTCTAGATGCGTGGGCTTCAGTAGTTGCAGCACTCAGGCTCAGTAGTTTTGGCTCACGGGCTTATTTGCTCCGCGGCATGTGGGATCTTCCCAGACCGGGGCACGAACCCGTGTCCCCTGCATCGGCAGGCGGACTCTCAACCACTGCGCCACCAGGGAAGCCCAGGGGGCTACTCTTAATTGCGGTGCGTGGGCTTCTCATTGCTGTGGCTTGTCTTGTTGCAGAACGCGGGCTCAAAGCGTGTGGGCTTCAGTAGTTGTGGCACGTGGGCTCTAGAGCGCAGGCTCAGTAGTTGTGGCCCACGGGCTTTGTTGCTCCGCGGCATGTGGGATCTTCCCTGACCAGGGCTTGAACCCGTGTCCCCTGCATCAGCAGGCGGATTCTTAACGACTGTGCCACCAGGGAAGCCCCTCCATTGAGTTTTTAATAGCTGTCTACTCTTGTGTAAACGTAGTCTTAAAGTTTACAACATTTTAATTTACCGGAAAATTACTACTTATCTCCTGTAACCAATATCTCATTTCTCCTTCTGTATTACCATTTCATGTAAATGGAGTCATACAGTGTGTATTCTTCTGTGTTTGGTTTTTCTGGTTTTGAGTTTCATACATGTATCAATAATTGCATGAGTCAATGGATCATTCGTTTTTAATGTTGCAGTGTTCCATTGTTTGGATGTACCTCAGTTTATACAGTCATCTGTTGATGGACATTTGGGTTGTTTCCAGTCTTTGGCTGCTATAAGCATTCATGTAATTTTTGTGAATATATGTTTTAATTCCTCTTGGGAGGAATTAAAAATTCCACCCTCTTGGGGTGGAATTTTTCAGTCATTGAGTAGATGTATGTTTAACTTCATAGGAGACTGCTAAATAGTTCCGCAGTAGTCCAAAGTAGTTGTACCATTTACACTCCTACCAGCAATTTATGAGTTTCGTGTGCTCCATATCCTTAACATTTAACCTTTTTTATTTTAACGATTTTAGTGAGTTTGTGTTGGTACCTCACTGTGATTTTTTAAAAAATTATTTATTTATTTTTGGCTGTGTTTGGTCTTCGTTGCTGTCCGCGGGCTTTCTCTAGTTGCGGCAAGTAGGGGCTGTTTCATTGCAGTGTCCAGGCTTCTCATTGCGGTGGCTTCTCTTGTTGCAGAGCACTGGCTCTAGGCGCGCAGGTTTCAGTAGTTGTGGTACATGGGCTCAGTAGTTGTGGCTCATGGGCTCTAGAGCACAGGCTTAGTAGTTGTGGCTCATGGTCTTAGTTGCTCTGCGGCATGTGGGATCTTCCTGGACCAGGGCTCGGACCTGTGTCCCCTGCATTGGCAGGCGGATTCTTAACCACTGCGCCCCCAGGGAAGGCCGCTCATTGTGATTTTAATGTGCCTTTCCTTGATGATTAATGATGTTGGGCACATGTTTGTATTGGACATTGCAGTGTCTCCCTTTGTGAAGATATGTTAATCTATTCCTTTTGCACAATATGTGTTCAAATCTCATTGTCAAAAGGTAGGTTATTTGTGTTTTTATTGTTGATTTGTCAGTATTCTACGTTCATTCTAGATGTGAGTCCCTTGTTAGATACATGAGCATTGAATAATTTTTCTTATGTGTGGCCCGTCTATTATCTTAATGGTGTCTTTTGATGAACAGAAAACCTTGATTTCATAAAGTCTAATTTATCAATTTAAAATCTTTTTCTACTTTTTTTGTGACCTGCCCAAGGATTCTTTGCTTACCATAAAGATATGAAGTTATTCTCCCGTTCATTTTCTAGGAACTTTGTGATCCTGGGTGTTAGTCCATGATCCGTTTTGAGCTCATGGTTTTTGATGGACTGACATAGGATTGAGATTGGTTTTTTTCTACTCAGGTATCAAGTTCCAGTGATATTTCTTAAAACGGTTTTTCTTTCCCCACTGAATTGATTTGGCACCTTTACTAACAACCACTTGCCTTTGAGTAGTTTGTCCTTTAACCTCGTTCTTTTTTGAGGTGGCTTTGACTATTCTGTATCCTTAACATATCATGTAAGTAACTTCTTAGTGACGGTCCCTTTTGTCTTTTTGTTTTTTTTAATGCAGAGATATTCTTGAATTTCTAAAACTTTTACAAAATTGAGAATATACTTTTTATGTAGTTGCAACAAAAAGTTGCAGAGTAATGAATGCTATTGCACAGTATAATCTCTTCTGTGTTTAAAATATAAAGACATGGAACAAATTATTTTAAAATAGAAGAGTGCTTTGGGTTATCTCCCATTAACAAGCAAAGCTAACATTTACTTTGTTTTTATTTGGATTTATTTATTGTTTTTAGTTTTTTTAACATCTTTATTGGAGTATAATTGCTTTACAATGGTGTGTTAGTTTCTGCTTTATAACAAAGTGAATCAGCTATACATATACATATGTTCCCATATCTCTTCCCTCTCCTTATCCCACCCCTCTAGGTGGTCACAAAGCACTGAGCTGATCTCCCTGTGCTATGCAGCGGCTTCCCACTAGCTATCTATCTTACATTTGGTATTTTTATTTGGATTTAAATCAGAGTTGAAAAGTTCTGGTTCTAATTTCCCATCCAGATTGTTTTTTAACTTAATAGGCGCATTATTAGGAAAATTCGATCATTCTGTATAACCCACTAAGAAATGCCTAAGAGTTGACTTAAACAAATTTTAAAAAATTAAGTAAGAAGCAAGTGTGTACTGGACTTGGCACTGGGAATATAGCAGTTATTGAGACAGTCACGGGCCCCAACTTTCAAGGAGCTTACTGTACAAGAGGCAGAGGCTGGCCTCTTCTGAAAAAATAAACAAATTATGCATTTGGGGCCTTGTGATGTGAACACAACAAAAGTTTTGTTGATGTTCTTTATTATGCAGCAGCTGATAGAAGCATCAAAAATATCACCCAAGGAAGTGATATTTTTTGCCATTTGGGTAGAACTTATCTCCAGCGTACACATAACATTGCAGTTTTGGGGGTTTATTTATTCATTAATAAAGTTATTTATTTTATTTTATTTTCTTATTTTTGGCTGCGTTGGGTCTTCATTGCTGCACGCGGGCTTTTCTCTGGTTGCGGTGAGCGGGGGCTACTCTTTGTTGTGGTGCGCAGGCTTCTCGTTGCGGCGGCCCCTCTTGTTGGGAGCATGGGCTCTAGGTGCGTGGGCTTCAGTAGTTGTGGCACACGGGCTCAGTAGTTGTGGCACACGGGCTCAGTAGTTGTGGTTCGTGGGCTCTAGAGCACAGGCTCAGTAGTTGTGGCGCAGGGCTTAGTTGCTCCGCAGCATGTGGGATCTTCCTGGACCAGGAACCGGGGCTTGAACCCATGTCCCTTGCATTGACAGGTGGATTCTTAACCACTGCGCCACCAGGGAAGCCCTGCTTTTATTTTTTAATGAAAATATGTCCTGAAGCCAAGGTATACAGCGTGAACATTGGAATGAGTGGGTATCTGTCTATGGTTTTCTTTGTCCATTATGTAGTTTCTTAGTATTATTCACCTTCTAAATTCTTTTTTACAAAGACTTGTTTTATACTAACTATGATTGGTATTGTATCTCAGGTTCTTTGTTTTTTTAATTTTGGTTTTTGTTTTGTTTTAATCCAGAGGAACCAGAGGTGTTAGCCTATGTTTTAAAACTCACATTTGGTAGTGGTACAAACAGCTGTCACACTGAGTAATTGTCAAGTCACTATGAGGGTTTCTTTTGCTTACTAATCTGTAGGTATAAATCTGGGTTTTAACCACATGTGATTGGTAAAAATTAGTTCTTGGGAGAGTTTATGCTGTGTGGGCCATCTGTTCCCTGTTCTCAAACACAGAAGGAAAAGTTAGCCTTTAAATTTTCAAGCCATTGAACTACGATGTATGTTAGGCAGGTAGGCTGAATGAAGTCTTTAGAGGAGACACTTATAATTTGTGATCTGTGTGGACATCCCTGGATTTGGTTGCAGAAGCATTAGTGTATGTGGATATACTCTTCATTTGGTGGACAGGAGTCTTCATTTTTAGCTGATTGTCAGTGGTAACTGTGAGCCAAAACAGGATCTTAAGCTGATAGTACAATATGATTTGATTGTTTTTATAAGATTCAGCTAAATCTTCAGTTTTGTGTGTGTCCCCATGGCGTCTCTACTTGAGGTTCCCTCCTTTAACTCTCATCACCCAGCTACACCATGGACTCCTTGAGGGTTAGAATTGCAGCTTTATTTATTTTTTTTAATATCTTTATTGGAGTGTAATTGCTTTACAATGTGTTATTTCTGCTGTATAACAAAGTGAATCAGCTATATGTGTACATATATCCCCGTAACCCCTCCCTCTTGAACCTCCCTCCCATCCTCCCTATCGCACCCCTCTAGGTTGTCACAAAGCACCGAGCTGATCTCCCTATGCTATGCAGCACCTTCCCACTAGCTATCCATTTTACATTTGGTAGTGTATATATGTCAGTGCTGCTCTCTCACTTCGTCCCAGCTTACCCTTCCCCCTCCCCGTGTCCTCAAGTCCATTCTCCACGTCTGTGTCTTTATTCCTGCCCCGCCACTAGACAGCTTTATTTTTGTATTCCAAGCACTTAGTCCAGTGCTTGGGTCATGCTAGCCTTTTAGCGATGATTGGTAAGATGAATCATCATGGTAACTTCTTGCTTTACGAATGGCAGCACTACCTTTTACTAAAAACAACTTCGGTTTTTTCCACATTTTCTTCCAGTTTTTGCCTACAATTGTGTATACTTTTTAAAAACTTTAATTTATTTATTTTTGGCTGTGTTGGGGCTGTGTTGGGTCTTCGTTGCTGGGCGTGAGCTTTCTCTAGTTGCGGCGAGCAGGGGCTACTCTTCATTGAGGTGCTCAGGCTTCTCATTGCAGTGGCTTCTGTTGTTGGGGAGAACGGGCTCTAGATGCACGGGCTTCAGTAGTTGTGGCACGTGGGCTTCAGTAGTTGTGGCTCACGGGCTTAGTTGCTCTGTGGCATGTGGGATCTTCCCGGACCAGGGCTCGAACCCATGTCCCCTGCATTGACAGGCGGATTCTTAACCACTTCGCCACCAGGGAAGCCCCTGTGTATACTTTTTGTTTGTTTGTTTGTTTGTTTGTTTGCGGTACGCGGGCCTCTCACTGTTGGGGCCTCTCCCGTTGCGGAGCACAGGCTCCGGATGCGCAGGCTCAGCGGCCATGGCTCACGGGCCTAGCCGCTCCGCAGTATGTGGGATATTCCTGGACCGGGGCACGAACCCGTGTCCCCTGCATTGGCAGGCGGACTCTCAACCACTGCGCTACCAGGGAAGCCCTGGGTATACTTTTTATATATTACTTCCATGAATATATATCCTGCTCTTTTCCTTTACATTATATCAAGGCCTTTTCTGTGTTGTCATTATTTCAATAGAGAAGTATACTCAGAATGTGTATTGTTTTCATCACATATCAATATTTCCATTAAATTGTGTTGCCATTTACCAGTCCTTTATACAAGAACACTATTGTACTAATTTGAGAAATCAGTTGTTTCAGTTTAGTTACTATGGTAAAGTTGTTGTAGCCACATGGTATTGGGCTTTTCCCAGGGCTGGAGCCCAAGTCCCACAGTCTTGTCTGGGTCTCATTTTCTTTGGACAGACTGCCTATATGGCTTTTCTAGTTTAAGTTCTTTAGCTAATTTTGTAAACCTTATTTGGGGAGAGGTAACTATTTTTATGAACCAATATTTTGAATGTAATATTTGGTTTTAGGAGGTTTTAGGGTGTTTCTTCTTTCTTTTTGAGTTGAGTATGATGTCTTCGTATTTTATATTTAGTAAATCATAGTAAATTTTAAAAAATCACCTTGTTTCTTTTTTTTATTTTCGGCTGTGCTGGGTCTTCATTGCGGCGCACAGGTTCTTCTTTGTTGCGGCGTGCAGGCTTCTCTAGTTGTGGCATGCTTCTCCAGAGCTTGCGGGCTCAGATCCCCGCGGCATGTGGGATCTTATTTCCCTGACCAGGGATTGAACCCACATCCCCTTCATTGGACCCTGGACCACCGTGGAAGTCCCACCTTGTTTCTAAAAAGGATAAAATTATATACAGTTGAGAATGAATTATTTGTTGAATTTAAATAATAAGTCATAGAGTGATGTTGGTTGGATATATTTAAGCCCTAAGTTACCTTGTTGGGATTTAGGTGGTGACCAAGTCTCTATCAGCAATGCATTTTGAAACCATTTCATCAGATGTATTCTTTCTGCAGGGAGTTCTACTGTAGCATGCATTCATTTCCACCCCCAGAGGACAACTGTCTCAAAATGCTGTAAACACTTTCCTGTGCCCGCTCTTATCCCAACTGTACCATGCATTTAGTTATGGACTCGCTCTCTATTTTCTCTTCTTGATTGTATACTCTAGTCTTTGTCATTGTTTTTTTTTTGGTGGGGGAGGTCGGCATCACTGGGGTTTAAGTGTTGTTTTGGCATTAGAAGATTTCTCCCCAGCCCATTAGGTAAACTGTAGCCAGCTTCTTCAGCTGGCTTCTTGGTAGGAGTAGTAGCGTTAGTAACAATAGTGGATGATATTGATGATGATGATGTTGGTATGTTTTGTAAAATGGTTTGTAGTTTAGCACAGGATTATTAACTTCATTTCCTGATGACAGAACAGGTTGGAAAGAGGGGCAGACTTAATTGCCTATTTTACATAGACAGTGAACCACTGTTTTATGTGTGTTTATTTGTTTAAGCATTTACTGTATACCAAAAAATGATATCCTGTAAACTCACAATGCGGTTTTGACAGGTTAACTGACATGCTTTTGGTCATACAACCAAATTACTGGAATTATAACCTAGGGCAGTCAGTCTAAATTAAGAACTTTTTTTTTTTTTTCTGTAGCCGCAACCCTCGGCATGCAGAATCTTAGTTCCCCGACCAGGGATCGAATCCCCGCCCCCTGCAGTGGAAACATGGAGTCTTAACCACTGGATCGCCAGGGAAGTCCCTAAGAACATATTTTTACCCATCTATGCTGCTCAGGTGTAGAAGGACTAGGATCTAGGGCTTCTGACTTTCCAATCTTGGTTTTTCTGTCATGCTGTTTCAAATAATCTGTCCCATTGTTCCCTGACCCTATTTGTCAAAATTTTGGTTTCAAAAATGAGGTCACTGTAACTAGATCATACTGCTTGTGTGTAAAGGAAAACTTAACATGTTAGGAATGCTTGGCAGCCCAGTGGGTGTCTTATAATTCTTCTGTAGAAAAGAAGATCTAGTGAGAGAGCAAATGAAAATATTTTATAAGCAATGTTCCAAAAGAATTCAAGGAAATTGGCATTTACCTGCTAGCTCCACCATATCTTCTGTTTCATTTTTATGTTCCTTTACATACTGTGACCATGTGTATCAATTTTTTTTATAAATAATTGTAATCATACTGCATATATAATTTTTGTAGGAGGCTCTCCCCTCCCAACAGTTTTGTATTGTATGCGTTTCCCAAGTGTTGAATGATCTTCATAATTATAATTTTTAATGCCTTCACAGTTCACATTGACATGCAGTTCCACCATTTAATTAACCATTCCTCTGTGGCATAAATTTCTTTTTCCCTTGAGTTATTTTCTTAAGAACAAATTCCCAGGAGTGAGGTCACACAGTCAAACGGTATAACGTTTTTCTGGCAGAGAAATCATTTTTTAACCCCACTAACTGAATGTTGGTACTTTGAAATATGTTTATTTCTGTACTTTTTCTTCCCAGTACATTAATAATCAGATACTGGAACTAATGGAAGGTAACAAGCATACAGATAGTCCAGATAGCCTTACAGTTTGAACTGGAAATGCATCAGTATTTTCTCCCAAAATTCACTATCCCATTTTATTATGCTTTTGTCAGAGTGATGGGGGACTGGCTGAGGAAATGTGGAGAAATTGATATTAAAACCTTGGCTGTGGCAAATTGAAAGTTAACTTTAGAAGAAAAGCTTAACAGTAGAAGAAAAGCATGATTACTCTTCATGGTTAATTATTGAAATACAGATTTAATTCTTTTGTCCTTCTTTGCATATCAGTCTCTATTGGATTATTTGCCCCACTTCCCTAAAAAGGTAGCTACTGATTAATGGGATGGCACTTTACATTGTACAACAGGGCTGCCAGTATATGCTCATGTAATCCTATCAATATTGCAATTAATTATTATTATTTTTATCCCTTATTTTAAAGATGAGTAAACTAAGGTTCCTAATGATGTTGGTTCTTTGCCAAGTAATGGAACCTACTCATTATATCTTTCTCTGAAGGTTTTAAGAAGAGACTGGATTCATGAAAGTCATTCATATCTTATAGCAGATTCTTACATTGGGCATGAATTCAAAATAGATAAAATCTTAAGATCCTTCATGGTCAAGAGTTTCTAAAATCAAAAGTACTTTGACATAGGGACTCACATAGAGAGGGAAAAATAGAAAAGCAGCTCTGAATCAGGAAAGAGTCCTGTCCCCACAGGTATGTATTTTGACTCTTAATTTTTCTTTTCCTTAGAAGGTTCATAATTAGGACACAGAAATTCAGGATTATCTTAGTTTGGAAGCTATGTACTTGATTGCTAGCTTCCTAAAAGTATATAGTAGACTCTCCTAGAATTGTCTGTACCTAAATCTAAACTTCACTAGTAAACTGTAATTAATACTCCTTGCCTTTGTTGATTGAAATTAGTTTTAATTACATTCTCTTAAGTGGACCTGTATAGAAAACATCTTACATGTTTCCAAGACCAAAAGTTGAATTATTTTACATGTATTTCATTTTAACTTGTCATGTCTTGGCTGTTTTGGCATTTAAAGCCATTAATCTTAAGTCAACATTTCTGTCCCAAGGCAAATGAGAGGCAGATGCTCACATCTGGACTATTTGTTCCAAACATTGTTTCATTCACATAGTTTAAATTACATTAGAAATTTTGATAGTGATGAAGTTAGGAATTTAGAGTGAATGATTCAGTCTTCCCATTGAAAGGGAAGACTGAAACTTAGAATTCAGTGTAGACATATAGACACAACTCTTGTTGGTATTTTAATGTAAAATATGCATTTTTGATCTGTGTTTTAGCTTTGCCTATGTTAATTAAAATGATGAAGTTATAGAAGAGAAAATGAACATTTTGAAGTATTATCAGTAATTTCAATGGAAATTTAGTTGTGAATAAACAAATATACATATATTTTTAAAAATTACCATTGCCATTCAGTTCATATTTCTTTCTTGCTCCTTTATTTCTGGCCTCTTTGAAGGACTTATAGTGCATTATCTTTTTCTTTATTCCTTGGTTTATTATAAAGAATAAAACTGTATTTAAGAGTAATACAGTACACCCTAATCAAGCAAGTGATTCCATAATGCAGGTATGGTTCAACATTAAGGCACTTAAAGGAGGAAAAAAAAACCCATTTCTATAAATAGGTCCCTTCCCCTCATAAAAAAGTGTTTGATTAAACTGAAGGCCTATTTCTAATAAAAACAAATAAGAGGGCTTCCCTGGTGATGCAATGGTGGAGAGTCCACCTGCCGATGCAGGGGACACGGGTTCGTGCCCCGGTCTGGGAAGATCCCATATGCCGCGGAGCGGCTGGGCCCGTGAGCCATGGCCACTGAGCCTGCGCGTCTGGAGCCTGTGCTCCGCAACGGGAGACGCCACAACAGTGAGAGGCCCGCGTAACGCGGAAAAAAAAAACACACAAAAAAACAAATAAGAAGCAAGTTTGTGGTTGATAAAAACTTCAAGAGTGTAAATACTAAATGTATGGCTTTAATTAGAGCTGAAAACTTAAAGATAGCGAAGAAGAACAGAGGACAGTTTGGGGCTGTGAGAGATGCACAAATGAATGAATCTAATATAGAGCCAGGGTTAGAATCGAATGCCCAGGCACAAAGAGCACAAGGAGGCTGAAGAAACACCTCATTTAGTCTTTATCTGTTGTGAGGCTATTAGTCTGATACCATTTCTGCCAAATGCATCATAATGAAGCATCTTGTTTACATATGCATCTTATTACAGTTTTCAAAGATGTAAGCCCGGAAAATGATCACTTACATGAATTCTCTTTATTTTGAACTTACCTTCTGAAAGGGAACAATAAACCAAAACCATCCTACCATTGTTTTTTTTGTGTGTGGCTGCACCACTGCATGGCATGTGAGATTCTAGTCCCCACACCAGGGATCAAACCAGGGAATTCCCAACACTGTCCTACCCTTAATTGGTCAGCCGAAACACTGTGAGGTCATTGTTGTCCAGATTTCTCTTGAAATAAATTTGTCTCTGTGGCATGGGGTTTATGATAGATTTTTCTTTTTTTTTCTTTTTGTTTTTAGTTACTTCTGAGATATACATTTTAAAGTGATAACTAGAATTATGACTTATAACATTATACCAGAACATATAAGATTTTTAGAAATTTCATGTAATGTCTGAAACATTTATATTAACATATTTCAATACAAATAACCCAAAGAAAGTTTATCAATAGTTATTTTTGTTTGTTTGTTTTTTTATACTGCAGGTTATTAGTCATCAGTTTTATACACATCAGTGTATACATGTCAATCCTAGTCGCCCAATTCAGCACACCACCATCCCTACCCCACGATGGTTATCCCCGCTTGGTGCCCATATGTTTGTTCTCTACATCTGTGTCTCAACTTCTGCCCTGCAAACCAGTTCATCTGTACCATTTTTCTAGGTTCCACATATATGCGTTAATATACGATATTTGCTTTTCTCTTTCTGACTTACTTCACTCTGTATGACAGTCTCTAGATCCATCCACATCTCAACAAATGACTCAATTTCGTTCCTTGTTATGGCTGAGGAATATACCATTGTATACATGTACCACAACTTCTTTATCCATTCATCTGTCGATGGGCATTTAGGTTGCTTCCATGACCTGGCTATTGTAAATAGTGCTGCAGTGAACATTGGGGTGCATGTGTCTTTTTGAATTATGGTTTTCTCTGGGTATATGCCCAGTAGTGGGATTGCTAGGTCATATGGTAATTCTATTTTTACTTTTTTTAGGAACCTCCATACTGTTCTCCATAGTGGCTGTATCAATTTACATTCCCACCAACAGTGCAAGAGGGTTCCCTTTTCTCCACACCCTCTCCAGCATTTGTTGTTTGTAGTTTGATTTGTTGTTTGATTTTCTGATGATGCCCATTCTAACTGGTGTGAGGTGATACCTCACTGTAGTTTTGATTTGCATTTCTCTACTAATTAGTGATGTTGAGCAGCTTTTCATGTGCCTCTTGGCCATCTGTATGTTTTCTTTGGAGAAATGTCTATTTAGGTCTTCTGCCCATTATTGGATCGAGTTGTTTGTTTTTTTAATATTGAGCTGCATGAGCTGTTTATATATTTTGGAGATTAATCCTTTGGCCGTTGATTCGTTTGCAAATTTTTTCTCCCATTCTGAGGGTTGTCTTTTCGTCTTGTTTATGGTTTCCTTTGCTGTGCAAAAGCTTTGAAGTTTCATTAGGTCCCATTTGTTTATTTTTGTTTTCATTTCCATTACTCTAGGAGGTGGATCAAAAGGATCTTGCTGTGATTTATGTCAAAGAGTGTTCTTCCTGTGTTTTCCTCTAAGAGTTTTATAGTGTCCGGGTCTTACATTTAGGTCTCTAGTCCATTTTGAGTTTATTTTTGTGTATGGTGTTAGGGAGTGTTCTAATTCCATTCTTTTACATGTAGCTGTCCAGTTTTCCCAGCACTACTTATTGAAGAGACTGTCTTTTCTCCATTGTATATCCTTACCTCCTTTGTCATAGATTAGTTGACCATAGATGCCTGGATTTATCTCTGGGCTTTTATCTTGTTCCATTGATCTGTTTCTGTTTTTGTGCCAGTACCATATTGTCCTGATTACTGTAGCTTTGTAGTATAGTCTGAAGTCAGGGAGTCTGACTCCTCCAGCTCCGTTTTTTTCCCTCAAGACTGCTTTGGCTATTTGGGGTCTTTCATATCTCCATAGAAATTTTAAGATGATTTGTTCTAGTTCCATAAAAAATTTTCATTGGTAATTTGATAGGGATTGCATTGAATCTGTAGATTGCTTTGAGTAGTATAGTCATTTTCACAATATTGATTCTTCCAATCCAAGAGCATGATATATCTCTCCATGTGTTGATATCATCTTTAATTTCTTTCATAAGTGTCTTATAGTTTTCTGCATACAGGTCTTTTGTCTCCCTAGGTAGGTTAATTCCTAGGTATTTTATTCTTTTTGTTGCAATGGTAAATGGGAGTGTTTCCATAATTTCTCTTTCAGATTTTTCATCATTAGTGTATAGGAATGCAAGAGATTTCTGTGCATTAATTTTGTATCCTGCAACTTCACCAAATTCATTGATTAGCTCTAGTAGTTTTCTGGTGGCATTTTTAGGATTCTCTATGTATAGTATCATGTCTTCTGCAAACAGTGACAGTTTTACTTCTTCTTTTCCAATTTGTATTCCTTTTATTTCTTTTCCTTCTCTGATTGCTGTGGCTACAACTTGCAAAACTATTTTGAATAATAGTGGTGAGAGTGGACATCGTTGTCTTGTTCCTGATCTTAGAGGAAATGCTTTCAGTTTTTTACCATTGAGAATGATGTTTGCTGTGGGTTTGTCATATATGGCCTTTATTATATTGAGGTAGGTTCCCTCCATGCCCACTTTCTGGAGAGTTTTTATCTTAAATGGTGTTGATTTTTGTCAAAAGCTTCTTCTGCATCTATTGAGATGATCATTTGGTTTTTTTTTTTTTTTGATCATTTGGTTTTTATTCTTCAATTTGTTAATATGGTGTATCACACTGATTGATTTGTGTATATTGAAGAATCCTTGCATCCCTGGGATAAATCCCACTTGATCGTGGTGTATGATCCTTTTAATGTGTTGTTGGATTCTGTTTGCTAGTATTTTGTTGAGGATATTTGCGTCTATATTCATCAGTGATATTGGTCTGTAATTTTCATTTTTTTGTAGTATCTTTGTCTGGTTTTAGTATCAGGGTGATGGTGGCCTCATAGAATGAGTTTGGGAGTGTTCCTTCCTCTGCAATTTGTAGGAAGAGTTTGAGAAGGATGAGTGTTAGCTCTTCTCTAAATGTTTGATACAATTCACCTGTGAAGCCATCTGGTCCTGGACTTTTGTTTGTTGGAAGATTTTTAATCACAGTTTCAATTTCATTACTTGTGATTGGTCTGTTCATATTTTCTGTTTCTTCCTGGTTCAGTCTTTTTTTATTTATGGCTGTGTTGGGTCTTCGTTTCTGTGCGAGGGCGTTCTCTAGTTGTGGCAAGCAGGGGCCACTCCTCATCGTGGTGCGCAGGCTTCCCACTATCGCGGCCTCTCGTTGCGGAGCACAGGCTCCAGACGCGCAGGCTCCGTAATTGTGGCTCACAGGCCTAGTTGCTCTGCGGCACGTGGGATCCTCCCAGACCAGGGCTCGAACCCGTGTCCCCTGCATTCGCAGCCTGACTCTCAACCACTGTGCCACCAGGGAAGCCCCCCTGGTTCAGTCTTGAAAGGTTATACCTTTCTAAGAATTTGTCCGTTTCTTCCAGGTTGTCCATTTTATTGGCATAGAGTTGCTTGTAGTAGTCTCTTAGGATGCTTTGTATTTCTGCAGTGTCTGTTGTAACTGCTCCTTTTTCATTTCTAATTTTATTGATTTCAGTCCTCTCCCTCTTTTTCTTGATGAGTCAGGCTAATGGTTTATCAATTTTGTTTTTCTTCTCAAAGAACCAGCTTTTAGTTTTATTGATCTTTGCTATTGTTTTCTTTGTTTCTATTTCATTTATTTCTGCTCTGATCTTTATGATTTCTTTCCTTCTGCTAACTTTGGGTTTTGTTTGTTCTTCTTCCTCTAGTTCCTTTAGGTGTAAGGTTAGATTGTTTATTTGAGATTTTTCTTGTTTCTTGAGGTAGGCTTGTGTAGCTATAAACTTCCCTCTTCGAACTGCTTTTGCTGCATCCCATAGGTTTTGGATCATCGTGTTTGCATTGTCATTTGTCTCTAGGTATTTTTTGATTTCCTCTTTGATTTCTTCAGTGATCTCTTGGGTATTTAGTATCGTTTTGTTTAGACTCCGTGTGTTTGTGTTTTTTATGTTTTTTTCCCTGTAATTCATTTCTAATCTCAGAGTGTTGTGGTGAGAAAAGATGCTGGATATGATTTCAATTTTCTTAAATTTACTGGGGCTATATTTGTGACCCAAGATGTGATCTATCCTGGAGAATGTTCCGTGCACACTTGAGAAGAAAGTGTAATCTTCTGTTTTTGGATGGAATGTCCTATAAATATCAATTAAATCTGTCTGGTCTGTTGTATCATTTACAGCTTCTGTTCTTTATTTATTTTCATTTTGGATGATCTGTCCATTGGTGTAAGTGAGGTGTTAAAGTCCCCCACTATTATTGTGTTACTGTCGATTTCCTCTTTTATAGCTGTTAGCAGTTGCCTTATGTATTGAGGTGCTCCTGTGTGGGTGCATATATATTTATAATTGTTATATCATCTTCTTGGATTGATCCCTTGATCATTATGTAGTGTCCTTCCTTGTCTCTTGTAACATTCTTTATTTTAAAGTGTGCTTTATTAATATGAGTATTGCTACTCCAGCTTTCTTTTGATTTCCATTTGCATGGAATACCTTTTTCCATCCCTTCACTCTCAGTCTGTATGTGTCCCTAGGTCTCAGGTGGGTCTCTTGTAGAGAGAATATGTATGGGTCTTGTTTTTGTATCCATTCAGCAAGCCTGTGTCTTTTGAGCATTTAATCTATTCACGTTTGAGGTAATTGTCAATATGTATGTTCCTGTGACCATTTTCTTAATTGTTTTGGGGTTTTTTTTGTAGGTCCTTTTCTTTTCTTGTTTTTCCCACTTAGAGAAGTTCCTTTAGCATTTGTTGTAGAGCTGGTTTGGTGGTGCTGAGTTCTCTTAGCTTATGCTTGTCTGTAAAGCTTTTGATTTCTCCATCGAATCTGAATGAGATCCTTGCCAGGTACAGTACTCTTGGTTGTAGGTTCTTCCCTTTCATCACTTTAAGTATATCTTGCCACTCTCTTCTGGCTTGTAGAGTTTCTGCTGAGAAATCAGCTGTTACCCTTATGGGAGTTTCCTTGTACGTTATTTGTTGTTTTTCCCTTGCTGCTTTCAGTAATTTTTCTTTGTCTTTAATTTTTGCCAATTTGATTACTATGTTTCTTGGTGTGTTTCTCCTTGGGTTTATCCTGTATGGTACTCTCTGCGCTTCCTGGACTTGGGTGGCTATTTCCTTTCCCATGTTAGGGAAGTTTTCGACTATAATCTCTTCAAATATTTTCTCTGGTCCTTTCTCTCTCTCTTCTCCTTCTGGGACCCCTATAATGCAAATGTTGTTGTGTTTAATGTTGTCCCAGAGGTCTCTTAGGCTGTCTTCATTTCTTTTCATTCTGTTTTCTTTATTCTGTTCCACAGCAGTGAATTCCACCATTCTGTCATCCAGGTCACTTATCTGTTCTTCTGCCTCAGTTATTCTGCTATTGATTCCTTCTAGTTTAGTTTTCATTTCAATTATTGTATTATTCATCTCTGTTTGTTTGTTCTTTATTTCTTCTAGGTCTTTGTTAAACATTTCTTGCATCTTCTCTATCTTTGCCTCCATTCTTTTTCCGAGGTCCTGGATCATCTTCACTATCATTCTTCTGAATTCTTTTTCTGGAATATTGCCTATCTCCACTTCATTTAGTTGTTTTTCTGGGGTGTAATCTTGTTCCTTCATCTGGTATATAGCCCTCTGCCTTTTCATCTTGTCTATCTTTCTGTGAAAGTGGTTTTTGTTCCACAGGTTGTAGGATTGTAGTTCTTCTTGCTTCTGCTGTCTGCCCTCTGGTGGATGAGGCTATCTAAGAGGCTTGTGCAAGTTTCCTGATGGGAGAGAATGGTGGTGGGTAGAGCTGGGTGTTGCTCTGGTGGGCAGAGCTCAGTAAAACTTTAATCCACTTGGCTGTTGATGGGTGCGGCTGGGTTCCCTCCATGTTGGTTGTTTGGCCCGAGGCAACCCAACACTGGAGCCTACCTGGGCTCTTTGGTGGGGCAAATGACAGACTCGGGGAGGGGGAGGCTCACGCCAAGGAGTACTTCCCAGGACTTTTGCTGCCAGTGTCCTTGTCCCCAGGGTGAAACAGAGCCACACCCTGCCTCTGCAGGAGACCCTCCAACACTAGCAGGTAGGTCTGGTTCAGTCTCCCCCAGGGTCAGTGCTCCTTCCCCTGGGTCCCGATGTGCACACTACTTTGTGTGTGCCCTCCAAGAGTGGAGTCTCTGTTTCCCCCAGTCCTGTCAAAGTCCTGCAATCAAATCCCACTAGCCTGCAAAGTCTGATTCTCTAGGAATTCCTCCTCCCGTTGCCGGACCCCCAGGTTGGGAAGCCTGACGTGGGGCTCAGAACCTTCACTCCAGTGGGTGGACTTCTGTGGTATAAGTGTTCTCCAGTCTGTGAGTCACCCACCCAGCAGTTATGGGATTTGATTTTACTGTGATTGTGCCCCTTCTACCGTCTCACTGTGGCTTCTCCTTTGTCTTTGGATGTGCGGTATCTTTCTTGGTGAGTTCCAGTGTCTTCCTGTCGATGATTGTCCAGCAGCTAGTTGTGATTCTGGTGTTCTTGCAAGAGGGAGTGAGCACATGTCCTTCTACTCCGCCATCTTGGTTCCTCCTCGATTTTTCTGTTTTTATTTCATTTGCGTGTCAACAGCAACCCTAGCTGTTGGACAGTATTGACTGCAGTTTATAAACAAGGAAACAAACTTTTCAGGAGGAACTATTACTATTATTAAAGAGTTAGAAAAGTAGCAGAGCCTCAGTTTGAATACAGATCTGTCTGAAGCCAGACACCGTGTTTTTTCTATTACTGTGTCATATTTCTACATCAGAGCTGTCCAAATGAAATATAATGCAAGCCACCTAGGCCTATAATAGGGGGCATGTATGTAAAATTTTCTTGTGGCTTTATTAAAAAAAAAGAAACATGAAATTACTTTTAATGATATATTTAAGTTAATATACTATGTCTAAAAGATCATTTTAACATACAGTCATTATAAAAACTCTTGAGATATTTTACGTTTACTTTTAATTTTTAATTTATTTATTTTTGCCACACCACATGGCTTGTGGGATCTTAGTCCCCCAACCAGGGATTGAACAGAGGCCCTCGGCGGTGAAAGCATGGAGTCTAACCACTGGACCGCCAGGGAATTCCCTACAATCGCTTTTTTAATACTAAATCTTGCAAAGCATTGTTTTACTTACAGCCCATCTTAGTCTAGATCAGCCACATTTCTAGCGCTCATTAGCTACATGTGGCTAATGGCCACCACATTGGGCAGTACAGCTGTATATTATGAAATCCTATGCAAAAATCTACACTTAGAAAACATGTGAATTTGTGCTAAGTTGTATAATGTTTAGAAGGAATCGTTGCCCTACACATGGATTCACCAGAGGCTTTCTCTAATAATTAAAATTTAGTGCATATTTTGACATGACTCAGGAGCACATCTGCTCATAAACTCAAAAAATGTCTGTAATCCCATTGTCTTGCCCACAGACAGCTTCCAGAAAGTAGTTAAAAGAAATCATCAAACTCTCAGCTAGTTTTTTTTTGTTATTGTTTTAAAGTCCTTGTTTCCTCAGAAAGAGGGTTTAATGAGTGAACTGTTAGAAACCAGATTGAATCAAACACATAGAGCTCCATTTTTTCTTGGCTTCTCTGTGTGCAGCAGGAATATAAGGTTTAGTGGGTTTGCACGAGCACTAGTTTTGATTAGTCACGATGAGATAGTTTTCTTCAAATATTTAACAGTGGTTAAGACTCCAGAAGACAGAACTATTACCAGTTAGTGACCATTGCCAAGAACTACTTCTTAGTTATCCAGCAATGGCAGGTGCTATATTTGCTGATGTAGGAATATGATAGTGATAGAAAAAACAAGGTCTCTGGATTCATACAGATCAGGATTCAAACTGAGGCTCTGCTACTTTTCTAGCTCTTTGATAGAATAGTTCCTCCTGAAAAGTCTGTTTCCTTGTTTATAAAGCGCTCAAAGTTCCCTCACACAAGCTTGGTGTCAGCCAGTCAGGGAGGTTGTCCAGGGGCTTCTCATCTTGGAAGAGAGCTTGATCTTTGATCCCTGGTACTCCTAGGTCTGCAGTTTTTGTGGTTGTCTACCCCAAGGCAGAAACTGATGTCTTTAGACAGGGGGAACATGAATCAATTTTTCAAAAATTAAGAGACATGGAACCAAGTGGAGCCCTAGCATTGGAAAGTGCTTTTTAAAGTTTGTAGAATAAATATGTACAGAAAAGAAAAATATTTGTACATCCAAGTTAACTGAGCATGGTAATGTGATTTAGAAAAAAACTTTTAAAGTTACAGTTAACTTGGTGGTTACCTTACTATTTGAAAGATGGGACTGGGCACATATGTCTTTGCATTGGACAAGTATTATTACTTAATAAAATATAATTAAAGTAGCAAAAGTTGACAGCTTTTAAAATTTAATATTTTTCATTCTGAAAGAGTAACAGCTGTGTATATTTTGGGGAGGATGAATCTGGAGAAACATAGCATCTTTGGGATGGAAAGGCCTATGGAGAAGAGAGTTATATGAATGAAAGATTTGTTGTCTGCATTAGTCTGTGATATTTCCCAGCAAATTAAAAACATAGACATTCAGCTTCTTTATAGTTAACACAATTAATGTTTTCATGACTTAATATAACATTACACTGTCTTCACTATATGTGATGTTACATTAATAGTACTTGTATTTTTGAGGAGTGATTTTTTTTAAAGTGATACTGATGGGTTATATAGCTCTGTCTTCATACTTGCTTTATCTCCCTCGTGTCAAGTAAACTGGTATGAATTTTCAAGATTAATAGGACAGTCTCTGGCCTAGAATTAGAGTAAGCATAACTTGCTTATACTTGTGCTAGTAATACAACAAAACTAAATAGCATAATTACCTTTTATGTCCCCCACCCTTCATCAACTAAGTTATTATGAAACCACTCCTCTTGCTTGGTAGTGTCCTAGGCATGGTGACAGATGATGAAAACAGGACCAACAAATGGGAACAAAAGCATTGGGGAAGTTTTTTTTTTTTTTTTTTTTTGGCGGTACGCGGGCCTCTCAACTGTTGTGGCCTCTCCAGTTGTGGAGCACAGGCTCTGGACGTGCAGGCTCAGCGGCCATGGCTCACGGGCCCAGCCGCTCCGCAGCATGTGGGATCTTCCCGGACCGGGGCACGAACCCATGTCCCCTGCTTCAGCAGGCGGACTCTCAACCACTGCGCCAGCAGGGAAGCCCATTGGGGAAGATTTTAATGTATCTAGAGAAGGAGGAAGGAGTTTGAGGAAATGGAGACAGAATGACCATGACTTATAGGAGAACCTCCTAATTGGGATAGGGATATAGAACTGTTCATGAGAATGAATGCTGGTGAGTATCAGAGTTTAGTGACTGAGAACCACGAAGGCCAATCTGAGGAACAAAATACAACAGAGAATGGGGATTCTTAATGAAATGGGTACCTGGTAGGAAAGTGGAGAATAGGTTGAATCCCAGAGAGAGTCCAGTTAGAGAAATGAGAGACTAATCTAAGGCAGTGGCTCTTGATGGTAGAGAGAGGGTTGAAGATGGGTGTGAAGAGGTAGAAGTCACAAGGTTGTGGCTGACTCGCTGGAAATGGGGAGGTGTGAGAGGACAAGATAATTCAAGTCCAGCCAAGCTTGGGGGCTGTGTCAATTTTGATTATTGTGATTTGGTGTTGCCTACTCTAGGCGCTGGAGATATGGTAAAGAAATAGAAAAGGCCTTTATTTCCCCAAAGATGGAATCAATCAAGCAGACTAAATACTTGCTTGATTGGTGCAATGGTAATAAGTGCAATGAAGAAAATAATGGTCATGGGATGATCTGGTAGGGAGAGTAAATAGTAACTTAGGGAAGCTCCCTCTTAGGACATCTGTGCTGACATCTGAATGATAAGGAGTAAGCCATTCAGCAACTTGGGGGAAACCATTCTAGGCCAAAGGAATAGCCTGAGTTAAGGCACTGAAGTGGAAGTTCTCAGGACACTTGAGAAGTAGAAAGAAGGTCACCTTAACTAATGCATAGCAAGGGCAGGACAGGACATGAAGTTGGACAAACAGGCATGGGGTAGCTCAGCAGTTCTCGAATTCTTTGGTTTCAGGATCTCTTTCCACTCTAAAAATTGTTAAGGATCCCCAAAGAACATTTTTTTTTTTTATGGAAGATACACACTCTCGTCAGAAATTAGAATAGATTTTTAAAATATTCCCTTAAAATAATCCCATTACATGTTAATATAAACAAGATTTTTATGAAAAATATCTTTCAAAGCAATAGAAGAGTGGCTCTGTTCAATAGTTTTGCAAGCCTCTTTAATGACCGGCTTGATGGAAGATAACTGGATTCTCATGTCTGCTTCTGCATCAAGTCTCTTATAGTATCGTTCATCAAGTAGTTACTGGAAAAAGCCACTGTGTACTCATAAAGGAGTAAGAATAAAAAAGGCAAAAAAAAAAAAGGTAGATAACCTGTGATGATGATGATAATGATGATGGTGATGATGATGATGATGATGATGATGATGATAATGGCTTTGACCCTCTAGAACCTCCAAGGGTTTCCAGAACATGCTTTGAGAACTTCTGGGTAGATCATTGCGTTTAAGCCAAGGTAGGGTTTGTATTTTATTGTAAGAACAGTGGGAAGCCATTAGAAGAGTTTAAATAGATCTGTGACAAGATCTAAAAAAATCAGCACTTTGCTGTTACATGGAGAATGGATTGGAAGGGACAAAAGCAGAAGGAAAAAGGTTAGGAGGCAGTTGCAGTAGTAGAGGTGAGAGATGACGTGGCTTGAGCTAAAGCAGAACAGTGGAGATGGGATAAGTAATATATTGTGATATATTTTAGAGTTGACCTGTCAGGATTTACTGGTATATTGTTCTAGAATATTCTGTGTCCCAGAGAAATTGTAGCACAGATGCATCAGCAGGTGGAACCAGAGACACCTGGGTTTGAATCTTGGAAAAGCCATTAATTAGCTGCGTGAGAAATTCATTATTTCTTCCTGTCTCCAGAAAAAAACATGTAAGAAGGATTTTATGTGACTGAGAAGACTGGAGTTGGCTTGTTCTCTGACAGTCTCAGTTCTCCGAGTTACCTGACTTTGGCTGCATGTGTTTGGGCAGGGCAGTAATTGACACACAATGTTAAGAGGTTGAGATTTAGATTGTAGTAGGGGTAACATTCACCTCAAGGCAAGATGCTAATCAAATGTAATTTTTTTTTTTTTGCGGTATGCGGGCCTCTCACTGTTGTGGCCTCTCCCGTTGCGGAGCACAGGCTCCGGACGCGCAGGCTCAGTGGCCATAGCTCATGGGCCCAGCCACTCCGCGGCATGTGGGATCTTCCCGAACCAGGGCACAACCCGTGTCCCCTGCATTGACAGGCAGACTCTCAACCACTGCGCCACCAGGGAAGGCCTAATCAAATGTAATTTTAAGTCATTCTGTTCATGTGAGAAATATTAACTTGGTGGAGACTTGAAACAGATGGTGTGCAGTTAGAATAGATAACTATATTATTCCAAATAAACATTTGTTGGAGCTGGGGAGCAACAATCCATTTTTCACTTTTCCCTATTTACATTATCAAGTCAGCTGTGTTGCTGCTGCTCTTAACTTGCATTAAGGTTATCAACACAGTTTTGAAGTTGGCAGGCAATTACAACATATCTTTAAATATTAAAATCATTAGCATTGGAAGAGACCCTTTACTTACTTTCAACATATAGTGGTATAATGATTGTTAATACATTCCTGATAGATTTCTAATATCTGATACTTGAATAGTGTAACAGAGCACTTTCTTAGCTGTTACTTTATTGGCCTTTCAACACCTCCCTTCCTCCCATGTTACAGATGAGGAAAGCAGGACTCTGAAGTGACTTGTGCAAGGTCCCAAAGCTGATAAATTGGCAGAACAATCAAGATTCAAAGTCAAATCATCTAGTTTCATGCCCACTTCTTTCTTCTACAATAGTCTGCCTTCGACTCTTCAAGGACTTAAATCTCCAGCTGGTTTGGAATTTGGTCCATTTGTCAGACTGCCCTTTTCTTCTTATCTTTTGCTGCAAACTAGCCTTTTCATCTTTACTATATATTCTGTTTCAACTAAGAGATAGTCTTAAATTGGGAGAGGAAGCAAGATTATATATTAACTGTTTTATCTGTCCTAAAGCCTTTAGCCATTGTGCTTGACTTGTCCCAATTAAGTTCTGGAGCAAGAGTTGTGTGCAGTCTCTAAAATGCTTTTGTATCCTTTGCCACAAATAATATATTTGTTCTAACCTTCTTTGTAATTATATTTTTGCTTGTTGATGCTTTGACAAAGCCAAAGTTTTAAAATATTTGGTTTTGCAATGTATTTTCTTTTTTAAAATTTATTTTGTTATTGAAGTATAGTTGAATTACAGTGTTGTGGTAATTACTGCTGTACAGCAAAGTGACTCAGTTATACATATATATATATACATTCTTTTTCTTATTCTTTTCCATTATGGTTTATCACAGGATACTGACTGTAGTTTCCTGTGCTATACAGTAGGACCTTATTGTTTATCCATTCTATACAAGTTTGCATCTGCTAATCTCAAATTCCCAATCCAACCCTCTCCCAACCCCTTCCCGCTTGGCACCACCTGTCTTATTCTCTATGTCCCTGATTCTGTTTCTGTTTCATAGATAGGTTCATTTGTGTCATATTTCAGATTCCACATGTAAGTGGTATCATATGGTATTTGTCTTTCTCTTTCTGACTTTCTTCACTTAGTATGATAATCTGTAGTTGCATCCATGTTGCAGCAAATGGCATTATTTGGTTCTTTTTTATGGCTGAGTAGTATTCCATTGTATATATGTACCACATCTTCTTTATCCATTCATTTGTCAGTGGACATTTAGGTTGTTTCCATGTCTTGGCTATTGTGAATAGTGCTGCTATGGGCATAGGGGTGCATGTATTTTTGAATTATAGTTTTGTCTGGATATATGCCCAGGAGTGGGATTGCTGGGTTATTTGGTAATTCTATTTTTAGTTTTCTGAGGAACCTCCATACTGTTCTCCACAGTGACTGCACCAACTTACATTCCCACCAACAGTGTGCGAGGGTTCCCTTTTCTCCACACCCTCTCCAGCATTTGTTATTTGTAGACTTCTTAATGATGGCCATTCTGACTGGTGTGAGGTGATACCTCATCGTAGTTTTGATTTGCATTTCTCTAATAATTAGCAATGTTGAGCATCTTTTCATGTGCCTATTGGCCATCTGTATTTCTTCTTTGGAGAATGTCTCTTTAGGTCTTCTGCCCATTTTTCTGTTGGGTTGTTTGTTTTTTTGTTGTCAAGTTGTATGAGCTGTTTGTATATTTTGGAAATTAATCCCTTGTCAGTCACATTGTTTGCAAATATTTTTCCCATTCTGTAGGTTGTCTTTTTGTTTTGTTTATGGTTTCTTTTGCTGTGGAAAAGCTTGTAAGTTTGATAAGGTTCCACTTGTTTATTGAGAGGTATTTTCTTAATCATAGGTCTAATCTCTATAACAACCTAAACAGCTAGAATGTATTCCTATATGAATAATTGTATTTAATTTTGAAATTCACAGTGCCTACAGTTTGGAAGATTATACTCTTTACTTGGATTCTGGTTGTTTCCAATTTCCCTAGCTGCTCATTTTCTTTCTTTTTTTCTCTTTTAAAAAATTATTTATTTATTTATTTTTAGCTGTGTTGGGTCTTCGTTGCTGCACGCGGCTTTGTCTAGTTGCGGTGAGCGGGACTATTCTTCATTGCGGTGCGCGGGCTTCTCATTGCAGTGGCTTCTCTTGTTGCGGAGCATGGGCTCTAGGTGCGTGGGCTTCAGTAGTTGTGGCTCTCAGACTCAGTAGTTGTGGCTCATGGGCTCTAGAGTGCACGCTCAGTAGTTGTGGGGCACGGGCTTAGTTGCTCCGTGGCATGTGGGATCTTCCCGGTCCAGGGCTTGAACCTGTGTCCCCTGCATTGGCAGGCAGATTCTTAACCACTGCACCACGAGGGAAGTCATTCCTTTCATTTTTATTGAAATATAGTCAACATACAGCTCTGTATAAGTTTAAGGTATAATGCATAATGTAATGACTTGACATAGTGCTGCTGGTTTTCAGTCTCCTTTTTTAGTTTCTTTTTATGTTGTGTGATCCCCCAAATTAGAGTACTTAAAGATCACTCCTTGGGCTTCCCTGGTGGCGCAGTGGTTGAGAGTCCGCCTGCCGATGCAGGGGACACGGGTTCGTGCCCCGGTCCGGGAAGATCCCACATGCCGTGGAGCGGCTGGGCCCGTGCGCCATGGCCGCTGAGCCTGCGCGTCCGGAGCCTGTGCTCCACAACGGGAGAGGCCACAACAGTGAGAGGCACTCCTTGAACCTCTACTCTATACTCACTTCCTCTAATATATCCAATTTCAGGCTTTAAATAGCATCTATGTATCATCAGTTGACAACTTTCCTACCACAGGCCTCATTTCAGACTTTTATATCCAGCTGCCTATGCAGCATCCCCATTTGAATATCTACTATGCATTTCAAACTTAGTTCTGATCTCAAACTATACACCCCACCCCCCATCTTTCTTTCACATTTTCCCTCATCTTAGTAAATAGCAACGCCATCCTTCCAGTTGCTCAGGCTAAAAACCTCAAAATTATTCCTTGAGCTCTATCCTCAGCAGTAGAATACCTTGTAGATATTCAACTATTTTCAAATGAATGAATGAGAGAATACTAAAATTCGGTTCAGGAAAAGCTGCTCAACCTCCTTAACCTAAGTATTTTTTTTCATCCCTTCCCACCTTCACTATTATAGGGCTGAATTATGTCCCCTAAAAATGTATATGTTGAAGTCCTACCCCTCAGTACTTCAGAATGTGAATGAATTTGGAGGTAGGGTCTTTAAGGAGGTAATCAAGTTCAAATGAGGTCATTAGGGTTGGCCCTAATCCAATATGACTGATGTTCTTATACAAAGAGAATTCGGACACAGATATCTTCAGAGGGGAAGACCATGTGAAGACACAGGGAGAAGAAAGCTACTTACAATTCAACAAGAAAGGCTCCAGAAGAAACCAACCCTGACAACACCTCAGACTTCAAGCTTCCAAAATTGTGAGAAAATAAATCTCTGTTATTTAAGCCACCTAGTCTATGATACTTCGTTAGGACAGCCAAACTAGTATACCAAAAAGAACAGTTCCATAAAAATCAGCTATACTCTTTTTCATATTCCAGTGTAGGAAAATAACACCTTTTATTGCCATGTTCTTTTTTCTTTCCTCCTTTGTTGTCTTACTCATATTTTCCCTGTGAATGGTATTGTCCTAAAAAGGCTTTGATAGATAGAAGGTGGACATGGGTAACTGAGCCTGGCTCTCCAGAACTGGGAGCTGAAAACATCAGCAGAGAAATGCAAAGCAGAATATTCTGTGAAAACAGTATGGACAAATTGCAGAATGTGGGAAATAGTGAGAGTGAGGAGCTTGTAAACATGTTATAAATCTTTGACTTTATGACTAATCCAAAGAAACTGATTAGTAGCTTGAAGAAGAGGATCTGAATAAACTATCAAAGTATGAACAAATATTTAGTGTATAAATAGTCACTATCCTTTTTTTTTAAAAGAAATATGTATTGAGTTCAGTTGTTCTTTCTTCATTTAAATATTTATTTATTTATTTGGCTGCCTCAGGTCTTAGTAGTGACATGCTGGCTCTTCATTGTGGCGCGCAGGCTTCTCTCTAGTTGTGGCACGCAGGCTTCTCTCTAGTTGTGGCATGTGGGCGCGGGCTCAGTAGTTGCGGCATGTGGGCTAAGTTGCCCCGCAGAGTGTGGGATAATAGTTCCCCGACCAGGGATTGAACCCGTGTCCGCTGCATTGGAAGGCAGATTCTTAACCAGTGGACTACCAGGGAAGTCCTGTCACTATCCTTTTTTAAATTTATTTTTTATTGAAGTATAGTTGAGATACAGTGTGTTAGTTTCTGGTGTACAGAAAAGTGATTCAGTTATACATATATATTTTTTCATATTCTTTTCCATTATGGTTTATTACAGGATACTGAATATAGTTCCCTGTGTTGTACAGTAGGACCTTGTTGTTTATCCGTTCTCTATATAATAGTTTGCACCTGCTAATCCCAAACTCCCAATCCATCCCTCCCCTTCATCCCTTCCCCCTTGGCAACCACAAGTCTGTTCTCTATGTCTGTGAGTCTGTTTCTGTTTTGTAAATAAGTTCATTTGTGTCATATTTTAGATTCCACATATAAGTGCTATCATATGATATTTGTCTAATCAATCAACAAGTCCTATTTATTGTAACTAATTATTTTTGAAATTTATCCCTATTTTTCCATTCCTATTGCTACTCTTATCCCAGGCCACAATCATCTCCCACTATAATAACCTTGTAAGTAGTCTCTTCCGGCATTATGATCTCACCATTTTCCCCATCGCAGCTAGTGATCTTTCTTTTCTTAGGAAATATTTCAAGTTTACAAAGTAAGAAAAAAGCACAATATAACAAACACTCATGTACCCACCCTTAGCTTTGTCAAATTTTAATGTTTTGTCTTATAATTTGCTTCAGATCTCTTAATGAAGTGAAATGTTAGAACTACAATTTGTGACTCTGCCTGATTCCATTCCTTTTCTTCCCTTTGCATTAGTCAGTATCCTGAATTTGATGTTTATTATTCCCTTGCTTTTGAAAAATATTTTACTACATATATGTATGTAAATGTATCGTATGTAAATCAATCCCTTATCATATATAAATTTTAAAATGGTTTTTATGGAAATGTCATACTATCCATATTTTTCCGGCAACATACTCTTTTTACCAAATATTTTTACATTGTTTTGAGATTTATCTTTTCGATACATAGAGCTCTGGTTCTCTTATTTTAACAGTATTGACTGTTTCATTTCTGAATTAGCCACAGTTGTCTATTCTCTATTGCTGGACATTTAACATGTTTCTCTTATATGTAAATTTTAGTAATTGCTCATCAGGTTACACCAAAAGTCTTGCTGGCATGTAATAAGAATTGCATTGAATTTATACATTAAAATGAAGAGAAAATATTAGTAATAGTAAGTCTTCCCATCCATAAGCACAATAGATCTTTCCAACTATTTGTCTCCTTTTATGTCTTTCTGTCTACTTATGTTCTTTATAAAGGTTTTATATATCTTGTGTTAGGTTTATTCCTAGGTGGTTTATACTTTTTGTTGTATATTCGTATCTTTTTGAAATTACTGTTTATTTGCTGGTATATAGGAATGTAATTAATTTTTAAAATATTGGACTTTTATCTAGCAACCCTGCGGAACCTGCATGTTAATTCTAATATTGGGTGGTAGAGTCTCTTGGTTCTATATAGAAAGTCATCTTGTGTGTACAAAAGGATAATTTTATTTCTTTCTTTCCAATCCTTATACCCATTATGGTTGGTTAACTGTCCTGCTGCTATGGCTTGACCCTTGAGTAAATATTGAATAGAAGCATAGATACTAGACATCTTTATCTTTTGGAGTTGAAAGGCATTGCTTACAATATTTCACCAATAAGTATATGGGTTTTTAGAGGAGACCCTGTATCAAGTTAAGGAATTGATCTTCTATTTCTAGTTTTATTCATGCTCATGAGTGGAATTGGGTTTTAGTGAATGCTTTTCTGTAATTATAGAGGTGATTTTAAGGTGGGTTTTGGGGGGGAGGATTTTTAAAAATTAATTTTTATTGGAGTATAGTTGATTTACAATATTATGTTAGTTTCTGCTGTACAGCAAAGTAAATCTGTTACACATATATATCCACTCTTTTTTAGCTTCTTTTCCCATACAGGTAATTACAGAGTATTAAGTAGAGTCCCCTGTGCTATACAGTAGGTTCTTATTAGTTATCTGTTTTATATATAGTAGTGTGTATACATCAATCCCAGTCTCCCAATTTATCCCTCCCCCGACCCCATAACCTTACGTTTGTTTTCTACATCTGTGACTGTATTTCTGTTTTCTAAATAAGATCATTTGTACCATTTTTTTAGATTCCACATATAAACAATATCATATGATACTTGTCTTTGTCTGGCTTACTTCACTTAGTATGACAATCTCCAGATCCATCCATGTTGCTGTAAATGGCATTATTTCATTCTTTTCAAGGTGTTTTTAAAAAATCTGTTAATGTGGTGAATAATTGGATTTTCTAATAGTATATTATCCTTACATTCTTAAATAAACTCAGCTTGATTGTGATTTCTTTAAAAAAAATACATTGATGGATTTGGTTTGCTAATTTTTTCAGCTTTATTGTGATATAATTTATATATAATAAAATTCACGCATGTAATATATACAGTTTAAGTTTTAGCTAATGTATGTAGTTGTGTTAGCACCATTATAATCAAGATATAGAATATTTCCATCACCATAAAAAGATTTATCATGCCCCCTAATGTGCCCCTTTGTAGTCAGTTTCTTCCCATCAGTACCAGGGACTGATCTGCTTTTTGTCACTAATTTTGTCTTATCTAAAGTTTCTTGTAAATAGGATAATACAGTATGTAGTTTTGTTGTGTTCCTGGCATCTTTCACTTAGCCTAATGCTTCTAGTATTCACCCATGTTGTTGGATGGTAGTGTGTTTTTTTTTTTTTTAAAGATTGATTTATTTTGGCGGTCCTGGGTCTTAGTTGCAGCATGTGGGATCTTTTAGGTGCAGCATGCAGGCTTCTTAGTTGTGGCATGGGAACTCTTAATTGCGGCATGCATGTGGGATCTAGTTCTGATCCGGAATAGATCCCGGGCCCCCTGCATTGGGAGCGCAGATTCTTACCCACTGGACCACCAGGGAAGTCCTGGTATTGTGTTCCTTTTTGTTGATGTGTTACAATTTGTGTTTCTTTGATGACTAGCATGTTGAGCATCTTTTTATGTCCTTATCAGTCATTTGTATATCTTTTGGGAATTGTCCCTTTAAATCTTTCTGTGCATTCTTAAAATTGGGTTGTTTGTTATTATCAAGTTGTTAGAGTTACTTATATATTCTGGGTTATCTCTGTGTATCGTGTCAGATGGCACCCGTAGAAGATACAGAAAAGAGATGAATAAGGAGGAGATAAGCATAATCACGAAGCCAGTGATCCTTCACAGATATGCTGGTCATCTTTGAGGTTTTCCTTTTAGGTCTGTCTGATTTTTGGAAGAACATCAGGTAACTAGCCTCCTATTTGCAGCTCCTTAACTCTGACTTCATGTTGTTAGTGTTCTGTCTTTAAATAATTTTTTTCTGTTTTAAAGTAATTTCCATATGTTATTTTCTTTCAAGGTCAATAAGTAGAAGTCTCTTTATAACCAGTCTTAAGATAACAAAAACATTATTCAGATGAACCACTTCAGTGGATGTGGGTTAAAAAAAAGAAGTTTTATAGGCATAGAAAAAAAAGTAAACTAAGAATTAGATGGTTGAATTTTTGCAGTTTTTTAATCAACCATAGCAGAGGTTGGTTAACTATGGCCCACTGCCAATTTTTGCATATAAAGTTTTATTGGAACACAGCCCAGTTCTTTGTGTATTGTCTACTGTACCACCACAGCAGAGTGAAATAGTTGTGACAGAGACCATATGGCCCAAAATGCCAAAAATATTTACTATCTTGCCCTTTGCAGAAAAAGTTTGCTGATCCCTGAGCTGTAGGAATGTATTAAATTAATTTTCCAGTGTAGCGGCCTGAACCAAGATGGCGGAGTAGAAGCATGTGCTCTCACTCCCTCTCGCGAGAACACCAGAATCACAACTAGCTGCTGGACAATCATCGACAGGAAGACACTGGAACTCACCAAGAAAGATACCGCACATCCAAAGACAAAGGAGAAGCCACAGTGAGACGGTAGAAGGGGCACAATCACAGTAAAATCAAATCCCATAACTGCTGGGTGGGTGACTCACAGACTGGAGAACACTTATACCACAGAAGTCCACCCACTGGAGTGAAGGTTCTGAGCCCCACGTCAGGCTTCCCAACCTGGGGGTCCGGCAACGGGAGGAGGAATTCCTAGAGAATCAGACTTTGCAGGCTAGTGGGATTTGATTGCAGGACTTTGACAGGACTGGGGGAAACAGAGACTCCACTCTTGGAGGGCACACACAAAGTAGTGTGCACATCGGGACCCAGGGGAAGGAGCACTGACCCTGGGGGAGACTGAACCAGACCTACCTGCTAGTGTTAGAGGGTCTCCTGCAGAGGCAGGGTGTGGCTCTGTTTCACCCTGGGGACAAGGACACTGGCAGCAGAAGTTCTGGGAAGTACTCCTTGGTGTGAGCCCTCCCAGAGTCTGCCATTAACCTCACCAAAGAGCCCAGGTAGGGCTTCCATGGTGGCGCAGTGGTTGAGGGTCTGCCTGCCAATGCAGGGGACACGGGTTCGAGCCCTGGTCTGGGAAGATCCCACATGCCATGGAGCGGGTGGGCCTGTGGGCCACAACTACTGAGCCTATGCGTCTGCAGCCTGTGCTCCGCAACAAGAGAGGCCGCGATAGTGAGAGACCTGTGCACCGCGATGAAGAGTGGGCCCCGCTTGCCTCAAGTAGAGAAAGCCCTCGCACAGAAACGAAGACACAACACAGCCAAAAATTAAATAAATAAATAAACAATAAAATTAAAAAAAAAAAAAAAGACCCCAGGTAGGCTCCAGTGTTGAGTTGCCTCAGGCCAAACAACCAACAGGAAGGTAACCCAACCCCACCCATCAGCAGTCAAGAGGATTAAAGTTTTACTGAGCTCTGCGCACCAGAGCAACAGTCAGCTCTACCCACCACCATTCCCTCCCATCAGGAAACTTGCACAAGCCTCTTAGATAGCCTCATCCACCAGAGGGCAGACAGCAGAAGCAAGAAGAACTACAATCCTACAACCTGTGGAACAAAAACCACTTTCACAGAAAGATAGACAAGATGAAAAGGCAGAGGGCTATGTACCAGATGAAGGAACAAGATAACACCCCAGAAAAACAACTAAATGAAGTGGAGATAGGCAACGTTCCAGAAAAAGAATTCAGAAGAATGATAGTGAAGATGATCCAGGACCTCGGAAAAAGAATGAAGGCAAAGATCGAGAAGATGCAAGAAATGTTTAACAAAGTCCTAGAAGAAATAAAGAACAAACAAACAGAGATGAACAATACAATAACTAAAATGAAAACTACACTAGAAGGAATCAATAGCAGAATAACTGAGGCAGAAGAACAGATAAGTGACCTGGATGACAGAATGGTGGAATTCACTGCTGTGGAACAGAATAAAGAAAACAGAATGAAAAGAAATGAAGACAACCTAAGAGACCTCTGGGACAACATTAAACGCAACAACATTCGCATTATAGGGGTCCCAGAAGGAGAAGAGAGAGAGAAAGGACCAGGGAAAATATTTGAAGAGATTATAGTCGAAAACTTCCCTAACATGGGAAAGGAAATAGCCACCCAAGTCCAGGAAGCGCAGAGAGTACCATACAGGATAAACCCAAGGAGAAACACGCCGAGGCACATAGTAATCAAATTGGCAAAAATTAAAGACAAAGAAAAATTACTGAAAAACGACAAATAAGGGAAAAACGACAAATAACAAATACAAGGGAACTCCCATAAGGGTAACAGCTGATTTCTCAGCAGAAACTCTACAAGCCAGAAGGGAGTGGCATGATATACTTAAAGTGATGAAAGGGAAGAACCTACAACCAAGAGTACTGTACCTGGCAAGGATCTCATTCAGATTCGATGGAGAAATCAAACGCTTTACAGGCAAGCATAAGCTAAGAGAATTCAGCACCACCAAACCAGCTCTACAACAAATGCTAAAGGAACTTCTCTAAGTGGGAAACACAAGAGAAGAAAAGGACCTACAAAAACAAACGCAAAACAATTAAGAAAATGTTCATAGGTACATACATATCGATAATTACCTTAAACATGAATGGATTAAATGCTCCAAATAAAAAACACAGGCTTGCTGAATGGACACAAAAACAAGACCCATATATATGCTGTCTACAAGAGACCCACTTTCAGACCTAGGGACACTTACAGACTGAAAGTGAGGGGATGGAAAAAGATATTCCATGCAAATGGAAATCAAAAGAAAGCTGGAGTAGCAATACTCATATCAGATAAAATAGACTTTAAAATAAAGAATGTTACAAGAGACAAGGAAGGACACTACATAATGATCAAGGGACCAATCCAAGAAGAAGATATAACAATTATAAATATATATGCACCCACATAGGAGCACCTCAATACATAAGGCAACTGCTAACAGCTATAAAAGAGGAAATCGACAGTAACACAGTAATGGGGATTTTAACACTTCACTTACACCAATGGACAGATCATCCAAAATGAAAATAAATAAGAAAACAGAAGCTTTAAATGACACAATAGACCAGATAGATTTAATTGATATTTATAGGACATTCCATCCAAAAACAGCAGATTACACTTTCTTCTCAAGTGCACACGGAACGTTCTCCAGGATACATCACATATTGGGTCACAAATCAAGCCTCAGTAAATTTAAGAAAATTGAAATCATATCCAGCATCTTTTCTGACCACAATGCTATGAGATTAGAAATGAATTACAGGTAAAAAAACGTAAAAAACACAAACACACAGAGGCTAAACAATCTGTTCTAAATACCCAAGAGATCACTGAAGAAATCAAAGAGGAAATCAAAAAATACCTAGAGACAAATGACAATGAAAACACGATGATCCAAAACCTATGGGATGCAGCAAAAGCAGTTCTAAGAGGGAAGTTTATAACTATACAAGCCTACCTCAAGAAACAAGAAAAATCTCAAATAAACAATCTAACCTTGCACGTAAAGGAACTAGAGGAAGAAGAACAAACAAAACCCAAAGTTAGCAGAAGTAAAGAAATCATAAAGATCAGAGCAGAAATAAATGAAATAGAAACAAAGAAAACAATAGCAAAGATCAATAAAACTAAAATCTGGTTCTTTCAGAAGATACATTGACCAACCATTAGCCTGACTCATCAAGAAAAAGGGGGAGAGGACTCTAATCAATAAAATTAGAAATGAAAAAGGAGCAGTTACAACAGACACCGCAGGAATACAAAGCATCCTAAGAGACTACTACAAGCAACTCTATGCCAATAAAATGGACAACCTGGAAGAAATGGACAAATTCTTAGAAAGGTATAACCTTCCAAGACTGAACCAGGAAGAAACAGAAAATATGAACAGACCAATCACAAGCAGTGAAATTGAAACTGTGATTAAAAATCTTCCAAGAAACAAAAGTCCAGGACCAGATGGCTTCACAGGTGAATTGTATCAAACATTTAGAGAAGAGCTAACACCCATCCTTCTCAAACTCCTCCAAAAAATTGCAGAGGAAGGAACACTCCCAAACTCATTGAGGCCACCATCACCCTGATACCAAAATCAGACAAAGATACTACAAAAAAAGAAAATTACAGACCAATATCACTGATAAATATAGATGCAAAAATTCTCAACAAAATACTAGCAAACAGAATCCAACAACACATTAAAAGGATCATACACCATGATCAAGTGGGATTTATCCCAGGTATACCAGGATTCTTCAATATATGCAAATCAATCAATGTGATACACCATATTAACAAATTGAAGAATAAAAACCATATGATCATCTCAATAGATGCAGAAAATGCTTTTGACAAAATTCAACACCCATTTATGATAAAAAACTCTCCAGAAAGTGGGCATAGAGGGAACCTACCTCCACATAATAAAGGCCATATACAGGAAACCCACAGCAAACATCATTCTCAATTGTGAAAAACTGAAAGCATTTCCTCTAAGATCAGGAACAAGACAAAAATGTCCACTCTCACCACTATTATTCAACATAGTATTGGAAGTACTAGCCACGGCAATCAGAGAAGGAAAAAAAATAAAAGGAATACAAATTGGAAAAGAAGAAGTAAAACTGTCACTGTTTGCAGATGACATGATACTATACATAGAGAATCCTAAAGATGCCACCAGAAAACTACTAGAGCTAATCAATGAGTTTTGTGAAGTTGCAGGATAGAAAATTAATTCACAGAAATCTGTTGCATTCCTATATACTAATGATGAAAAATCTGAAAGAGAAATTAAGGAAACACTCCCATTTACTACTGCAACAAAAAGAATAAAATACCTAGGAATAAACCTACCTAGGCAGACAGAAGACCTGTATGCAGAAAACTATAAGACACTGATGAAAGAAATTAAAGATGATACGAACAGATGGAGAGATATACCATGTTCTTGGATTAGAAGTATCAATACTGTGAAAATGACTATACTACATAAAGCAATCTACAGATTCAGTGTAATCCCTATCAAACTACCAATGGCTTTTTTTATGGGACTAGAACAAAAAATCTTAAAATTTGTATGGAGACACAAAAGTCCCTGAATAGCCAAAGCAGTCTTGAGGGAAAAAAATGCAGGTGGTGGAATCAGACTCCCTGGTTTCAGACTATACTACAATGATACAGTAGTCAAGACAATATGGTACTGGCACAGAAACATAGATCAATGGAACAAGATAGAAGGCCCAGAGATAAACCCACACACCTGTGGTCAACTAATCTATAATAAAGGAGGTAAGGATATACAATGGAGAAAAGACAGTCTCTTCAATAAGTGGTGCTGGGATAACTGGACAGCTACCTGTAAAAGAGTGAAATTAGAACACTCCCTAACACCATACCCAAAAATAAACTCAAAATGGATTAGAGACCTAAATGTAAGACCGGACACTATAAAAGTCTTAGAGGAAAACATAGGAAGAACACTATTTGACATAAATCACAGCAAGATCTTTTTTGATCCACCTCCTAGAGTAATGGAAATAAAAACAAAATTAAACAAACGGGACCTAATGAAACTTCACAGCTTTTGCACAGCAAAGGAAACCATAAACAAGGTGAAACGACAACCCGCAGAATGGGAGAAAATATTTGCAAACGAATGAATGGACAAAGGATTAATCTCCAAACTATATAAATAGCTCCTGCAGCTCAGTATTAAAAAAACAAACAACCCAATCCAAAAAGGGCAGAAGACCTCAGCCTCAATAGGCATTTCTCCAAAGAAGACGTACAGATGGCCAAGAAGCACATGAAAAGCTGCTCAGCATCACTAATTAGTAGAGAAATATAAATCAAAACTACAGTGAGGTATCACCTCACACCAGTTAGAATGGGCATCATCAGAAAATCTACAAACAACAAATGCTGGAGAGGGTGTGGAGAAAAGGGAACCCTCTTGTACTGTTGGTGGGAATGTAAATTGATACAGCCACTATGGAGAACAGTATGGAGGTTCCTGAAAAAACTAAAAATAGAATTACCATATGATCCAGCAATCCCAGCACTGGGCATATACCCAGAGAAAACCATAATTCAAAAAGACGCATGCACCCGAATGTTCATTGCAGCACTATTTACAATAGCCAGGTCATGGAAGCAACCTAAATGCCCATCGACAGATGAATGGATAAAGAAGTTGTGGTACATGTATACAATGGAATATTACTCAGCCATAAAAAGGAACGAAATTGGGTCATTTGTTGAAACCTGGATGGATCTGGAGACTGTCATACGGAGTGAAGTAAGTCAGAAAGAGAAAAACAAATATTGTATGTAATCACATATATGTGGAACCTAGAAAAATGGTACAGATGAACTGGTTTGCAGGACAGAAATTGAGACACAGATGTAGAGAATAAACGTATGGACACCAAAGGGAGAATGCCACGGGGGGGTTATGGTGGTGGTGTGATCAACTGGGCGATTGGGATTGACATGTACACACTGGTGTGTATAAAATTGCTGACTAATAAGAACCTGCTGTATATTAAAAAAATTCCAATGTATTTATCAATGTGGAATGGGAAAATTTGTTTTTTCAATCCCTATTGTAGTATATGGTAAAGCATTATTTTTGTTTTAGTTGGGCTATGTCTTCAAGGTCCCTTGTGAAATATTTTCTGTTAATATCTTTTCTTGAGTCCTTATGCCTCAGTTTTTGTTGAATAATAAATTATGTGTCATTGTAAACAATTATTCCTGGCCATCTCCGCATATGAAGGCTGGATGTTGTTAGAAAGTTGGATGCATTGTCAGGTTTGTGGCAGAGCTACAAGGATGGGAAATGCTCATCCTTAAGCATGTCCTATGTCCATAATCAGTTTAACCAGACTTATAAGCCTGTAAGTGCAACAGTAGTTTTGCTCTGCTTTCCACTATCTTTAACAGATTAAAATAGTCATTTTTGGAAATGCTGCTTTTTTTTTTTTTGGAAATGCTTCTTATATGACAGTTACACATTTAGAACATTTACCTATTCTTGGCAGTGGTTAAAGAGAAATTGTGGTCAAGAAAATCTTTTTCCTGATTTTTCCCTTGGTTCTGATCCCAACTTTAGGGGCACCATTCAAGCTATACCCTTCATGCTTTTTGTCATGTGCTGCCTGGAAAGCCCATGTAGCCTTCCCAGTAAACCACTTAATGGTCTGTAGAGACATCCCTGGCCTTCATGAGTAAGTCATGCTTCTACTTCTTTAATTTCTTAGTATTTTGTACACATTTAAATGTATCTGTCTTTGCTGTAACTCAGGGCCCTGTCTTCTTTATCTCTTTGCCAAAGTCTGGCACAGGTCAGTCAGTAGCATGGCATCTAGAGCACCTCAAAATTCAGCTACAAATGATTGGAAATAATCCAATTCATCAGTAGAGAATTGTTCAAATAAACTGTGGTACATCCCCACAATGGGCTATCATGCATTTTTTTTATTAGTTTTTATTGGAGTATAGTTGATTTACAATGTTGTGTTAGTTTCTGCTGTACGGCAAAGTGAATCAGTTATACATATATCCACTCTTTTTTAGATTCTGTTCCCATATAGGTCATTACAGAGTACTGAGTAGAGTTCCCTGTGCTATACAGTAAGTTCTTATTAGTTCTCTATTTTATATATCGTACTGTGTATATGTCAATCCCAGTTTCCCAATTTATCCCTTACCTCCATCATGCATTTGTTAAAAAGAAAAAAAGGTTGTGGAATTAAGAATTTCAGGACATACTGTAAAATTATAAAACAAAAGAAACAAAAAACCAAGGAGTAGTATAGTTTGTGTGTGGTATGGATCAGTTGTCTGTTGCTATAAGAAACCATGCTAAAACTTAGTGGCCTAAAACAATAATTTTGGGGGTTTTTTGGGTTATGAATCTATGAGTCGGGAAGTTCTCCTGCTCTTGCTTTTGCTCATTGATTCATATGTCTGCAAGCAGTTAACTACAGATCAGACTCATTAGGTTAGGATCTTACATGTTTGGGATCAGCTGGCCTTAGCTGGTATAACTCATCTCTGCTCCATGTGGTCTCATCCTCCAGCAGACTAGTCTGGATTTGCTTTCATGGCAGGGTTAGCATTCTGAGACAGGTGTAGAACCAGCACTGTTACACTTCCATCACATTATATGGGCCAGAGCAAGTCAGGGAGCCTGGCCAGATTCAGGGGAATAAGATCCCATTTCCTGAGGCATTGCAAAAGGCATGGTGCCATTCTTAGGGATGCTTAGTTTAATGTAATTATGCTGTCTTTGTATAAATGGGGGTGGGATAAGAATTTATTTTTGCGTTTGCTCATTTGTACAGAGAAAGGATGGATGGATACACAAGAAACAGATTAAAATGGTTACATATGAGGTGGGGTATGTAGGTATAGAAGCAGGGAGTATTTCTTTTTATCTCATATATTGATTTTTGAACCATATAAATGTATACTTATAATACATACAAAAAAGAGAGTTATCTACTTAGTTAGCCTCTGCCCCCCAAAATAGTTCTCTTTAAACCATCACGATTATTTCTTAGTTAGGAATATGATTTGTTTTAAAGAAATGGTAATGGCTTTCTTGGACACCCTGTTTGGAATGGTCAGCATTTCTGTACTGTGCATCTGAAAGGTCTATACTCAGCTTATTTTCCTCATAGATGATAATCAGGAGCACTTGACCATATCTTCTTCTACCCAGAGTTTAACATAGATAAACATCTCAATGGCCAAATAAAATGATTCCTTCTAGTAGATTGTTCATCTGATTCAAGTAAACATGTAAGAGTGTCTACTGCGTTGTACCAGCCATTACTACGTATATTACATACATTTCCCTTCCCAATAACCCTGTGTTGTAAGTATTACCCTCAGAGACAGATGAAGAAAACCATAGTCACACAAGTAAGTGATAGAGCATCCTTCACATCAAGCTCACCTTCTTTCACCTAAACATCCTTCGCACTTGCAGCCCTGGGAGTTCCCCTTCTTTACAGTTGTTTGTGGGTAGCCCTTCCCCTCACATAATTGCATTTTTCTTCTCTCATTTTTATACTTCTTCTATTTATTGTTCCTTTGTCAACCTCAAAGTAAATTTTAAAGAACTGTAGTGGAAAAGCAGTTCATAATGATTTGTAAATGCCCTCATTTGTGGGCAGTTTATCATACAAGATTCTTCTCAAGTAGCACTTACCTAGGATGTTTGTTTGTGTTTAGTATTACTTTCTCTTAAAGCTACAGAATAATTCTTCTCTTTTGCTTCATGTTTGATTCTTCAAATTCCTGTGTGGAAAGAAAAATCACACTGCCGTCACACAGAAAACTTTATTATTTTGTTCTCTCTTTCATCAGTTTTCTATTTTTATGACATCCATAGCATCTTGCACAATGAAGGGGTAAAATAATTATCCAGACATATTTTTCCCTGTTTGTCCCTCTTCTTTAGCTCAGGTTGTTTGGCTTTACATTGTTAGGTGTTGAATCATGTGGTCGGTCATATTTCCGTATATATCCAAATATTTAAAATAACCAGAGCACAGTTATAGAGTGACTAAATTATCAGTTACTTTGAACCTTAGAATCTATGTTTAGGATCAAGTTGAACCTTTCTGATAAAACTAAGGGTTAATTTTCTAGGACTGAATACTTTGTCTCTTTGATTCAAGCAGTGGTGTTTATGGGCTGAAGTCACACTTAAGAAAAAAAAATTTCTTCTCTTTGAACTTTAAGCTTCTGTGGAATTGAAAAGAGCTCAAAATTTCATTGGTTCTTTCAAGGGATCCAGGTAGATGTTTTATAAAACCTAAGTTTTATAAAAATTCAGAAATGAAGTCACTTTAAACGTGATGGCATAAAGGAATGTATTGGCCACCAAGCAGAGGGTTAAAATGCCTGCTTTGGAGTGTACTCCTTATTTACCATCTGAGCAACTGCTGGATTTGTCAGTTTATAAACCAGGATAGAGCTCTCACATCATGAAGTGCATTCTTGCCACCCAGCTTCCAACAAAAATATCATCTTACATTGTACTTGGTACTTTTGCAGCTGTTGATTCTTGGATCATTCCATACAATATCTCTGAGGTCACATGGATTGTTGATAGTATACACATTTTCTTTGGGGAACAAATGTTAATGTTAACTTGCATATAGTCATAAGGCTAGTTAAGTGATAAAATCAGGACTTGACACTAGTCGTCATGTTTTCTAATCATCATTATTCTTTATTGAATACCTTCTTTATAACTATCACTAGCCTAGGCATTATCTCTAATACATCAAAATGAGGCCTGGAAAGGTGAAGTGATTAGATAAAATTCATACAGATTTTATCATTCAGTGATAAAATCGTCATTAGAATGGTGATTCACACCAAACCTCTCAGTCTCTGTACCCATACTTTTCCTACTAGACAAGGGTTGTTGCTTGAAACGTGAGGAATGATACTAGTGTTGAAGGTTTGTGAGTAGTGACGTGAATAAGAGATAGGTAGTTTTAACCTAATATAAACCGTACTCTGGAGTCTGGGTTTTCCCCAGTTTCTAAGCTTTCAGTTGGTATATAATTCAGTGTTCTGCAGTTGGGCTGCTCTTGACTTTTTCATTCTGCCAAGTGCTGACTGCTAAAACACATCTCACTGATAAGCCCTCCTCCGGCCTTTGGCACCCTTGCTGTAAAGGCAGGTGGTCTGAAGAAAGGCTCCCCCTAGGTTGTTGCACACTATACACAACACATAACAGGGCGAGACAACTGTTAGTTCCTTCCTTCTTTTCTCCCCCCGCCCTCCAGAAAGCTGGGCCCCAGATGGAAGAGCTGGAAACGTGTCAACTGTTCTCTGAAGGGCATTGAGAAAACACTGTCAAGAAGAAAAAGGCAAACGCAATACCTAATTAGTTCACTAATCAGACAGGATGACCGTCCATTTTACAAAGAAAATGTCCTGGACAGAGATGGGAAGGGTTGGCAGAGTGTGCTCACATGGCTCTCAAAGACCTACACATTTTTGTCAGGGGATTTGTAACTTGGGGGCATTGCTACCCTGATTGACTTTATATATTCATTATATCTCTTCCCAAAATGTGACCACTGCAAACTAAGGCATAAAAGTAATATTTGGGGATGTTTTCCTCTTGAGAAAGTGCCCTTGAATGTGCCAAGATGTGCCTTGTTGCCAGTGTCATGTATCCTTTTATATGTATTGTGTTTATAACTATGATCTCAGTGAAGGAAAACTTTGATTTAACATTCTCATTTGAACCTTTGGTCTCCATTTCTTGTACTTCACATTGAATTCAGCAGTTATTGGAGAATAAACACAGGGTACTTAAAGGAAAAGTTTGGAATTACTGAGAGGAACATAGCTCAATTTAAAGGTGATTATGGTAGCCATGGCCCTATTATTAACGAAGTAGGTAACAAGTTCCCTTTAATGGGAAAAAATAAGTTTTTGAAGATATTAGAACATTACTCTTCATTATCAAGTCTTCTTCATATTAGCTCAGACCTAATTCTAACATCAAGTTTAATCTACCTAATCTGACTTTCTGGGATTTGTTGCCATCAAGTGTTATCAAACAGCTGCTTATTATGAATTGTCCTCGTAGATGAAGTAGCCTGTACTTAGCTTAGGGTCAGCTCTACTTTTCTTTTTTTTTGGACAATATACATCGTAAATCACATGCTTGGTATCAGAGATGTTGACTCCACTTCATTTTTCTTACTTAGAATAGTTGATATGTATAAATATGTATTTCATCATTCATAGTAATTTATATACAACTGACTGATTCTATTTCCATGGCATGCAGTTGATGCTTACTTGTCTGGACAGTCCCACATTAGCTTTTTTTTTACCACTACTACTTCAGTTAATTTGTAAGAAGTCAAGAAAGAATGCCGTTGAGATAAGCTGAATTTATAACCTGGTTTCTTCCTTTCTCAGCCACTATCCTCACTGTTAACTCTAATGTCACATCATCCCTTGACCTTGCTGCCTTGTCTTAGATTCCTAGGATTGCTGTAAAAGTACTGTACACTGGGTGGCTTAAAACAACACTATTCTCTCACAGTTCAAGAGGTCAGAAATCCAAAATCAAGGTATCAGCAGGGTTGATTCCTTCTTGGCCTCAGAGGAAGAATCTATTCTATACCTGTCTCCTAGCTTCAGGTGTTTGCTGATAATCCTTGGCATTCCTTGGCTTGTAGATGGCAACATTCCAATCTCTGCCTCCATTGTCACATGCGTTCTCTCTGTGGGACTATGTCTGTCTTCACGTAGTAAACTTCCCTCTGTGTGTGTGTCTGTCTTTTCTCCTCTTCTTATAAGGACGTCATTCATACTGGATTTAGGAACTACCCAGATAATCCAGGGTGATCTCCTCCCCTCAAAATCCTTAACTTAATTATATCTGCAAGGACATTTTTTCCAAATAAGGAAACATTCACAGTTCAAGGAATTAAGAGGTAGACATATTTTGGGGGGCCACCATTCAGCCTATTATACTAAGAAAGCATCTTCTTCACTTCTCAGTCCTCTAGGTAAATATGTTGGTATTTCAGATTGTTGTGACTACTTTTCTTTTATAGAAAATTCTGATTTCCATTCCTTTTATTCTCTACAGTTGGTGCTGACAAAAGGGTGCCAGCAATGCCTGGATCGCCTGTGGAAGTGAAGATACAGTCAAGATCCTCACCTCCCACCATGCCACCCCTCCCACCAATAAATCCCGGAGGACCTAGGCCAGTGTCATTCACTCCTACAGCATGTGAGACCTCTTAATTACTTGGGTTTGTGGTTCACCGTGACATTTGGATCTAAATGAATGTCATTAAGCCTTCTATATATACTACTTAACATTTTTAAAATGGCTGTTAACACACACACATGTGTCTTGGTTGTTTCTTTTCTAAGTTGCTTTTTCCCTCTGAGAATAGTACATAGCTGATTTAGGTATTTGGAAATTTAGTAGTCTAAATATTTTGTTTTCATACTTTTTGGCTTGTAAGTATCTATTTTAATTTCTTTGGCTCTAAAATAATGAATTTAAATTATTATATTGATTAATAGGATTCAAAGTAAGTTTCATAAAATGAATGAACTATACTCCAGGACTGTCATGGTAAGGCTTTTTACAAAAAAAATTGATTATTTTATTAGTTTACTAGGGCTGCTGTAACAAAATACCAAAGACTAGGTGGCTTAAACAACAGGAATTAATTTTTTCACAGTTCTGGAGGTTAGAAGTCCAAGATGAAGATGTCAGCAGGTTTGGTTTCTTTGGAAGCCTCTTTCCTTGTCTTGCAGATAGCTGCCTTCTTGCTCTGTCCTCTCATAGCCTTTCCTTGTGCATGTGCATCCTTGGTGCTCCCTCCTCTTCTTATAAGTACAACAGTCATATTGGATTAGGACTTAGGCAGATGACCTCATTTAACCTTTAAGGGCCCTATCTCCAAATATAGTCACATTCTGAGGTACTGGGGGTCACAACTTCAACATAGGAGTTTGGGAGGGGGATACAGTTTAGTCCATAACAAATATATTAGACAATAAATAAAAGTTGTTCAGCCTTGCTAGTCACCAAGGAAATGCAAACTAAAACCCAATGTAGTACTACATACACCCACAAGAATGTTCAGAATAAAAAAGAATATCAAGTTTTGGTGAGTATGTGTGGAGCAACTTGAACAATCGTACATTGTTTATGAGAAAAATTTTTGGTAGTATCTACTAAAGCTGAATTTCCCCAAACCCTGTAACTCCGTAAATTTAGTCCTAAAACCTCAATTTAAAAAAGAAGGTTTAATTATTTATTGCCCCAAAACATTTGAAATTGAGTAACTGGCAGCTGTAACAATTTGAGCCAAAGTTTATGAAATGAAGTTTGATACCCTTTTTTCTTAAATTGTATTTTTTATCTCAAAGTTAAACAGCCTTAGATAAAGATACTATCTTGAAGTGAAACAGATTTAAACCCAGGCTGTCATTCAGATTTCAAGATATAGACAGTTGGGGTGTGTGTGCGTGTGTGTGTGTGTGTGTGTGTGTGTGTGTGTGTGTGTGTGTGTAGTCAACCCTTTTGACCCTCGTATTTGACTATTTAGGGATGAATATGTTTTATTTCAGAAAATGTGATCATACACTTCACTGAAATTGTAAAACAGCCCGTGTAAGTGTCAGGGTGGCGAAAAGCATAGCAATGTATTATTTTTACAGGTTGCTTCAAAAGAGGGCAGCTCTCCAATGGCAATGGACCTTTCTGTGAACACAAAGAAATGGTACACCATTGCAGCTGACTTTCTGTATTGCTGAGGTTGAGTGTTGAGCCTTCCTTTCCAGTAGCTCTAGCATCCTTCACTGGGAGACACAGTAGAGACACCCTCTTTTTCTCAGCTTGTTAACCTTTTATGCATTGAGCCATACACATACAGCATACACAGTTCATAACAGCTTAGCTAATTATGATATACACAGATGTGTGTTTAATCAAGAAGTAGACAGTCTTTCAAGGCAGTATAATACAGAAAGAAATAAGTATAATTTGGTAAGTAAAATAATGGAAGCATGTACATGGGCAGCACAGAACAAAGTTATTAAATCTAGTAGGAGCAGTGGAGTCTGTCAAATAATGCTTCTTAATACAGGTGATATGTTTTTAGACTTAGTTTTACTTTCTTAAATTTTCAAGCCTGGATATGATTAAATGAAAAATCTATTGACACTTAGGCACTAGGTAATTTTATTTCATTCATCAGGGAAGAAGGAGCTTTGCCTCCAAGAACATAGCTCTAGAGTTGTGTTCCAAATTAAAACTACAAGAAATGACTGTTAAGAACAATGGGCAGGGACTTCCCTGGTGCTGTAGTGGTTAACAATCCACCTGCCAATGCAGGGGACACAGGTTCGATCCCTGGTCCTGGAAGATCCCACATGCCACAAAGCAACTAAGCCCGTGCGCCACAACTACTGAGCCCGTGCGCTTAGAGCCCGTGCCCTGCAACAAGAGAAGCCACCTCAGTGAGAAGCCTGCACACCACAACAAAGAGTAGCCCCAGCTTGCCGCAGCTAGAGAAAGCCCCACATGCAGCAACAAAGACCCAAGGCAGACAAAAATAAAAATAAATACATAAATTTATTAAAAAAAGGAAAAAGAACAGGTAAATAGGAAAACCGTAATTTATCACATGTATTATAATTTGAGCAGAAATATAGAATGGAAGTGTCCCATGTGGTATCTAGAAAATGCTATATTGAATGACCAAGAATTTGGCACTGTCAAGGCAGAGAAAAACTGATTTTAATGGACATGAATATTCTGAGTGGTCAAAGAGATATATAGCTCATTGCAGGAACAGGTCATTAAACCTATAGCCTAGAAAAAAACATTTCTCACATTAACACAACTCTCTACTTTCTGATTATCTTGTTTAAATGCTATATATATATTTTTTAATATAAATTTATTTATTTAATTTATTTTTGGCCGCATTGGGTTTTTGTTGCTGCGTGTGGGCTTTCTCTAGTTGTGGCGGGCAGGGGCTACTCTTAATTGCAGTGCGTGGGCTTCTCATTGCAGTGGCTTCTCTTATTGTGAAGCATGGGCTCTAGGTGCACGGGCTTCAGTAGCTGTGGCATGCAGGCTTAGTAGTTGTGGCTCGTGGGCTCTAGAGCACAGGCTCAGTAGTTGTGGTGCACAGGCTTAGTTGCTCTGTGGCATGTGGGATCTTCCCAGACCAGGGCTTAAACCCATGTCCCCCGCATTGGCAGGCGGATTCTTAACCACTGTGCCACCAAGGAAGCCTCCAGATGCTATATTTAAATTGACTGCTTAAATTCTTTGGGAACCTGAGGTTGGGAAGGAGGTGTCACATAAAAGATGGGCATGAGTGTCCAGTCATTGGAAATACATATTCTACCAGACTTCTCTCATGCAGCCTATTGCAAGAAGTCTTAAAAACTACCCATCCCTCCCCTTGGCACCTGTAGAATCTAGATGTCCCTTCTCTTTGCTCTTGTAGCACTCATACTCTTCTAACACTTTATGTTATTCTGTTACCATTTTTTACCTGGCAACCTGTCTCACTATAAAGCAACATTGCTGAGGGCTGAAAACATGTCTTGTATACTCTTTTAACATGTGATTTACAAAATTTAAATGAAGGCAAATGCAAAAAAAGAAGAAATTAGCAGAGATCCTTATGTTTTGCACTTAAACCAAGTCTTTCTTTTAGTGAGCAACGGCATCAACCATTCTCCTCCCACCCTGAATGGTGCCCCATCACCACCACAGAGATTCAGCAATGGTCCTGCCTCTTCCACATCATCTGCACTAACAAATCAACAGTTGCCAGCCACTTGTGGTGCCCGGCAGCTCAGCAAGTTGAAACGTTTCCTCACCACTCTGCAACAGTTTGGCAATGACATCTCACCTGAGATTGGGGAGAAGGTGCGGACTCTTGTTCTAGCACTGGTGGTAAGTACATCACTGTCGACAGCTGCTTGAGTATATGGCTCAGAACTGAAGCCAGCAGAGAGGTTGTACATACTTCTCCTCATTCCCTAACTTGTAGCAGTGTGGCAGATTCTACAGTCTAGATTAGTTTAACTTGTATAATAATGTTGAATCATGGATTTCAGTTGTGGATAATGTTTATCAAAGAAACAAAAGCAAAATCTATAACGTTTTACCGTATTGTTTCTTTTCTTTTTTTTTTCTTTTTTTTTTTTTTTTTTGCGGTACACGGGCCTCTCACTGTTGTGGCCTCTCCCGTTGTGGAGCACAGGTTCCGGACGTGCAGGCTCAGCGGCCATGGCTCACGGGGCCCAGCCGCTCTGCGGCATGTGGGATCCTCCCGGACCAGGGCACGAACCCGTGTCCCCTGCATCGGCAGGTGGACTCTCAACCACTGCGCCACCAGGGAAGCTCTACCGTATTGTTTCTTACGGTATCAATTTAATTCCGATAAACAACTTTAAATTTCTCTTAAAAGTGAGTTTCAAGAGGCCCACTGAGGTTCAACTAAGTTGTGTTCCTTAATATATTCAGTGCCTGGTGCATTGTTTCCAAACCAGAGAAAAAAGACAAATGGTTTAATTTTCAAGATAATAATTTGTGAAATTACAAGTTTTGTGGTCTAAATATATAGTATCAAATGGATTACATTCTTCAGCTCCTCGTGCAAATACAATTTCTTTAGGATTTTCAAGGAACAAATTTTTTTCCCATACTGAGTGGCAAATCCATGATATAAGGTAGTGATCTTCTTACGTTGACAGCTGGGAGAGGTTTGACTCTTAGTGTATATAAGGGACGAGCTTCCAGTTCTTAATGTTTGTAAATTGAATTCCTCAAGATTTACCTCAACTAAAAGCACACTGTGCTCCTGCATATTACCCTCTGTATGTGATAAAGATGAATCACAGTACTAAATTTTTACCAGGCAGTTCTCAAAGTGTGATTAGGGACCCCTAGGATTTCTCAAGACCCTTTTTGGAAGTCCAAGAGGTCAAAAACATTTTCATAATAATACTAAAATGTTACTTGCCTTTTGACTCTTATTCTCTCATGACTGTATTGTGGAATTTTCTAGAGGCTGCTTGACATAGGATGTTGAAACAGGTTAAATGCAGAAGCAAATTAGGAGAATCCAGCTCTCTTTTATTAAGCTAGATAGCAGAGAGATTTGCAAAACTGTACAAACAGTGCCATTCTCCTTACTACATTTTTTAACCATTTTTAAAAATTGAAGGATAGTTAATTTACAACGTTGTGTTAGTTTCAGGTGTACAGCAAAGTGATTCAGTTATATTCTTTTTCAGATTCTTTTCCATTATAGGTTATTACAAGGTATTGAATATGGTTCCCTGTGCTATACAGCAGGTCCTTGTTATGTATCTATTTTATACATAGTAATGTGTATCTGTTAATCTCAAATTCCTAATTTATTCCTTCCCCACTTTCCCTTTTGGTAAACATAGTTTGTTTTCTATGCCCGTGAGTCTATTTCTGTTTTGTAAACAAATTCATTTATATCATTTTTTTAGAGTCAACATTTAAGTGATAATTGGAATTCCCTGGCAGTCCAGTGGTTAGGACTCTGTGCTTTCACTGCTGTGGGCCATGGTTCAATCCCTGGTTGGGGAACTAAGATTCTGCAAGCTGCGCCACACAGCTAAAAAAGAAAAAAATTTCAGCGATATTGTATGCTATTTGTCTTTCTCTGCCTGACTTACTTCACTTAGTATGATAATCTCTTTCTAGATCCATCCATGTTGTTGCAAATGGCATTATTTCATTCTTTTTTATGACTTAGTAATATTCCATTGTGTGTATATGCTGCATCTTCTTTATCTATTTATCTGTTGATAGACATTTAGGTTGTTTCCATGTCTTGGCTATTGTAAATACTGCTGCTGTGAACATAGGGGTGCACGTATCTTTTCAAAATATAGCTTTGTCCAGATATATGCTCAGGAGCATATGACAACTCTATTCCCACCAACAGTGGGAATGTAAAAGAAAAAGGTTTCCTTTTTCTCCATACCCTCTCCAGCATTTATTATTTGGAGACTTCTTAATGATGGCCATTCTGACCAGCATGAGATGGCACCTCATTGTAATTTTGATTTGCATTTCTCTAGTAATTAGCAGTGTTGAGCATTTTTCCATGTGCCTGTTGGCCATCTGTATATCTTCTTTGGAGAAATGTCTATTTTGGTCTTCTGCCTATTTTTTTTAAATTGGGTTGTTTGTTTTTTTGATATTAAGCTATATGAGCTGTTTGTATATTTTGGAGATTAATCTCTTGTCAGTTGCATTGTTTGCAAGTATTTTCTCCCAGCCTGTAGATTGTCTTTTCATTTTGTATATGGTTTCCTTTGCTGAGCAAAAGCTTTTAAGATTAATTAGATCCCATTTGTTTATTTATTTTTTTATTTCCTTACTCTAGGAGATGGATCCAAAAATATATTGCTGTGATTTATGTCAAAGAGTGTTCTGCCTATGTTTTCCTCTAGGAGTTTTACAGTATCCAGTCTTATATTTAGGTCTTTAATCCATTTTGGGTTTATTTTTCTATATGGTGTTAGAGAATGTTCTAATTTCATTCTTTTACATGTAGTTGTCCAGTTTTCCCAGCACCACTTATTGAAGAGACTGTTTTTTCTGCGTTGTATATTCTTGCCTCCTTTGTTGTAGATTAATTGACCATAAGTGCATGGGTTTATTTCTGGGCTTTCTGTCCTTTTCCATTGATCTGTGTGTCTGTTTTTGTGCCAGTACCATACTTTTTTGATTACTGTAGCTTTGTAGTATAGTCAAGTTAGGGAGTGTGATTCCTCCAGCAGTGTTTTTTCTCAAGATTGTTTTGGCTATTTGGGATCTTTAGTGTTTCCACACAAATTAAAAATTTTTTTGTTCCAGTTCTGTGAAAAATGCCATTGGTGATTTGATAGGGATTGCATTGAATCTGTAGATTTCCTTGGGTAGTATGGTCATTTTAACAATATTCATTCTTCTAATCCAAAAACAAGGTATATCTTTGCATCAGTTTGTCATCTTCAGTTTCTATCATCGGTGTCTTGTAGTTTTGGGGTACAGGTATTTTCCCTCCTTAGGTACATTTATTCCTAGATATTTTATTCTTTTTGATGTAATGTTAAATGGGATTGTTTGCTTAATTTCTCTTTCTGATATTTTGTTGTTAGTGTATAGAAATGCAACAGATTTCTGTATATTAATTTTGTATCCTGCAACTTTATTGAATTCATTGATGAGCTCTAGTATTTTTCTGGTAGCATCCTTAGGATTTTCTGTATGTAGCATCATGTCGTCTGCAAACAGTGACAGTTTTACTTTTACTTTTCCAGTTTGGATTCTTTTATTTTTTTTTCTTCTCTGATTGCTGTGGCTGGGACTTCCAAAACTATGTTGAATAAAAATGGCAAGAGTGGAAATCCTTTTCTTGTTCCTGATCTTAGAGGAAATGCTTTCAGCTTTTCACCCTTGAGTATGCTGTTAGGTGTCGGTTTGTCATATGTGGCCTTTATTATGCTAAGTATGTTCTCTCTGTGCCCACTTTCTGAAGAGTTTTTATCATAAATGGGTGTTGAATTTTATCAGAAGCTTTTTCTGCATCTGTTGAGATGATCATATGGTTTTTATTCTTCAGTTTGTTAATGGGTGTATAACATTGATTAATTTGTGGTGACCATGGTGTATAATCCTTTTAATGTATTGTTGGATTCTGTTTGCTGGTATTTTGTTGAGGATTTTTGCATCTGTGTTCATCAGTGGTATTGGCCTGTAATTTTCTTTTTTTTTGTAATATCTTTATCAGGGTGATTGTGACCTCATAGAATGAGTTTGGAAGTGTTCCTCCCTCTGCCATTTTTTGGAATAGTTTCAGAAGGATAGGTATTAATGCTTCTTTAAATGTTTGGTATAATTCACCTGTGAAGCCATCTGGTCTTGGACTTTTGTTTGTTGGGAGTTTTTAAGTTGCTTATTTAATTTCTTTTTTTTTTAATTTTATTTATTTTTGGTTGTGTTGGGTCTTTGTTGCTGCGTGTGGGCTTTCTCTAGTTGTGGCAAGTGGGGGCTACTCTTTGTTGCAGTGCACAGGCTTTTCATTGCGGTGGCTTCCCTTGTTGCGGAGCACGATCCCTAGAGCATGCGGGCTTCAGTAGTTGTGGCTCACAGGCTCTAGAGCACACACTCTGTGGTTGTGGCTCACTGGCTTGGTTGCTCTGCGGCATGTGGGATCTTACCGGACCAGGGATCGAGCCCATGTCCCCTGCATTGGCAGGCAGATTTTTAACCACTGCGCCACCGGGGAAACCCCAGGTTGCATATTTAATTTCATTACTGGCAATTGGCTGGTTCATATTTTCTGTTTCTTCCTGGTTCAGTCTTGGCAGGTTGTACATTTCTAAGAATTTGTCCATTTCTTCTAGGTTGTCCATTTTATTGGTATATAGCTGCTCCTAGTAGTCTCTTAAGATCCTTTGTGTTTCAGTGGTGTCAGTTGTAACTTCTCCTTTTCTGATTTTATTGATTTGGGCCCTCTCCCTTTTTTTTCTTGATGAGGCTGGCTAAAGGTTTATCAATTTTGTTTATCTTTTCAGAGAACCAGTTTTTAGTTTCATTGATGTTTTCTGTTTTGTTTTTCTTTTAGTCTCTACTTCATTTATTTCTGCTGTGATCTTTATGATTTCTTTCCTTCTACTAACTTTGGGTTTTGTTTGTTCTTCTCTAGTTGCTTTAGGTGTAAGTTTAGGTTGTTCATTTAAGATTTTTCATGTTTCCTGAGGTAAGCTAGTATCACTATAAACTTCCCTCTTAGAACTGCTTTTGCTGCGTCCCATGGGTTTTGGATTGTGTTTTCATTTTCATTTGTCTCTAGGTATTTTTTTATTTCCTCTTTGATTTCTTCAGTGATCCATTGGTTGTTCAGTAGCATGTTGTTTAGCCTCCATGTGTTTGTGTTTTAAAAGAGGCTTGATATGATTTCAGGTTTCTTAAATTTACCAAGTCTTGCTTTCTTGCCCATCATGTGATCTGTCCTGGAGAATGTTCCATTTACACGTGCAAAAAATTTGTATCCTGCTGCTTTCAGATGGAATGCCCTGTAAATATCAATTAAGTCCATCTGGTCTAATGTGTCATTTAAGACCTGTGTTTCCTTACTGAGTTTCTGTCTGGATGATCTGTCCATTGATGTAAGTGGGGTATTAAAGTTCCCCACTATTATTGTGTTACCATCAGTTTCTCCTTTTATGTCTGTTAACATTTGCCATATAATTGAGGTGCTCCTATGTTGTGTGCATACGTATTTACAATTAATTGTTCTATCTTCTTCTTGGATTGATCCTTTGATCATTATGTTTGTTTGGTTGGTTTTTTTTGGCCACACTCCTTAGCTTGTGGGATCTTAGTTCCTTGACCAAGGATTGAACCCAGGCCCTCGGCAGTGAGAGCACGGAGTCCTAATTACTGGACCACTAGGGAATTTCCAGTCATAGCCTTTTTCTTTCTTTCTTTTTCTAAAAAATATTTATTTGTTTATTTTATTTATTTGGTTGCACTGGGTCTTAGTTGCAGCAGGCATGTTCCTTAGTTGCAGCTTGGTGGCTTCTTAGTTATGGCATGCAAACTCTTCATTGTGGCATGCATGTGGGATCTAGTTCCCTGACCAGGGATCGAACCCAGGCCTCCTGCATTGTGAGCGTGGAGTCTTCCACTGCAACACCAAGGAAGTCCCCACATTCTTTATTTTAAAGTCTCTTTTGTCTGATATGAGTATTGCTACTCCAACTTTCTTTTGATTTCCATTTGCATGGAATACCTCTTCCCATCTCCTCACTTTCAGTCTGTATTTGTCTCGAAATCTGAAGTGAGTCTCTTGTAGGCAGCATATATATGGGTCCTGTTTTTGTATCCATTCAGCAGTCTGTCTTGTGGTTGGAGCATTTAGTCCATTTATATTTAGAGTAATTATTGATATGCGTGTACCTATTGTCATTTTGTTAATTGTTTTGGATTTGTTTTTGTAGGTCTTTTTTTCACCTTCTTTTGTCCTCTTCTGTGATTTGATGACTATCTTTAGTGTTGTGTTTGCATTCCTGTTTCTTTTTTGTATGTATATTTATTATAGATTTTGTATAGCAGCCTGTATATATGTTTTTGTATAGCAGGTTTTTGTATAGCAGCCTATATATATATATATACATGCTTGTTTTAAGTTGCTGATCTCTTACTTTCAAATGGGTTTTAGATACCCTGCATTTGTACTCTGCTCCCCTCATGATTATTGTTTTTGATATTATATTTTACATCTAATTGTTCTGTGTGTTTCTTTTGTTTTTAAAAATTTATTTATTTTATTTATTTATTTTTGACTGCGTTGGGTCTTTGTTACTGCGCGTGGACTTTCTCTAGTTGTGGTGAGCAGGGCTTACTCTTAGTTACAGTGCGCGGTCTCCTCATTGTGGTGGCTTCTCTTGTTGCGGAGCACAGGCTCTAGGCGTGCGGCTTCATTAGTTGTGGCACACAGGCTCAGTAGTTGTTGCTTGCAGGCTCTAGAGCACAGGCTCAGTAGTTGTGGCACGTGGGTTTAGTTGCTCTGCGGCATGTGGGATCTTCCGGACCAGGGCTTGAACCCATGTTCCGTGCATTGGCAGGCAGATTCTTAACTAATGTGCCACCAGGGAAGTCAGTTTTGTGTGTTTCTTTTTTTCTTTTTTTTTTTTTTTGGTACACGTGCCTCTCACTGTTGTGGCCTCTCCCGCTGCAAAGCACAGGCTCCGGACACACAGGCCCAGCGGCCATGGCTCACGGGCCCAGCTGCTCCGCGGCATGTGGGATCTTCCCAGACCGGGGCATGAACCTGTGTCCCCTGCATCGGCAGGTGGACTCTCAACCACTGCGCCGCCAGGGAAGCCCCTTCTTTTGTCTTTTAACTACCTCCCCAGTAGCTTTGTATATGGATGATTCCCTACCTTTTTTGTATTTTTGCCTTTACCAGTAAGCTTTTCCATTTCATAATTTTCTTGTTTCTAATTGTGGCCTTTTCTTTTCTGCCTAGGGAAGTTCCCTTAGCATTGGTCATAAAGCTGGTTTAGGGTGCTGAATTCTTTTAGCTTTTGCTTGTCTGTTAAGCTTTTGATTTCTCCACCAAATCTGAATGAGAGCCTTGCTGGGTAGAGTATTCTTGGTTGTAGGTTTTTCTCTTTCATCACTTTAAGTGTATTGTGCCACTCCCTTCTGGTCTGCAGAGTTTCTGCTGAAAAAAATCAGCTGATAGCCTTATTAGGAGTTCCTTTGTGTGTTGTTGCTTTTCCCTTATTGCTTTTAATATTCTCTCTTTATCTTTAATTTTTGTCATTTCGATTACAGTGTGTTTTGGTGTGTTTCTCTGCAGGTTAGTCTTGTATGGCAGGGGTCCCCAACCCCTGGGCCATGGACCAGTAGCAGTCCGTGGCCTGTTAGGAGCTGGACCGCACAGCAGGATGTGAGTGGCAGGAGAGTGAGCTAAGCTTCATCTGCCACTCCCCATCGCTCGCATTAATGCCTGAACCATCCCATCCCCCACCCCGCCCCCTGTGGAAAAATTGTCTTCCATGAAACCAGTCCATGGTGCCAAAAAGGTTGGAGACTGCTGCTGTATGGGACTCTGTACCTCCTGGACTTGGGTGACTATTTCCTTTCCCAGGTTAGGGAAGTTTTCAGCTATTATCTCTTCACACATTTTCTCAGGCCCTTTCTCTCTTTTTCTACTCCTTCTGGGTCCCCTATAATGCAAACATTAGTGAGCTTGATGTTGTTCCAGAGGTCTCTTACACTGTCTTCATTTCTTTTCATTCTTTTTTCTTTTTGACGGCAGTGATTTCCACTACTCTGTGTTTCAGCTCACTGATCCATAATTCTGCCTCGTTTAGTCTACTGTTGATTCCTTCTAGTGTGTTTTTCATTTCTGTCATTATATTCTTCTGTTTGGTTGCTCTTTATATTTTCTAATTCTTTGTTAAAAACTGCTAGTTTATTGCTCTCTGCATATATTTTCCTCCCAAGTCCTGTGATCATCTTTATGATGATTACTCAACTCTTTCTTGGGTAGATTGCCTATCTCCACATCACTGGTTCTTCTTCTGGGGTTTTATCTTGTTCCTTTGTCTGAAACATTCTTCTGTCACCTCATTTTTTTAATGTTTATTTATTTGTCTGCACCAGGTCTTAGTTGCAGCACATGGGATCTTCAGTGCCATGTGCAGGATCTTTTACTTGCAGCAAGCATGCAGGATCTTTTTTTTTAGTGCAGCATGCAGGGTCTTTAGTTGTGGCATGCAAACTCTCAGTTGCAGCATGTGGGATCTAGTTCTGTGACCAGGGATCGAACCCTGGCCCCCTGCATCCAGAGCGCAGAGTCTTAGCCACTGGACCACCAGGGAAGTCCCCGCCTCATTTTGTCTAAATTGCTATTTGTATTTTTATGTATGTGATAGGTTAGTTATGTTTCTCAGCCTTAGAGGAGTGGTCCTCTGTAGGAGATGTCCTATGTGTCCCAGCAATGCACTCCCCTCTCATCACCCAAGGGCCACAGGCCAGCTGGTCCCAGGGTAGTGTCTCGCCTACGTTTGCAGAGTTGCAGCAAAAATCTGTATCCACCACAAGTGCTTGAAGTTATTGCCTTTTTGAAGAAAAACATACTTCTGGCAACAAATTGCATCACTTGTGGAATCTTGCTTAACTTCAATACTACAGCCAATGCCATGCTGCACCAAATCTGTATACTACATTTTTGAGATAAGTACAGTTATTTTGAAATGAGTTAATAATAAATATTGTTTAAATTCTCAGTTTTAATTTCGGATATAATGATTATCAATAGATGTAACCCATATTAATTAGAGGGATTATGAGACTAAAATGTTTCTGAACTGCTGCTTTAAAAGATGATTCAGTATTGTACAGAGGAAACCACTTTCATACAAGGCAAAATGCAATAAATGACTTTTTCCTCATTTGAGATTCTATCCCTGTTGTTTTGTATAACTGTAGGTGGTTCATTGTCATTGCTGTATAATGTTTCATTGTAGGAATATACCACAGTTTATACTTTTTGATGGACATTTGAGTTGTTTATATTTTGAGGCAGCATCAGGGGTCCCCCAGTACCACCCCCATGTCTTGAGATTTGCTAGAATTGTCCAGACTTGGCATATAGTTGTGCTCACAGCTAAGTTTTTTTTTGGGGGGGGCTGCATCAGGTCTTAGTTGCAGCCCACAGGATCTTTGTTGAGGCATGCAGGATCTTTCGTTACAGCATGCAGGCTCTTCATTGTGGTGCACAGGCTTCTCTTTAGTTGTGGCATGCAGGTTTTCTCTTCTCTAGTTGTGGCGCGCAGCTTCCAGAGCACGTGAGCTCTGTAGTTTGTGGCACACGGGCTCTAGATGAGGCGCACGAACTCAGTAGTTGTGGCACGCGGGCTTAGTTATCCTGCACCATGTGGGATCTTAGTTCCCTGATGAGAGATCAAACCTGCGTCCCCTGTATTGCAAGGCAGATTCTTTACCACTGGACCACCAGGGAAGTCCCTAAGATTTAATACAGAGGCATAATAAAGGTACACAGCTGGGGCTTCCCTGGTGGCGCAGTGGTTGGGAGTCCGCCTGCCGATGCAGGGGACACGGGTTCGTGCCCCGATCCGGGAAGATCCCACATGCTGCGGAGCGGCTGGGCCCGTGAGCCATGGCCACTGAGCCTGCGCGTCCAGAGCCTGTGCTCCGCAGTGGGAGAGGCCACAACAGTGAGAGGCCCGCGTACCGCAGGGGAAAAAAAAAAGATACACAACTGGATCAAAAAGGTGAGAAACACAGTTGGGATCCGGAGGAATCCATATATAGGCTTCCTTTTTCTCCTCTATGAACAGTCACACAGAGTTCACTCTTCCCCCAGCAGTGAAAATACAGCAACTTATGTGTGATGTTTCTGCCCAAGGAACCCCATTAAACCCTCAATGCCCAAGGTTTTTCCTGGGGTCTGGGCACATAGGCACTCTTGGCATAGCACCTATGAAATTCCAGACTCATAGAAGGAAAAGTGGTGTTTAGCATCAATCAGAGTTTGTTAAAACAGTACCCACATCCATTAGGGAAACTTTTTGTTTGTTTGGGGTGGGAGTGGGGTCCCTTTATTGGTCAAATTTTAGAGTATTATGGAAAAGTATTTCTGGCTCTAGACTAATAAAATTGGCCTTAAATGTCAAAATGAGTTTTGAGCATAATTGGAAGCAAAGTAGCCATCAGAATGTTAATGCCAATTCCAGCAGCAAATTAAGTAGAGTCTGCTTAATTTCAAGAGTAGAAGAAAAAAATGACAGCTCATTTGCATGCGTGCATGCGCACACGCACGCGTGCGCACACACACACACACAGAGAAAGTGAATTTTTTTCTAACTATGAAGGAATATGTAGATGTAGCCAATCATCTCTTTTAAATGGCTGTGCTTGGGTTAATGTTTCTTTTTTTTTTTTCCAAATTTTTGAAATTGTGTCATCATGAGGAGGTGGTAAAATACATATAGCACAAAATTTACCATCGTAACCATTTTTAAGTGTACAATTCAGTGGTATTAAGTATATTCATTGTTGTGCAACTATCACCACCGTCTACCTTCAGAACACTTTTCATCTTTCAAAACTGTAACTCTGTGCCATTAAACAATAATTCCCCATTTCCTTCTTTCCCCAGCTTCTGTCAGCCACCATTCTACTTGACTACTCCAGTTACCTCCTATTAGTGAAATCACATAGTATTTGTCTTTTTATAGCTGGCTCATTTCACTTAGTGTAATGTTGTCAAGGTTTATCCGTGTTGTAGCATGTGTTACAGTTTTTTACCTTGCAAGCAGGCTTTCCTAAGGTTAGCAGTTGTAGACCAGCTATATTAACTCTTTTCTGTACAGGGGCCATTACAAATAATGAACATTTTTATTTATGGTACATGTGTGTAAGCACTGCACTGAACAATGGAATTGTGATTTCATAGGGTATACATGTATATAAATTTAGTATATAAGGTCAAATGGTTTTCCCAAGTTTTATACCAGTTTATAATCTCACATACTGAGATTTTCATTCAGATCAGCGTCTTAGTCCTTTTAGGCTCTTAGAATAGAATACCATAGACTAGGTAGTTTATAAACAACCAATATTCATCTCTCATAGTTTTGAAGGTTGCTAAGTCCAAGATCAAGGTGTCAGCAGATTCGGTGTCTCATGAGAGCCCACTTCCTGGTTCATAGATGGCCATCTTCTCACTGTTTCCTCACAGGGCAGAATGGGCAAGAGAGCTCCCTGGTGTCTTTTTTATAAGGGCACTAATGCCATTCACTAGGGCTCTGTCCTCATGACCTAGCCACCTCCAAAAGGCCTCACTTCCAAATATCAACACATTGGAAATGAGATTTCAAGATAGGAATTTTGAGGGCTTAGAAAAACATATAGTCTATAGCAATTGATATTGAAACTATAAATATATTTGGAGACAATACAAGGTGAGAAATGTTTGTTAAATTTGATATCCATTCATTGTTAAAAAACAAACAGCAAACCAATTATAGCAGGAACTTCCTTAATCTGATGACAGTTGTATGTATAAAACACACTTTAGCAAGCCTGTGCTAAGTGATGAAATTTCAAAAGCTTTCCCTCTGATATTAGGAACCAGATAGGATCTCTTTTCTCTTCACTGTAATCCTGAACATCATAGCCTAGCAAATAAGATATAAGGATTGGGGCTTCCCTGGTGGCGCAGTGGTTGAGAGTCTGCCTGCCGCTGCAGGGGACACGGGTCCGTGCCCCGGTCCAGGAAGAACCCACATGCCGCGGAGCGGCTAGGCCCGTGAGCCATGGCCGCTGGGCCTGCGTGTCCGGAGCCTGTGCTCCGCAACGGGAGAGGCCACAACAGTGAGAGGCCCGCGTACTGCAAAAAAAAAAAAAAAAAGATATAAGGATTGGAGGGACTTCCCTGGTGGTCCAGTGGATAAGACTCCATGCTTCCAATGCAGGGGGCCCAGGTTCAATCCCTCGTCAGGGAGCTAGATTCTGCGTGCATGCAGCAACTAAGAATTCACATTCTGCAACTAAGAGTCCACATGCTGCAACTAAGAACTCGCATGCCCAACTAAGAAGCCTGCGTGCTGCAACGAAGATCCCACGTGCCCCAGCTAAGACCCAGCACAGCCAAAATAAATAAATAATACATAAATAAATAAAATATTTTTTAAAATATATAAGGATTGGAGAAACATAAATAAAATTGCCATGGGCTTCCCTGGTGGCGCAGTGGTTGAGGGTCCGCCTGCTGATGCAGGGGACACGGGTTCGTGCCCCGGTCCGGGAAGATCCCACATGCTGTGGAGTGGCTGGGCCCGTGAGCCATGGCCGCTGGGCCTGCATGTCCGGAGCCTGTGCTCCGCAACGAGAGAGACCACAAAGGTGAGAGGCCCGCATACCGCAAAAAAAACTGCCATTATTCATAGATACAATGATTGCCTTATTTGTATTGCATTTGAGCTTACCGATCCGTTATTTTTCCTTTTCTTTCCTTTCCTTTCTTTTTCTTTTTTCTTTTCTTTCCTTTTTCCTTTTTCTTTTTCTTTTTTTCTACCATCATGTTGAAAACATTGTCTAATTTGGAGGAGAATTAACACCTTTAGATTATTATATTTCTGTATCCGTGAAAGCCTTATTTGGTCTTTTTTGTTTTATAGATTTATTTTTATTTATTTATTTTGGCTGCTTTGGGTCTTCGTTGCTGTGCACGGGCTTTCTCTAGTTGTGGCTAGTGGGGGCTACTCTTCGTTTTGGTGCAAGGGCTTCTCATTGTGATGGCTTCTCTTGTTCGGAGCACTGGCAATAGGTGCTCAGGCTTCAGTATTTGTGGCATATGGGCTTTAGTAGTTGTGGCTCGCGGGCTCTAGAGTGCAGGCTCAGTAGTCATGGTGCATGGGCTTAGTTGCTCCGCAGCATGTGGGATCTTCCTGGACCAGGGCTCGAACCCGTGTCCCCTGTGTTGGCAGGCGGATTCTTAACCACTGCGCCACCAGGGAAGCCCTTATTTGGTCTTGTATTTATGAAAGGAATCATTAAGATTTTGGTAGGCATATGTAAATGGAACAGTAATTCCATGTGGAGGAGACTTCGTTAGCAAAGTCAGAAAAGGCCACACAGGTAGCAAGAGTTTAGTTCACCTGTGTGCATTTGGTATTTCTGGTGTGTAAGAGAAGAGGTAAGGTGCTGGTGGTCTGTAACTGTACCAGGAAGCAAGCGTGGCAGTTTCCACTGCAAGGTAAAGGTAAATGTTTTGTACTCTGGCTACTTATTTGGAGAATACACATTCTGGAAGGTAGTTTTATACCTTAAACTAGACAGTTCCTTTGACCTACCAGTATCTCTCCTTGACATTCATCTTAAGATAAAATAATAAACAATGTGCACTAACATTATTTATAATGTCAAAAAAAATTGAACCACCTAAATGTTCTATAAAAGCCTGAGTAAATGACAGTACCTCAGTTTAATGGAATATGATGTAGTCATATCAAGTCTGGTTCAGAGGTATAACAGAAAGGTATACTTCTTCCTATTCCTCCTGACAAAAACAACAAAAAAACAATGGACGTTATGTATAAAACAAAAGTAAGAAGACTCTGAAAGATGGAGAGAAGAAGGCAGATTGGCTAGTGACCTTGAGACTCAAGTACACAGCAGTGAGTTCCCTTGGCTTTGTGCTGTCATCATATATCCTGGCCTGTGGTCTGGAGAAGCCAGTATTATGGAAATACTAAGAGCACAGACCAAAAGCAAACAAACCAAAACCCACAAAAAAAAACCCACCTCCTTCTAGCCAAAGGACTAGGAAAGGAGCAACCAAACAAGATACAAAACTTTTGGACAAAAATCACTCTGTGGCAGTCAAACACCTCAGGAAAAAATCCACAATAATATACACCCTTCCCCTTCCCCTACAAGGCCTACTGGGGAGCCTGAGCTCCCACCCCTGCCCAGCAGTAGGGAACCCCTCTTTCCTTCTACAAATCAACAGAGGGTGAGTGGGGAGCCTGGGATTATACCCCACCTGAGAGCATCAAAGATTCTTCTCTTCCCAATGGCACACTATCAGAGGATGCCTCGAAAATAGAAGACGTAGATAAGATCTGGAGTCTTACAACATAGAACCCAAAACATCCAGGATACAGCAGAAAATCGCTTGTCATGCCAAGAACTGACCATCTCAAGTGGAATGAGAAAAGGTAACCAACAAACATCAGTTAAGATGACCCAGATGTTTGAAATATGTGACGAGTTTTGAAGCAGCCATCATAAAAATGCTTCAGTGAGCAGTTACCAACACAAATGAAGAAATACAAAGCCTCAGCAAGGAAATAGAAGATATAAAGAAGAACTAAATGGAAAGTTGAGAACTGACAATTATAATAATGAAATTAAAAACTCAGTGATGGGGACTTCCCTGGTGGCACAATGGATAAGAATCTGCCTGCGAATGCAGGGGACACGGGCTCGAGCCCTGGTCCTGGAAGATCCCACATGCCACGGAGCAACAAAGCCTGTGAGCCACACCTACTGAGCCTGTGCTCTAGAGCCGGTGTGCCACAACCACTGAGCCCTCATGCCACAACTGCTGAGCCTGCGTGCCTGAAGCCTATGCTCTGCAACAAGAGAAGCCACCGCAAGGAGAAGCCCGCGTGCCACAACAAAGAGTGACCCCCACTCACAATGACTAGAGAAAGCCCGCGCAGCAACAAAGACCCAATGCAGCCAAATAAATAAATAAAAAATTTTAAAAACCCAGAAAAACAACTCAGTGATGGACTCAACAATAGACTGTAGAGAACAGAGGAAAGAATCAGTGAACTTGAAGCTGGAACAATAGAAAACTACCCAGTCTATTTATTGGGAAGTCCACTACCCAATCTAAACAACATACAGAAAATAAGTAAAAAAACATGAACAGAACCTCAGGGATTTAAAAGAGTATAACAAAAGATCTGAGTCACAGTAGGAGGAGAGAAAGAATGTGGGGCTGAAATAATGCCTGAGAAGTTCCCAAATTTAACAAAAGATCCAAGCCTACAGATTCAAAAAGGCTGAGCAGACCTCAAAGAAGACATCCCATCCCAGGAATTCCCTTGTTGTCTAGTGGTTAGGACTCCGAGTTCTCACTGCTGAGGGCCCAGGTTCAATTCCTGGTCAGGGAACTGGAATCCCACAAGCCCTGTGGTGTGGCCAAAAAAAAAACAACAACAAAAAGACATCCCATCCCATCCCCCAAAAATCTTGAAAGCAACAGAGAAAGCATCAGTAACCATGGATGCCAGAAGGAAGTGGCATATTTGTCAAGTGCTGGGAGAAAAGATTGTCAACCCAGAATCTTGTATCTATCAAAACATATCCTTCTTGAATGAAGGGTAGAAGGATCAAAATATTTTCACATGAAGTAAAGCTAAGAGAATTTTTCTTCAGCAGTCCTACACTAAAATAATGGCTAGGGAATTCCCTGGCGGTCCAGTGCCACGCTGTCACTGCCAAGGGCCCGGGTTCAATCCCCGGTTGGGAAACTAAGATCCCACAAGCCACAGGGTGTGGCCAGAAAAAAAAAAAAAAAAAAGCTAAAAGAGCTTCTTGAAACAGAAAGGAACGATAAAAGAAGGAATCTTAAAATATCAGGATAGGTGAAGGAAAAATGGAAAGAGTAAAAATATAGGTAAATACAATAGACTTTACTTCTCTTGGGTTGTCTAAATTATGTTTGATGGTTGAAGCAAAAATATAGGTAAATACAATGGACTTTACTTCTCTTGGGTTGTCTAAATTATGTTTGATGGTTGAAGCAAATATTATAACCTTGTCTGTTATGGTTGTCAGTATATATAAAGGAAATACTTAAGACAATTATTATTATAAACCGGGGAGGATAAAGGTAGATAGGGTTTCTATACTTCTTGGTCTTGATTTCAGTGGTGATAACGTTAATGTACACATGCCATAAAATGGCATAGAACTATACACACGTATTACCATGGTAGTTTCCTAGTTTTGATATTGCACTGTAATTACATAAAATATAAACATTGGGGGAACCTTGGTGCAGGATACAGAGGAACCTATCTGCTGTTTTTTGCAACTTCCTGTGATTATCGTTATTTCAAAATCTTAAAAGAGCCGCCACCTGGGCTGCTCCTGTAGCGATGGCTCCCTTTGTGACCTTGGTCCTGCTCGGGCTGCTCTCGCTGTCTGGCCTGAACACTGTCCATCGTCCTCCGAAGGTTCAGGTTTACTCACGACACCCCGCAGAGAATGGAAAACCAAATTACCTGAACTGCTATGTGTCTGGGTTCCATCCACCCCAGATTGATTTGCTGAAGAATGGGGAGAAGATGGAAATGGTGCAATCAGACCTGTCTTTCAGCAAGGACTGGTCTTTCTACCTTCTGGTCCACACTGCGTTCACTCCCAATGGAGTGGATCAGTATACCTGCCACATGAAACACGTTACTCTCAGAGAGCCCAAGATAGTTAAGTGGGATCGAGACCACTAACCAGCATCATGGAGGTTTGAAGATGCCTCATTTGGATTGGACTAATTCCAAATTCTGTTGTCTTGTTTTTTATTTTTTAATTTTCTTTTTTTAAATTTATTTTCTTGAAGTGTAGTTGATTTATAATGTTGTGTTAACTTCTGCTGTGTAGCAAAGTGATTCAATTATTCTTGTCTTGCTTTTTAATGCTTATGTTTTTATGCTTTATGCATATAAATCAGAAGTTGTATTGATGTTACCGCAAATATCATCCTCTTTATAATTCTACCTAGGGCGCTACGTCTCCACGTTTGACCTGTCTTGGCAGGTAGCTGTAGTGGGGGTTCTGGCAACCTAGAGGTGGGGAAGACAGAATTTCAGGTTTAACATCAGCATCTCGGTCAAATCTGAATTCTTCAGTCTCTTCTGCATACAAAACTGGATAATAAGATAGTATGCATGTTTAGAGTAAACTTCCAATTTGTAATTTTTCTTAGAATTTTGGAAAATTTTTGAAAGATAATTTTCAGAATTATGGAAATTTATTACAGTGGATAAAACATTTTGCCATATAAAATTCATATTTACCTCTTACATCTGTTAGAGAGAGACTTGGTTGTGCCTATTTTGTTTGTTTCACTAATTAAAACAATGGTAAAACATTGTGTTCAGCTTCTCAAAGGAACAACAGCTGACTTCTCAATGTCAGTGGGATCCAGAACATAGCAGAAAGTAATCATGAATGTAGTAAAACAACTGCCTACCTAGAATTCCATACACAACAAAAATATCTTTTAAAAAATTACAGCAAAGTAAACATCATTAGATAAAAAGTCAGATTTCAGTTCCTTTTAGATCCTTACTAAAGGAGATTCTAAATGATGCACTTCAGGCAGAGAGAAGGCCTAAAATGTGAGAAGAAAGGAAGAGCAAAGGAAATGTATCAGTTCTGTGTAAAAAGAAATCAACCTAAATAAGCACATAAACTGAATATTTAATATCTAACTAGTAGAGGGCACAGGAGCTTATGGAGTGCTAGTGATGTTTTATTTCTTGACATGGATGGTAGTTACAAGAGATTTTGCTTTGTAATTTTTTGTTAAATGTACATATATTCTGCACATTTTAAAGGAATGTTATATTTCACATTAAAAATCATAAAATTAAAAAAAATCTTAAAAGATAAAAAAAATTTTAGTCTGGTGGCTTATCTATACCCATTGTCTTGTAAGATCTCTATAAGTGTTGCCCTTAGGATCCAGTGGACTAGATTCCCCTCATACTTTGCATTCTTACATTCTGTCTTCCTCAGAAGCATCTTTCTCAAGGCTGCACTTTCACTTCTTCAGTTGGCCCTTCTGTAAAGCCTTCCTTGTCCCCCTAAGTCTGCATGCCAGTAGTGTCCTGCACACATGTACTGTGATCATACTGTAATGAATGCCTTACTTTTCAGTTTTCCCACTAGACTATGAGGAAACAACTGTGCTCTTATTTATTAAGTAACTGAATGAGAGGGAAGGATAACAGAACAATGGCCTATCTTCCCTCTCGGATAGAGGATTGCCTGGCATCTATAGTATATATAGCCTTGAGTCCGTTTCTCTAACTTAAGTTAATCTTTTCCCTCCTTTGTCCATCCATAAGAAAACTTAGTCATTTCCTTCAGTCTTTCCATAGATTTAATCTGCTTGTGTTTACTGTTTGAGGCCTGATTGCATTATTTGTAGTAGGGAGTGAATAGCATTCTCTTACACTTAATTTTTATTCCCGATTGCCGGTAGAGTTGGTTGCATTGTATACCTGTCATTTACTTAAAACAAGCACTCAGCTAAGGTTTAAAAGAACATTTTTGGTATGAAATGTGGTAAACTGTACAAACATTTTCATTTAACATGGTTCAATTTGATACACTCTTCTTTCCCAAAGGGAAATATTTTAGTTTTTTCTCAATATTGTATGATACATTTGGAAAATCCAACATAATTTCACATCCAGAAATAACTACTGTTGTAATTGTCCTTCCAGATACTTAAAATACTATATAAATGTATGTGTGTTATTTTCAAAAATAGATTGTTGGAATATACTGCCATGTTTCCTGGTTTTTCACTTAGTATATTATAGACACCTTTCTTCAATGCACACAAATCTGCCTCCTACCTTAAGCATTCTGATGTATGATGGTATTACAGTTTTTAATGCAGTTTTGTGTTGAGGACCTATATGTTTTCCATTTCTTCTTGTTAAGAAACAATATTTTGCTGATGAATAATTTGTGTGGTACATGTTACATCTTTGAACACTTGATGATTTTATAAAAATAAATCCTAGAAGTCATCATTGTCCTTTCAGGCAAGCAAGAATTCAGATTGATGTTTTATTTTGTTTTGTTTTGAACTTACTATTTTGCTGTGTTTTAGGGAATTGAAGTAAAAATAAAAATATTTTGTGAACTTTGAAGAAAATATTTGTATTGGTACATTCCTCTTAGCAAAAGAGCTGAGAATCTTAGTTTAAAGAAAGACCTGAAAAAATACAGGGGAAGTGCTGATAACTTTCACGGGAATACTAAAATCTAACCAGTGGAAGCCTGCGCATTTGGAGGTGCTCTGATTTGCAAACAGACCACTGGAAGGTAGAAGGCATCTTTTTTTGTTGTTAACTTCCGATTTAGAAGATTTAGGGAACTGATGGTTAGGAGGTAGGCAGAACCAATGAAGAAATGAACTTCTGAAGACGTGAGGCTCTGAGTCATTAAGTTGATATCCTGGACTGATTTGGGAACTGTTCAGCTGGAAACACTGTAAGCTTGGTTACCTGTACCTGAGGTGACTTGTGATGAACCCCTCAATACAAGGAACCTGAGTGCCTCTCTTCACGAGAGGAAGGCAATGCCCTATTCTGCCCAGGTTGCTGAGCATAGAAGGGAATTTGTTAGATTTGGGGTAGTAGAGAAGAAAATCAAGGAGGCTGAATTTCTTTCATAAAGGAAACAGAATTTGGTTAACCTTTGAGAGGGATTTGAGTTCATAATAGTGCTCTTGGAGTTATTCTTTTCCTTATTATTTCAAAGGGTTCAGCACTATCAGATTTATGTTAGATCACTGTCCAGTTTTAGAAGTTGAACAGTGCTATTTATCTTTTCAGAACTCAACAGTAACAATTGAAGAATTCCATTGCAAGCTCCAAGAGGCTACAAACTTTCCTCTTCGTCCTTTTGTTATTCCATTCCTCAAGGTAATTTTTATGAGATAACTACTGGAATGTAATTTATCTTCAACATTTCCTCAAGATCTGTTACTGATCCCTGTTCTATGATCTACATCAGGGCAGCTTGCCACATTTTATATCTGTATTATATTTGGGGCTGCTACAGAAGTGTGAGTGGTTTGCGAATAAGCTTTATGCTTGATGAGATGAGAGTTGCAAAAGCCTTGAGTCGTGGTCTGTATGCAGACACTGTTGGTGACACACAGAAGGAGCAGGTGGGGAGGCAGGGAACGGGAGTAGAGTGGGATGGAGGTACGCATGGCATGGAGGTTGGGCTCTTAGCAAAGGAAGTAACTGGACACAGTCTTTTGGTTGTGGCCGGGGGGGGGGGGGGGAAGAGTGTGTGTTACAGGAGGAGGCTCTCAAAACAGAGGCCTTTGTAAGTTAGGACTAACCCTTAGGACAGGAGCATGTGGGAAGGCAGTGTTTACTTCTTTCCTCCCCCCAGTTAGTCTAGTTCTAATTACATCCTCTGGAATTAATGTCCCCTGGAACATAACTTTTGGGGACACTGTTTAAAATTATTATGTGTACCTGATAGGTGAGCCAGTTAAATTTATATATAATATGCTCCTTTAAAAAAAAAAACTTTTTATTTTGAAATAATTTCATGCTCACAAAAAAGTTTCAAGATGGTACAATAAAATTCAGATTCTCCAAATGTTGATATTTTATCGCATCTGCATTATTATTCTCTTTTCTTTCCATTTATTTTTTCCTCAGAAATGTTTCAGGGTAAGCTGCAGACATGATACATCTAAATACTGATACTTTAGTATAATTATCAAATCAAGAAATTAACATTGATATTTATAACACTATTATCTATAGACCTTATTCATATTTCACCAGATGTCCCACAAATGTCCTTTTTAACAAAATGTCTTTTTTTTTGGTCCTGTATCTAATTCAGGATCACATGTTGGATTACGTTGTCATATCTCTTCGGTCCATTTTAATCTGGAACAGCTTCTCAGTCTTTTATGATTTGGACAGTTTTGAAGAGTACAGAATAGTTATTTTATATCATATGTTTCAATTTGGATTTTTCTGATACTTCTTCATGATGAGAATGAGGTTATGCATTTTAGGCAGAAATAGCAGGTAGGTGGTATTACTGCATGCTATCAGGAGACATAGATGTTAATTTGTCTCATAAATTGGTGATGTGGACTTTGATAAAGGTGGTGTCCACCATGCTTTCCCACTGTAAAGTTACTATTTTTCCCATTAAACAATTTTTAAAAACATGTAACATTATGACTCATACAGATTTTAAAAAGTGAACCTGTATCATAGATTTTATTTAATTCATTATTAATGAGGGAATCTGTAAGGTGTTATAACCTGTTCAGGGGAGAAGCCAAAGAACAGACATTATAGGTCAGGATTATTGATAAGAATATGCAAACAAAAGTAAAATTGGCTTCTTCCGCAGTGGGCAAGGGAAGTCTCTAGAACCTCTATGCATGTAATTTTATGCATGTTCATAGACAACAAGTTTTTTGCTTTGCAACCGGTTATGTGTAACTTGCAGTCCTATAAAATAGGTCAAAGGCAATGAATGACTAGAGTCAGATAACAGTGTATTCTAGACCAGGCATAGTCTGGAAACTTGGGACCGGTATCCAGCCCACCACATTGTTTTGCAAAGCCCTGGAGGTGAACATTTGTAATCGATTTGGTAATATGGAGCACTAACTTTGAACCCCAAATAAGCTAAAAATGTTATCCTCAATCCCTCCCTATCAAATGAATTCTATTCTTTTTATTAGTAGTAGACTATACAAAAAAAACTGAGCTCAACTTTTTTGTATTTTGACTTTTTAAAAAAATTTATTAATTTATTTATTTTTGGCTGCGTTGGGTCTTTGTTGCCACTCGTGGGCTTTCTCTGGTTTCAGCGAGCGGGGGCTACTCTTCGTTGTGGTGCGGGGGCTTCTCATTGCTGTGGCTTCTCTTGTTGCGGGGCACGGGCTCTAGGTGCGCGGGCTTCAGTAGTTGTGGCATGCGGGCTCAGTAGTTGTAGTTTGCGGGCTCAGTAGTTGTAGTTTGTGGGCTCTAGAGCACAGGCTCAGTAGTTGTGGCACACGGACTTAGTTGCTCCGCGGCATGTGGGATCTTCCCAGCCCAGGGCTTGAACCCGTGTCCCCTGTGTTGGCAGGCAGATTCTTAACCACTGTGCCACCAGGGAAGTCCCTGTATTTTGACTTTTGTCAGTACAGTATTTGTAGAAATTTGTTTTCTCTCTTTTATATGAGTACTCACGTAATATCTTCAGTTTTGTCTTGACAAAATAAATATGCCCCTTTTACCTTCTTTTACTTTACCTTTATTTCCTAAGAAAATGTAATGCATCAAAAAGATGGGTCATCTTAGCTGAAGTACTGATTCTGGTTTTTTAAAACTTTTAAAATTAGAGCGTTATAGACACGCAGGAAAATGCATAGGTCTCAGTGCACAGCCTGTGTTGGGCTCTGTTCTGATGGCATTGACACCTTGGCCTCTCAGAGCAGTCTGTGGTGCCTTTTTCAGCCTTGAAACAGCTGTGTGTTCTATCTTGGTCTCTTTTCTGTGTATCAGAGCCAGTAGATAATTATTTCCCCCAAGACTCCAGAATCAGAGAGATTTGGGAAATTTGTGTTAATAGGAAATGATTAGCATATTTAAAAATTCATCAGAGGGCACATGTCACAAATGTAAAGATCTGACATGATTTTTTTTTCAATTAAGTTTTTACAGTTGCTACAAGATTGAGGTTATAGAACAGACTTAAAAGTGTTTTATATCATCAAATTCTCTATTCTTAACTTTTGTTATTTTGGAAAACAGCATGAGGTAGGTTGTTCTGGCAGCCTTTTGGCTAGCATTTGGGTTTTTGTCAATTTATTTCTGCTTTAAAACAGTCACTAATTATGGTGCCTGCTAAATTAACTGTTGGTAAAGGGATAACTACTTGCATGTATTAAACTCTCCTTTTACTTTTTCATCTCTTTCCCTTGGGATAAAGACTTACTGTGGGCTCAGTCTGAGTTGTTTTTAAATTTGGGGGGAAATATAATAATATTTTTAATAAAATAAATATGGGGAAAGTATATTTTAAATATGAAGGACTTAACAGTTAAGTTTAAAGATGCACAGGGTTTTTTGTATGATTTGTCCTGTTAGAGGTTTAAGTTTGAGGAGAAAGAAAAATAATCAGTACATAAATAATTATCCTTTTACAAAATAAGGAAACATGCTCAATGGAGCACCACAATAAGAAATATTAGATTCTGCCCATGGGTTACCTGTGTATACTCAGATCCTAGACTAGTCTAAGGTTTGTTGCCTTCATTTCCATCACGCCTGTTACTTTTTTCAAAACCCCATGTTCCAACTAAGCCAGAATAGTCACTGTTTCCGGAATTCCGTGGCAGCTGTAATAGAGAACAGGAAGGCAAGGTTGAGTAGTGCTATCAGAAATGGCTTAGATTCACAAGAGAGAAACCTGGACTTAAAATGATAAAGGAAAGACTGAATTCCTCCTACTCCCATGTAGGCATTACTAATTCGCTAACTAACTGAAGTCTTCAAAAATGTTTAAGTTTTTAAATAATTATGTTCAACAAAGCTTTATTGAGCTTTGACTCTGTACTAGGCCTCAAAGGTAATAAAGCACAGTTTCTTCCTTAAGGGGATTTACATCTTGTGGGGACAAGAGACAAGTTAACAGTAATTCAAGTTCAGTGTAATGGATGTCACTTTATTCAGAGGGGGGCATATGAAAATTAGAATGACAAAGAGTGAAGGGCTTTTGTTTTGTGTCATCTTGTTTGTGAAAGCCTTTTGAGGTGCTGAGCCCTGTGTATAGGGCCCAACACTGGGAAAAACTGCCTTCCAGCCCCTGCCTCTTCTTTTCAAGGCGAACCTGCCTCTGCTGCAGCGAGAACTGCTGCACTGTGCTCGGGCCGCCAAGCAGACACCATCCCAGTACCTGGCTCAGCATGAACACCTTCTGCTCAACACAAGTATTGCATCTCCTGCTGACTCTTCTGAGCTGCTCATGGAGGTGCATGGAAATGGAAAGAGGCCCAGTCCAGAGAGGTGAGCAGAGAAGAGCTTTGTCGTCCTTGCTTTTCTGGAACCACTCTGAGCTTTCCCTTTACTTGTGAAAGAAAAAGAACTTGCTTACTGTGGTGATATGTAGGGACGGACTCTTAGTTTTGCTTTGTCCCAGCATCAGGCAGCAATATGCTTCTCAACTCTTTAGGTGACTCTGTATACCCCCGCTGATAAATTCTACTTTTGAGCATTCTGTGGGTCCACTGCTCCAGAACCATGAGAAATATAATCTGTTCAAGACATTTTTTTCTGATACGTGAAGTCTTGTAAAAGTATAACAGTTGGTGAATCAGCTTTACTTTGAAGATTGAAATTATATCAATATAATTTATCCTCGAAATTTATGTATGAGTATACTGCTATTTTCTATGGTTTGTGAAGGAAGCAACATTTTAATAACAGTGGAAAATTTGTTACAATTGAAGCAAATGACTAAAAACCCTACCAATTCACAAGCATATTAATTATGTGAGCCTTTTTTCTCCCGTGTAGAGAATTGTTTCTTTCCAATACTGACTTCCACAGTAGCAAATTTGACCTTGAAACATTTCTAAATATAGTTGAACCCATAATCCTCCATAGTCCTATCACATAAGAAAATGCTGTCATCTTACTTTCTCCTTTGCTTCATGAGGTTGAGATGTTTCTGCTTGGTTATGGATAGATTTGACCTCTCTTTTCATGCTGGGATAAATCAGTGATTTCCATTATCTGCCTGCCCCCTGAAGACATTTCAGTTCATGCCTCATCTCAAACCTTTTCTTATCATCTTCCTGTTTGTGAAAGTGCATAGCACAATACATAGCACAAAGTAGGTGCTCGGGCAATGTTTGCATGAACACTTGTGGACGGGCTCAGACATGTACTTCCCATTCTTCTACAGGCGGGAAGAGAGCAGTTTTGAAAGAGAGACAGTTCCTCCTGAGCCTCCTGCCAAGAGAGTGTGTACCATTAGCCCTGCTCCCCGGCACAGTCCTGCCCTTACTGTGCCCCTCATGAATCCTGGGGGCCAGTTCCATCCTACTCCTCCACCTCTTCAGCACTATACCTTAGAAGATATTGCAACTTCCCACCTATATCGTGAACCCAACAAGATGCTAGAACATCGAGAAGTTCGTGATAGACACCACAATCTTAGTAAGTGGCATAAGCAGCATGGTAATGATTTAAATTCAGATTGAATCCATGGGTTTCTTTCCTACTCAGTGATAAAGCAAAATACTATCATCATTGCTTTTTTCCACTGATAAGCTAAAACAGTATTATACATAAAAAAGAATGTTAGAGTTATAGTATTCTCATTTGAAATTGATCTCAACTCATACCTTGTTGCTATTATCATTATATGATAGAAGTAGGCTAAACATATTTTTGGAAATAAACAATGAAGCATTTAAGAATAAAGGGATATTACTTATTCTGATATGGTTCAGAAGAAAAATAGAGAATGACAAAGCGAAAGAGGTAAAAATATTCACGTTTAGGAAACCTGGGTGAAGGTTGTGTGAGAATTCTTTATTCTTGCAACATTTCTGTAAGTCTGAGTTTATTTCAGAATAAAATGTTTTTAAAATTAAGTAAGAAAGATGTAAAACATGTGGTCTTAAGAGGTGAAAGTGCAGAGACATTTAGGTTAGAGGTAAGGCATACCTAAATTTAAATCTTGGCTCTGCATTCTAACTAGCTGTGTGATCTTATGCAAGTTGCTTAGGCTCTCTGTGCCTCAGATTACACATATCTAAAATGGAGAAGGACTTCCCTGGTGGCACAGTGGTTGAGAATCCACCTGCCAATGCAGGGGACACGGGTTCGATCTCTGGGCTGGGAAGATCCCACATGCCGCGGAGCAACTAAGCCATGTGCCACAACTACTGAGCCTGCGCTTTAGAGCCCGCGAGCCACAACTACTGAGCCTGCATGCCACAGCTACTGAGCCCATGCACCGCAAGTACTGAAGCCTGTGCACCTAGAGCCCATGCTCCACAACAAGAGAAGCCACTGCGATAAGTGTGTGCGCCACAACAAAGAGTAGTCTCTGCTCACCACAACTAGAGAAAGCCAGCACACAGAAATGAAGACCCAATGCAGCCAAAAAAAACCCAAAAAATTTATAAAAAAAAATAAAATGGAGAGAACACCACCTCCTGTGCTGGGTAATTGTCACATTTGGACTGCCTGGCATATGCATCCTCAGCAACCATTAAATTTAAGGAAAAACAAAAAGGCCCCTAGCAGACCTCACCCGAGATCAGTTTTGAACAAAGCTCCTTGTCAAAAAACTCAAATAAGTTTACTGTAGAAGGTTCTTTGTAGTTTAACTGCTGAGATATGTCCGAGCAGAGAACCAAAGGCCTGCTAGTTTCCAGTATTGGCCCTGCATTTCCATTTGTGGGTTGCCCTGTGGAGTTGAAAGTTGCAAAACATTTGCCTGTCCCCTCTTCTGACTTAGACTCACTGGCATCTTTCAGAGGCTCGGACCACAGTAGGGCCCTGGCTTCATGCAGTAGTAGCTGAATGGTGTGGGCCACGACAGCAGTGGTGTTCTCAGCTGCCAACATTTACTGAGTCTTAAGTACTTAGATTGTGGTATATGTACATTATCTCTTTTAATCCTCACACATAGGATTCCATGGAGTTTATGCCTTTTTATACATGATGACAGAACTATGGCCAGAATCACATAGCTAGAAAGTGGCAGAGACAAGATTCTGACCCCAGTTGTCTGATGCTGAGAGCTTGGGTACATTCCCAGTATGCTATGATGGCTCCCTTAGCAGCTGTTCTGTATGGTTCTTATGTTAAAAATTCACCTTCCTATTGATTTCTTCTATATTCATACACATTTTTTGCCAGTTGAATTCGTTACCTTCTAAGAGAGAAGTATGCTAAAAACTAGCTAGAACTGCATTTTGGTCAGATTTTCCTTGTATTTCTAACAATTTTAGAAAAAGGTTTTTTCATCTTGAAGTGTTCTACTTGAAAGACGTTTAATCCTCTACCTTGAAGGTTTATTTTACAGTCAATCATTTGTTTTCCAGGCTGGTTATAGATTCCTTAATTCTCCCCAGTCCTCTTTTGAAAATGTATGTCCTAGTACAGTAGTTCTTACCAAATCATTTCCCACCCCCAACTTTTAAACAAATAAACTGTAACACTCCCCCAATTTACTCTCCTAAAATGAAATTTATGGATACTATAGCCTACCTTAGTCCCATAATTTTAGGATCAATATTCTAAAGTATAATACATAAGAAAGTATTTTACAATGTATTAGTGCTCAGGCATGACTACACAGGAAGATATGATGAAATAAGCAGATGGTTGCACAAATACAGAATCACTATGAATACAACAGCTATAAATTCAGACTGATAACAGGTGTGTTACATTGACAGTTCAGATACTATGAGCAGTGTTGCCATGTGTGACAAGATTTTCAAAGTAGTGGATAATTCAGTATATCCTTGATTCACACAGTCATTGCATTCATGCAAATTTCAGTAATGTATATCAAAAAACATGCAAAAAATTATACTTTGGTTAATACTAAGTTGTTTCCAAGTGCTTGTACAGCACCAGCTCTCTTTGTGGTGGTTACGCACTTGCATTGTGCCACAACCTTGCCAACATTTAGTATGATTGACAATTTAATATTTTCCAATATATAGATGTGGAACCACGTTAGTGAAGATTTTATTTACCCTGTGTGACTACGTATACGTTTGAATGTCTTTTTATATGTTTATGGATCATCTGTACTTTTTTGTCAGGGGCATACCTATTTATTTATTTCTCTTACCTGTTTTTCTTTTGGGCTATTTGTCTTTCGTAATTGGTTTGTAGGAGTTTTTTAATACATTATGAGTAGTGATTTCTTGTTGGTTTTATGTCATTTTATGGCTTTAGATCATTGTGAGTCATTGGCCTTAATAGTGTGATCATAGTTGGTATGAATGTATGTGTATTTACTTGGTAGAATTCTGTTTACTGTATTCTTCCCTCTATCTTCAAATTTAATCTAATTTCTAATAGGTCTAAATGGAGGCTATCAAGATGAGTTGGTAGACCACCGTTTGACAGAAAGGGAATGGGCGGATGAATGGAAACATCTTGATCATGTAAGAATCTTACAGTGTATAGTTTTCCTAACTACTTGTTACTTTTAATTCTTAATGTTACTGAGAGTAAGAGTGTATATGCTTGAAGTGAACTAACCAGAGCTACAGTGTCTTTGCAATAAAAGCTGATTTATCTACTACTGCCCCAGCTAGAGAGCTAAGAGTAACTCCCACTTGAGGTCATAACCAAGTGAAGCCATGTAGTATAATGGTTAGAAACATAGGCTTATGAGTTTTAGGTCCCAGCTTTGCCACTTCTACCTCTGTGATGGGCAGGTTCTTTCACCATTTTTAGCCTTAACTTTTATATCTTAAAAAAAAAATAATGCTATATTATTTGAATTCATGGGGGGTTGTAATGATATGCAAGGTGCTTATCACAGGGCCTGGTATAATAAATGGAGTGTTAAGTAAATGGAGCTTCTCCAAATACAAATGAGAATTAGTATACTGGCACAGAATGTAAACTCTGCCCCATTGGAAAAGAGAGTTTTCCCTCTCACTAAAAAAGGAAGAGAAGATGTAATACCTGCTTGAAATATACATAGAGTAGCTTTTCCTTCCTGAGTGATGTTGTCTCTGAATGTAATTCTCTGATTGCATTCTTATATAAATCTTCTGCTTTAGGCAGAGATATAATGTGTTTTCACCACACTCTTTAAAGAACCATATTGTGATGAAACTGGCTGCTTCAACCATGAAGAATCCAAAAAGTATTATTTTGAAATCTTAAAAATTGTGTGTATATATTTAAAGAGAAATAATAAGAAAGGTTTTCAAATATAAACTTGATATTGCTAAATCTGTAAGCTTCTTAAACCTTTATTCTTTATATTTTGTTTACCTGTCCTTGATTTTCAATGTTGATTGTATGAATGTCCTCATCCCATGACTCTGCCTGACTTCTTGCCTGGCTCAGGCCCTGAACTGCATTATGGAAATGGTAGAGAAAACAAGGCGCTCCATGGCAGTCCTGAGGCGCTGTCAGGAATCAGATCGTGAAGAACTCAACTACTGGAAAAGACGATACAATGAAAACACAGAGATGAGGAAAACAGGGAGTGAGTTGGTCTCCAGGCAGCACAGTCCTGGGAGCGCAGATTCTCTCAGCAATGGTAAGGGGAGAATCACTTCAGTTGACAAGGGAGGCTTTTTTTTTTTTTTTTTGCGGTACGCAGGCCTCTCACGTTGCGGAGCGCTCCGGAGGCGCAGGCTCAGCGGCCCTGGCTCACGGGCCCAGCTGCTCCGCAGCATGTGGGATCTTCCCGGACCGGGGCACGAACCTGTGTCCCCTGCATCGGCAGGCAGACTCAACCACTGCGCCACCAGGGAAGCCCAAGGGAGGCTTTTTATATATCTTTTTTGTTGTTGTTATTTTTTATTTTTGAGACTTTTAATATTTTACTTTAAAAGGAAGATGGTACTATATTGTGGAATTAGAAAGACCTTGGTAATTATAAAAAATATGTCAAGGACTCAGTATTTGGCATGTTCAAGAAATATTGTCTTCCCCACATAGAATGAGAATGTTTGTCATTTTATTCCGTTTTCAACTCTATACTGTATATAAGTGCTGAGTGATTATCAAAGAATGTTTGGATGTTAAATTCAGCCTGGCTGAATGTACTTGGGGCTCTCATGTACATCACATTCATTCCTCACAGTAGCCCTAAAAAGCTTCACCTCAGCTTCCATCCCCTTTTCCCCATTCCCTATCTAGAAAATTACCATTTATTAACCTCTGCCTGGACAAAAAAATGAAAAGTTTTACTGTACCAAGCTGGATTGTGCCTTCCTGCCTTTTCCCACCCTGAAGCAGCAGAGATATGAACAATTGTTGAGCTCTCAATCTAGGATACATCCAGGACACCACAGCTATTCCCCCAAAAATGTTCCCTCACATTGACCTAGTAACTGAAAAGGCACCCTATCCAAAGGCATGGCTAAATGAGGGGCCATCTGTGATCAGATTCTTTCCCCACCCACCCACTTCAGGCTCCCAGTTTTCCCCAGGGAGAATGACTCCTCTTATGGCAAGCCTAGCATGTTCCACAGAAGACAGCCATTAGTCTCAAAAAGACTACCAAAAAAATTGAGGCAGAGACATTGGTAACTAAGGGATTCCTCTCCCCCACCCTACCCACAGAGGTGCCTCTTGAGCCAAGCATAGATTAGCAACATTGTGTGGAATATCCAGCACAGCAGGACGTCAAATACTTGTAGTACAATTCTTTTAAAAGGAATCTCAAGCTAATTCTCAGGTATCTCTCACCATCTGAACCTTCACAAATACTCCCTGTCACAGCTCACAGAAACTTACCCGAAGTTCACCACCCAAATCACGAACCTTGCATCGAAGCTCTGCAAGTGAGAGGGTGTAGAGTGCAGCGTGAGCGTGGTCCTGAATCGACTCTTCTCCAACCAGGACTACAGGTCTTGCTGGTGTTGTTTAGAAACATTGCTTTGCATTGAGGGTTTAGCTAGGGTGACTATGACTATCGTCCTGTCATAACTATTACCAGCACCTCTCTTACTCTCGAAAATGAGGACAATTGGGATGATAAATTATATTGTCACTACAGGTTTACCTCTTCATGGATCCTAGGGTTTCCTCCTCTCAGGTTTCTCAGGGCACTGTCAATCTGTCTGACTTAAACAGTATCTTTCAGTGTCTTTATTTATGCGTATTATACATATTTAGTATTTTTATTTCGTTGTTTATTTCTCTTTTAGTACATTTGTTGCATGCATTGTAGAAGGAAATCATAATATCCTAAACAAGTGAGCTACTCAGTGTGGACCAAAACCACTCCAAAAACTACTTGTGTTTTTGTTTGTTTTTTCTTGCATTACACGGGCCTCTCACTGTTGTGGCCTCTCCCGTTGCGGAGCACAGGCTCCGGACACGCAGGCTCAGCGGCCATGGCTCACGGGCCTAGCCGCTCCGCGGCATGTGGGATCTTCCCGGACCGGGGCATGAATCCGTGTCCCCTGCATCAGCAGGCGGACTCTCAACCACTGCACCACCAGGGAAGCCCTCCATTTATAGTTATTATAAAATATTGGCTGTATTCCCTGTGTTGGATAATACATCCTTGTAGTTTATTTACTTTATACATAATAGTTTGTACTTTTTAATCCCCTACTCCTATTTTGCCCCTCCCCGCCTTCCCTATCCCTACTGGTAACCATTAGTTTGTTCTTTATATCTGTGAGTCTGTTTCTTTTTGGTTATATTGACTAGTTTGTTTTATTTTTTAGATTCCACATATAAGTGATAACATACAGCATTTGTCTTTCTTTGTCTGACTTATTTCACTAAGCACAGTACCATCCAGGTCCGTGCACATTGTTGCAAATGGCAAAATTTCATCCTTTTTTATGGTTGAGTAGTATTCCTGTGTGTGTATGTACCACATCTTTATCCATTTGTATGTTGATGGACACTTAGTTTACTTCCATATCTTGGCTATTGTAAATACTGCTGCTATGAACATTGGGGTGCATGTATCTTTTCAATTTAGAGTATTCGTTTTCTTCAGATATATACCCAGGTGTAGAATAGCTGGATCATATGGTAGCTCTGTTTTTAGTTTATCGAGGAACTGCCATACTGTTTCCTACAATGTCTGCACCAATTTACATTCCCTCCAACAGTGTACGAGGGCTTCCTTTTCTCCACACCCTCACCAATGTTTGTTATTTATAGTCTTTTTGATGACAGCCATTCTGACAGGTTTGAGGTGATATTCTGGTTTTGGTTTGCATTTCTCTGATGATTAGCAATGTTGAGCATCTAAAAATTAAGTGTACTGTTTATAATCTGATTTTATTCCTTGTCAGAACATTTTTTCCAGTAAATGAATGTATATGTTTGAATCTTTCTACATGGTGAATGAGAGATCTGATAAGTTTTTCACAACAGTAAAACATGTCAATTATAGACAGCTTCTGACCCTATATTGTTTCTCTCTCTTCTGTAGATTCTCAGCGGGAATTCAACAGTAGGCCAGGAACAGGATATGTACCTGTGGAGTTTTGGAAAAAAACTGGTATGTCTGTCTGCTTATAGGTCACATGTACTCACTAATTTATATGAGTGTAGAGCACATATTTGGGGGAAAGGTGGTTTTCTCACAACTTCCTCTTCAAAAGCTCTAGGCTCCTGCCTCTCCCCCTTCAGTTTGTCCCACCTTCTGGACTGCCTGTCATGTTACTTGCTGATTAAGAATTTGGAATGACTCCCTACAATCCATCCAAGTCCTTATCACCCCCTTCTACTGGGAGGTGTTAAGTAACCGACTCTTCCTTCCCTATTTATATGCCCTGTTTCTGGGTGTATAGCTTAATTCGTTTCTGCCTGTTCCCGTCACTGTGTTCTCACGCTCCCACATTTGATTTATTCTGCTCTTCCTTTCATCTTCACTGTCTTTAGCTGCATCACGACTGTTCTTGGTAGGTGTCATTTTCTACAAGAATAAGGGAGGGTAGGAACTGCTTGTTAAGACAGGGGATTACACTAACCTCATATCCCTGATATTACCTTATCCAATACTAGCCTTCTTTTCCTTCTTGCCTCCCTTTCTCAGTGAAATTTTTGTAGTCCAATATACAGTTTTTGGTTTTCTTCCTAAGATAAAATTTATTTCTACAAAAAAGTTAATACCAGTTGATATCAAGACCATAATATAAACAGATAGACAAAAGATAGGAACACACACCTCATGAGAAAAACAAATTAACCATATTGCAAAATGTTTATTCTCACTGACAATCAGGAAAGTACAAGGTAATGCAACCCTGACCAATTATCCCCCAAAGTCTTTAACACCTAATTACTGACAAAATTTTAGAGGACCCTGTTAATGACACTAAATAATTCATCAGAGATTTATATATGAAATTATTAAGTGTTACCAACCATGAACACATGGAAATTTTGAAATCATTTTTCACTGGCATGCTTTTGAATCTTAAAAGGGAATGATCCAGGGACTTCCTTCGTGGTCCAGTGGTTAAATTAAGCTTCTGCTGCAGCGGGGGCACGGGTTTGATCCTGGGTTGGGGAACTAAGATCCTGCATGCCACACGGCACGGCCAAAAAAATAAAAATAAATTAAAAAAATAATAATAAAAGGGAATGATCCAGATTTAGGCATGCAAATTGTTAAAAAAGCAGCAGTATGTAAAAAGACACTGTTTTTAGTGTATTCTTGGAGCAAGGGAGAGGCAGCCCAGGAAATGCCCACATATCCATGAATGGTTATATGAATTTTATAGTGTGGCACCACAACAGAATATTATCTTACCATTAAAAATAATTTGGAAAACTACATAGCGCCTCGGAAAAATCTCTGCAGTTGGAAATGGGGATGTGTATATTATACTACCAAGAAGTAGAATTGTGGGAAACGAAGTTAGTAATTGTAAAGGTAGAGTGAAAAATTACCATGCGCAAGATCTCTTTGATAACTAGTGATTTTCTACTTGAGAGGTAACCTTTGGTTAACTATGGTTAAGAGCCTACCTTTGGCGTGGGCCAGCTAAATTTGAGTGCTTGTTCTGTGACAGTGCCATCTGTGACCTTAGATGACCTTCAGCAAGGTAGATTTCCAAACTATGATTCTTACTGATTCATCTTTAAACTGAGAAGGTAAAATACACTTAGGAGCATTTTTATGTTGGCTCAATAAGAGACACTCAACAGCTACCTGGGAAATTAAAAGAGGTCTATGAAAGGTAGCTGTGGTGGGCCACAGTGGACCTGCGTGGACACCAAGAGTAAAGTAGTGGAGTCAGTGTCTGATCAGCTCAGCATCATCCTTGACCTTTAGGGTGAAAACTTGCTTTTCTTGGCTGGAGCGATATGATGGAAAGTTCTAGGATGGCAACAGTGTGTCTAGACCTCTTTTGAGCCTAGGCCATGTGCAAGAGCCAAGCAGTAAGGGAGTTTCCTGAGGCTTCTGAGTTGTCCAGTTTTGTGGACTCAGAAGGGAGGTCATTCACACTGGGACTTAGGACTGAAGCTCAAATGCATAGCGTATGTCATTTGGAGTGTACATCCTATGAAACCAAGCAGGGCAGTGGTGCTGGGAGGAACTGATCAGGAATCAAGTGGGGTGATGGCAACTGGACAGGGCTTTGGAGGCCCAGGGCACCTAGCAGCCCAGAACTGTATCTTCAGGCAACATTTCTCTACTGAGTTCAGTCTCACATACCTAACTGCCTCCTGGTCATTTGTACCTGGATGCACCTCAACATTCTCACTTGCCTTCACATCAGCATTTTGCTTACTGTCTGTTTCATTGCGTAGCAGTTCCATTCTTCGCCTTTACCTCCACCTCCAGACCCTTAGATGTACCAGCTCATTCTATCTCATCGCCTTTTCTGTGCCACTTGCTTCTGCCTAAATTCAGAGTCTCTTTTTATCAGCCAGATTATTGCCCCAACCTCTCAGTTGGTATCTCTGTCTTCAGTCTTTTCTCCGTGCATAGAACCCTTTAGGGTTTCACATTTGCTTTAGAAGAAAGGGCAAATTCCTTAGCGGGGAATGCAAGACTTTCTAAAAATTCATTTCCACCTACCATCTCAACCAAGACACATATTCCTGATCCTCCTCTGCCACTTATAGAGCTGACCACTTTTCCCCTTGAAACTGTTGTCTCTTATACTGACATGTATCTTGGCACCTCAGCCACCTTTATACTTGATCACAGTTGTGAGAATATAGATACATCTTAGTCACCGAGGTCTCCCCAGCCCCTAGCATGAATGGACAAGTGAGGATAAGAATAAAAGTGAATGCTGTCATAAGTTCAACCCTGTGTATTTTTAGAAAAGTCGTCAGATTTCACCTCTGTCCCTTCTTAGAAATGATGTGGAGTGGGAGGGGAAAGATTTCTCGGCCAGTTGATTTTACTGTCACTTTCTTCTAGAAGAAGCTGTGAATAAGGTGAAAATTCAGGCCATGTCAGAAGTACAGAAAGCCGTTGCTGAGGCAGAGCAAAAAGCCTTTGAAGTGATTGCTACCGAGAGAGCTCGGATGGAGCAGACCATAGCGGATGTCAAACGGCAGGCCGCAGAGGACGCCTTTCTCGTCATAAATGAGCAAGAAGAGTCGACGGAGGTCAGAGCACTATTGGGCTGCGGGCTGGGGCTGGGGCGGCTGGAGTGACCAAGCCCACTGCTTCCCTCTCAAGTGTTGGGTAGTAAGGGCCAACAGTCCGCTCTTGAGCTAGATGATTATGATTTTTATTCAGTACCAGAGAGGTTTGTTTCTCAATTATTATATTCTTGTATATTGGCTCATTATATTGGTTTAAGTTTTGAAAACTCACCCTAAAGACAGTTTGCGGACTTGCGTGACCACGAGGACCACCACTGCCTGAGTGGGCCTGCTGTGTGCCAGGTACAGAGCGAAGTGTGTATGTGATCTTTGTGGTCCTCACAGTGACCCTGTGAGGTGTGGGTGTTGTTGGAGTCCAGTTTTACAAATGAGGAGACTGGGGCTCAGGGAATTTGACGTAATCCCACATCGCTGAAGCCAGAGTAGAAAGGAGGTGCAGGGTCCTGTAGCATCAGATCTGTTTACAGAAAGGATAGTCCTTTCATGGATTGAAGTGACAGATCGGGCAGGCCTGCCTGCCTGCCTGCGGCCCCAGGATGTGGTGATGCTTCTATACAGGACACTCTTGTACCATAATGAGGACAGCAAACTGAAAAGAAAAGGCATGTGACAAAAACATAACAGTCCTTTCGAATGTAATGAGCTTTTTCTGTAACTTTCATTTTAGTCACTTTTCAGCTTTAAGACAAACTTTAAGTCCTGAAACAAGCCTGTTTCTGTAAGTAGATAGAGCCCATCTAGTCTTTGGGATATTCTCTTGAAGTTATAAAGAACTGAGATTTTTTTGTTGGTTTGTTTTTTTTGTTTTGTTTTGTTTTTTTTGCGGTACGTGGGCCTCTCACTGTTGTGGCCTCTCCCGTTGTGGAGCACAGGCTCACGCGCAGGCTCAGCGGCCGTGGCTCACGGGTGCAGCTGCTCCGCGGCATATGGGATCTTCCCGGACCGGGGCACGAACCCATGTCCCCTGCATCGGCAGGCGGACTCTCAACCACTGCGCCACCAGGGAAGCCCGGTTTGTTTTTTAAATGACAGAAATTTTATTTTCTCATCCTCTTTAAATGATCTTTTTCAGTGTTACAGTGTTAAGCATGGCAATGTGAAGATGAAAATGCCTAAATATCATGTTGCCATTCACAGAGGATGTGGAAAAAGTCCTTATTGTAGCACTCGCAACTGAATTGTGAGAAAATATTTCCTTTAACTCTCCCCTTTTCCTTCTCCCCTCCTACTTTTTTCTGTTGTGTATTTAATTCCTTATCTATAGCCATCCGTATCAATACCTATATTTGTCCATATTTATCTACTTTTATATCTATGTTTATCTTTAACTATGTGTTTCTCCGAAGAAAGAATGTAACATTTTGGCTAAGAGTATGAGTTCTGGATCTGGATTGCATGGTTTGAATCCCAGCTCTCCATTTATAGCATTGTGCTTTAAAGGAGCTAGAATTTTAAGCAATGCACAAAGAGGCTTACAGGTGAGGCACACACCAGCATCCATCCCAGCAAACTTCCTTCCAAAACAGGGGCAGGATAGCAGGGCCTAAGCTCTGAGTAATTTTGTGTTGGACCAGGAGGGCTGATTTCCTTCCATTTCATTCAGAAAGTTCTACTTGACATCTAGAGGTATCCCTGGAGTTTTTCATCCATCCTGTGAGAGGTGGTTTGGTATAGCGGAAGGAGCCCAGGAGCCCTAAGTGCTAGTCCCACCCAGTTCCCCTCACACTGGCAGCATACCCTTCAGGAGTCAGTCTCCTTCTCTGTATAGTGGGTGTGTAGCAGCCCTGTCCTGCTGGTCTTACACTTTTTAGGAAGATATAATTAGATCATGGTTGTGGAAGTGGTTTTCTTTTTTTTTTTAATCAATTTATTTATTTTATTTATTTATTTTTGGCTGTGTTGGGTCTTCGTTGCTGCGTGAGCTTTCTCTAGTTACGGCGAGCGGGGGCTACTCTTTGTTGCAGTGCATGGGCTTCTCATTGCGGTGGCTTCTCTCGTTGCGGAGCACAGGCTGTAGGCACGCAGGCTATAGTAGTTGCGGCACGCGGGCTCAGTAGTTGTGGCTCGTGGGCTCCAGAGCACAGGCTCAGTAGTTGTGGTGCACGGGCCCAGTTGCTCTGCGACATGTGGGATCTTCCTGGTCCAGGGATCGAACCTGTGTCCCCTGCACTGGCAGGCGGATTCTCAACCACTGCGCCACCAGGGAAGCCCCTGTGGAAGTGTTTTTAAACTGCAATGCGCTGTTTAGACAGAAGGGATTTTGTTATGTTGTTTACGACATAGGTGTGTAAGCTGTGGCAGCTCTTGCTCTTGCAGAACAGCTGCCTCCTTTGAGGCCAGACTGAAGCATCTCCCCTGGAATGCCTCAGGTAGAGGGATGAAGTGAGAGGTCCCCTTCTGTCCCCAGCCTGGATTTCCTGGCGAACATAATGGGCTAGCAGTTGACCATAAGATAGGAATCATTTCTCCTTTAGGCCAGGTTTGAAATAAGGTCAGGGAGCTCTGGGATGGGTCCCAAGGATTTTGACAAGCCCCGGGTCATTCTGATACAGGTGTTCCCTGGGCCACTTTGAGTAATAACTGGCATAGACTGATGGCCCATGCTTGACAAAGGAAATTCTGGAATCCCATCTCTGACTTCCTTGGCCAGTAACTCAGAAGGTTCATAACCTTACCCATTAATTACAAAGCCCTTTTTGGCCACATGCATTGCTCCAGCTTTGACAAATGCTGATTTGAAGGGTGACTACCACAATAAACCTTTTGTCATGTTTCTTGGCAAAAAGGCTTTTGGTGAAATCAGGGAAAAGCCACAGAGACAGGGAATGTAAAGTGTCCTTTTCACCCTGGCTTCTCTGACCCTAACCACATTGTTCCTGCATTTCTATGATCCCACCTCTGTGGGAGGCTGTTAATCTTGTTTTATTGTATCCCATCAATCATGTAATAAATATTTTAAATGTAACGGTGGCCAAGGTGAAAGCACCATTGGTTTAATACTGTGCCCCAGTTTGAGATGTTCTTGCAGACTTGGACAGAGGGAGTAGAGGCCAATGTTTCCACAGCAGCCCCATGAAGGCAACTGAGTTCTTCCCCACAAGCAATAATGTTCTACCAAAGCATTGTTTGGAGTCAGCCTATCAGGCTCCAAAGTATGAAATTCTCTGGAATGCAGTTTGCTTGGGGATCTTTAATGATCCTCAGAATTACTTCTGTCCCGTCTTGGTCCTCCAGTGTTGGTGTTGGCAAGGTTGGGGCAGTCCTTAGAGTGTATTTCCTGAGAAGCCTGTTGTGTTAGAAGGGAATCTGCAGTCCCTTTCTAAGGCTTTTTGAAACTAAACTTGTACATTGGGTATAGTGGAGCCAGGCGGTCTGGGTTCCAGGCTTTGCATGACCACGTGATCATTTTATAACCTCAGACAAGTCCCTGCCTGCTGGCCCTCAGTGTCCCACCTGTACAATGCAAGAGGTGGGCAAGGTGGCCTCAGGTCCTTCTTGGCCCTTATCAGTTGTTTTGCACTTGTGCAAGTGTTCTGATTTCATTGGGAACAGTATCTGTCTTCTCTGAGTGTCAGGCCAGGCCTCGTGATTGGCTTCTGCCATTCTGGAGAACTTGCAGGGGAGAGGGCAGCTGGCTGACTGATCAAGTCCTTCCTGACACCTAAGAAGAAAGCCTTGTTTTCCTGATAGCTTCACCTGACCAATGCCATAAGGCTTTTCTCTTATAAGTGGGTCATGGAGACCTCAAGTGCAGAACACTCATGTGTCACTAGTGAAGTCCTCACAGGAGCCTACAGGGAGGAAAGTACCAAGGGGCAGGTGCTGGGAGCTTTCCTCTAGGAAAGTGCAAAGAATAGTAGGAAAACTCCCTGATGTAGACCTCAGGGCCTTAGGTTCTAAGGTATTGCAGGGGGCTCCTACAGACAAGCCAGAAAGATTCCCATGATCCTCAGCCCACCTCTGATGGAGATGCATCACTGAAAGGAGAATGAGCACAGAGAGAGTAGCACAGCTTCCCACCCTCCTGGTCACTCACCCAGGTCCTCTGGCAGGTGACTTTTTTAAAGATCAGGTGTTGTCAGTGAACACAACAAAGGTCATTTCTTCATTGGGAAGGGCAAGGAAGAAAACTGTCTAAGCACCTGTGTGGTCTTGGAATAGATAGCTATAATGGGGGAACCCTGGGACAGAATTTGGTTTGGCCGTTGAGGATTAAAATGTGAGTCAAAACAATGAATTGATGCCTTTAGCAGGACTTCCAGCTGCCCTACAATGTCTTCACATACCCCTCATCTCACTGTCCCATCAGCCCAGGATAGGTAGTTTTCCTGTTGTACAGATGAAGGAAACTCAGAACACAGATAACAGTAGAGGCAGGGCAAGCACAGGTGCGCGTGGCTCCAAAGTCCACTCTCTCCCCATACAGCCCCACCTGCTGTTTTACAGTGCAGGTGACAAGTTATGACAAGCCTGCCCCCCAGGACCCTAGCAGCTAACGGATGCCTGTGTCTTGCAGAACTGCTGGAACTGTGGCCGCAAAGCCAGTGAGACCTGCAGTGGCTGCAATATCGCACGATACTGCGGCTCTTTCTGCCAGCATAAGGATTGGGAGCGCCACCACCGCCTCTGTGGCCAGAACCTGCACGGCCAGAGTCCTCACAGCCAGAACCGGCCACTGCTTCCTGGAGGGAGGGGCTCCTCAGCCCGGTCCGCCGACTGCAGTGTGCCAAGTCCAGCCCTGGACAAGACCTCGGCAACCACCTCGCGCTCCTCAACACCTGCCTCTGTGACAGCCATCGACACCAGCGGACTCTGAGCCCCAGACTCGCTTCCCCCTGATGACCTCACAGCACGACAGACTCTGCACAGGAGGTTGGCTGCTTGAACCAGTGCAAGTAGCTGTCGGGTCATCATCAAGAGAAGTGGAGGCAGGAAGACTTCAAGCCCCGGCAAACACTGCTCCCCAGCCTCTCCACACACTTGCCCCAGTTCCCCGTCTGTGTCCTTGGGGGAAGTCATGTGCACACAGGCAGCTGGCTGGAGCTGCCTCCTCCATGGCTTCCTGGTTTGTTCCTCTCCCAGCTGAAGCTGGGATGGCCGGCCACTTTTCTGTGTAGCCCGCCAGCTCCCCTCCCTGCCTCGTGAGGCAGCAGACTGTCGAATGAACCCTGCCAGGCTGGAGGCAGCTCACCCCATGTGCTGTCCCCTACTCCATCGTCCTCCCATGGCAGAGGCCTGGAGACTGATAGCAAGCCGGGAGGAGGCCTCTCTCCCAAAGGGAGTTCCCCTTGCCCCTAACAGCTCCTTGAGCCCACCCTCAGCAGGTGCCACTGATTGGTCCCGTGGGGACTTGGGCAGGCCAAAAGCAGCACTCAGGACTCCCTCCTCGACCCTGCTGTTCAGACTTAAGATTCTCAGAAACCACAGGAAAGAAGTCACCATTTCAGTAAAAAGCACCCATAATAAAAAATAAAACTTCACCAAGCATCACAGATCATTTTGGACAAGATTTTCTAACCTGGCTGGCTATTTTAGTTTGGGACCCATTTTTTTTTTTCTCTTATTTGATTTTGCTTATGCAGAAAATAGTTTTCAGCGCATGGATTGGTCTGAGGGAGAATGAGACTCAATTGTGGATAGTCTGTTCCCTCTGAGCATGTTTGCCAAACTAATATCACATTATTGAATGGATCATCTATTGGAGATGCAGAACGTTTTGTCACCACTTGGCTCTTTGCACAGTTGTCTTGTTCTGTGTCCTTTTATCTCAGACCACGCATGTCCAGGTCCCTGCGTGGATCTTCTTCCCGTGGTCTCTATTTGGCACCTCTGAAGCCGTAGTTGACCCACAGGATGCGATGTGGTGTGGCTGCGACTTGCCTCACCAATCAAGGCCTGGTCACTTCTGAGCAACCCTTTTGGACCTGAAGGAATTCTTCAAACCTTGTCATTATGTCCTATATCAATTTATTATTGGGCATACAATCTGTTTCCCTTCTCTTGTTTTGTTGGTACCTGCCCTCTTTGAGCTAAGAAAAGTTCTGTGAATTGTGACAACCATTTGAGAGAGCCTGACCAATTTTTCTTCCTGTCTTCAGGGAGTTTTCCAGCTGCTTACCTAGCTCTCCGAACATGACATCACCTATAGTCCCTTTAAAACGTTAGGAACTGCCACACACGTTCTTCCCTGTCATTCAAGTTTTATTGGGAGCCCAAGGACTTTGACCCTCCCCCACTCCACCTCCAAGCCTTCAGCGCCCTCTTGCGGCAAGGTCCCGCTGGCCCTGGAAAGCTCAGCTTTAGATGGCCAATTTCTGTGCATTGGCCAGAGTGAATTGAAAGCTCTCAGTAAGGTATCAGCATAGGTAACGTTGTCCTTACATATAGGTGTATCTTACTTTAAGAACTTTAAGTCCCTAATTTACCTTACCCAAGGATTTTCTGTCTTAAAAGAAACTCAGAACAAGGCACCTTTAGAATACCTGGATTTCTGCTACATAAAGTAAGACATCCCCAGAGAAAGAATAACAGAATAGTTACTTTATTGTGGAACTCCTTAAGCTGTAGCAGTTGGGGTGTCCTGACTAACAGAGATGAAATCAGAACCCCAGACAGGAGTTGCCTACATTTCCCTGAGACATAGGACGTCCCCTGAGAGGAGGTCGCTGAGCCTGTAAACCTGTTGCAGCAAGAGGGTGTCTCGTGGTGTCCGCTGGGTCTGTCCTCAGCTCCCTTTTTCATTGGCAAGTTGGATGAACACCTAGGCATGTTCTTTAAGCCTTCAGTGGCCACAGGACTAGCCAGGGTAGCTCAGGTTTTTTCGGGTTGGAATAAAGAGCCAAAACCAACCGAATACTGTTCGTCAGGGCTCGATGTCAAGCTCTACAGGTAAGGTTTAGGATTAGTGTGCAGGTAGGTCCTAGCTGACTTTTGTGGAGTGTGGTTCCAATGACAGCTTAATTTTCAGAAGTTTTGTAATGCTATTCTAAACGGCTTTGCTCATGTGCTACCCAGAGGCCAAGCGGAAAGGCAGTGTTCCACACTACAGTTCAGATCTCAGGCCTTTTGCTGTATTAATTTTGGTCAGTTTCACACATAGGTTGCCAGGGCATCTGTCCAAGACTTCCTATTTAAATGTAAACAGTCCCTTTCTCCACCTCCTGCTCTTCTGAAATTCTCCAGCTCTCTGGTTAGGAGGAGAAGGGACACTATTTTGGGATGGGGTGAGGGGACTGGAGGGCAGGGGTGAGTCCAGGTTCCCCACTTGGTTTCCCGTGTCTGCTGATAACCACTCCAGCTGCCAGGTTGAGGGTGCAGATTCAGGCTTCCCCCTTTCATTTAATTAGATTTAAAATAATAGACTGCTTAGAGGATCAACCTTTATAGTTTGAGGGGACAAAAAAAGACATAGTGGTGGTACTGAAGGTATTGTCAGGGTAGTCATAGGCTCTTCAATATTATCCTGGAAACCAAAAGCAGATGTGACACGTGATGGGACATCATTGTCCTCTCCCCGGTGAGGAGAGGTTGCAGGAGCCAGAGAAGACCAGAAGTGGCCAACATGGGAGCTGTCTTTAAATGTTCTGAGGGAAGCTTGAGGGCTGGATCCCCAGAATTTCAATCATCCTTTGGGGCCACACTGCCTGCACCAGGCCTGACTCCATCCAGTGGTGAGAACAGACTCAGGTTAGTTCTACCTGCTCAGGAATAGGCAGCCCTCCTCCTGAGCTGTGAGCACCCCACTTGGGAGCATCCTTGCAGCCCCCGCGATGGGGCTCAAGCAGATCTGCTCAGGCACAGTCATGCGACCCTGAGGTCACAGCAAGTGCATCTTCTCTTAGACAGTGCCGAGTCAGGTATGTCTCTCAGTGGATCTAAGACTGGAAACAAGACCCATCTCCCCAGCATGGGTCCATGCCTGGCATCGGCTGCAGTGGGCCCTCTGCAGTGTGGATGACCTTTGTACATCTGGGCCAGTTGGTCCACCAGGAGCTCCTCACTTCTTGGTGTCAACATGAGCATCTTCAGCTTCTAGACAGCAAATCTACACTTTACTTTGTACAGCCTTGTCCCAAAGTCAGATTGATCCCCAGTGCTGTCACCTGCTTGCAAAGGGTAGACCTTGTTATGGGTAGTTCCAGAAGATATCTCAGCAAGTGGGCTTGAAGTTTCAACAACACAATTGGAATTGTGTGGTCGTGAGTTCTTCGGGATGAAAGCATAAATGATGACCAGGTGGCTGTTTGTCTTGGAAATTGTAGCTGGGATTATGGATTGAGTAAATCATTTAAAATAGAACTCATGTTGGAGGCTTTCTTCAGCACTGGTTTCCAGGCTCCCAGGTCAATAGACCAAGCCAAGTTTCTTAGTTTTTTTTTTTTTTTTTTAAGCTATTTACAAAGAACTAGGTGGTGGCAGGTTTGAACCAAATGTAAGAAAAGCTAGAGAGACCTGGACTGTTCCAGCATGGGCCAGCCGGCCAGCTGTCAGGAAGGAGTCCTGCCTGGGGTGGAGTGGGGTGTTGTACAGGGTGAGCTGTTGAATAGAGCCCTTCCAACTCTGTAGTTATTGTGAAACCAAAATGTTGACTACCTGCCTCTTTGCCCACGTGCATTGACATGCTCAATTCCAAAGATGATGGTGCAGGCGACCTTTTCCATCGTGAGCCAGGAGAAGGTTGAGGCCTGAGGGCGGACCTTGTATCCACCCTTTGCCTCCACAGCCCCAGAGGTGGAGCTTCCCCTGCTACCCCATCTGGTTAGACCCACAGCTGCCCAGTGTACACTCATTGATCCTTATACCAAATAGGACATGCGCAGCTGGCAGCTGGCAGGGACAGCGCCGTCCCAGCACTGGAGTTGGCAAGAGAGAAGCAGCAATAAGCATTAGGCGAATGGCTGAAAGTGCCGTTTGGCTAAGAGGCTTTCGAAGTTCCTGATGAGGCTACAAAAGCTCCGTCCATAAAAGAAAGCCAATAATGTAAATAAATCAAAAACTAAGCTTCCAAGCGTGGTTTTCTAAGGGGGATGATGAATGTGAAACCACCCACGGGATGCGGTAGATTCGGTTTTTCTGTGCTTTGTCATTCTACTCTGATAGGAACTTTTGTTACTTAACTCTGTGCATAACTTATTTAATGTACTGTATAAATGAACCAAAACTGTTAAATATGTATTTAGTTTGTTCTACTTAAAGTAGTCAATAAAAAGGCTATATTCCTTTTCTGACTCAAGCTGGAATGGGACTAGGAGGGAAGGTGGTGCGTGTAGTTCTGTAAGACGTCCTGCCGGCAGGCTTCTGCGTCCCCTCTGCCTTGTTCCTCGATCTTCAGAGATGGGGTGGGGCTCCACTGGTTCTTGCTATGGCTTGAGAGCACCCAGCGGAATGAACGCAGGAGGTACTGCTAAGAAGGCGGTTCCAGCTTCTGGACCTCTGGGAAGCCAAGTGCCAACAACAGCTACAGATAACTCCCAAATCCTTGTTAGCTCTTCACCATTAAGTGATCTTTTAATGAGGAAAATACAACCACAGAAAGTTTGAAAAATAGAGTAGTGGATCTGTAGGTACTTTTTTCTAATAACTCTTATGTTATTTCCTTAAACGTTTTTAACATACCTGGACTTGGGAATATTCATTCATTTCCTTTTTATACTGAGGCTAAATCATAAGCTCACTGTTGCCTTCTCATTTATTTGCTTAATGATGGTGTGATTTAATCAAGGCCATAATTTTCTGTTGTTTGTTTGGCTGCGCCACGCGGCTTGTGGGATCTTAGTTCCCCAACCAGGGATTGAACCCGGGCCCTCAGCAGTGAGATCCCGGAGTCCTGACCACTGGACGGCCGGGGAATTCTCTCAAGGCCATAATTTAACTGTTCACCTCCTGTTGGGCAGTTGGATTGCTTTCAAATTTTCCCTAACATACTGAAGTGAACATCTTCCTTAGCATGATTTATTTCTTTGGGATAATTTTCCAAAGTGGGATTTCTAGAACTGAACATTTCTTGGATCCTTGAAACCTGTGTTCAAACTGCTTTCCCTGAAAGCCCCCCAGCTTGCTGTTCCTCCGACAGGACCTAAGTAGTACTTGCATGGCTCTGAGGTGGTCTGACCGGCTGTGACGTAACACAGGTTGCTGCAGGCACACCTGTGTGTACCTGTACATATGAAGTCTTGGGTTATCAGTCCAGTTTCCTAACCAGTGACCTGAGGCCTCACTTCCCAAGGACCTGGCCCCAGCCTCACTCCTGTCACCCGAATGCCCATCTCTGGCCCTAGAACTACTTCTGAGCAGCCTTGCGCCAGAGGCTTGTTGGCATCATCTGCTTCACAGGCCCCCAAAATGCAAAGGGAAGGGTTGGTTACTAGATCTTAGGGTAGGGAGGAGGATGACCTTGGCCTTGGCCCTAGAAGGCAAGGTGTGGGTTTAGCTGTTTCGTGCAGATGGTGCCGACTGCCAGTTTTTCTCAACAGCTGCCCGGTGCTGCAGTCCACCACTCAGCAATTACAGGATCTCAAGCCTCGTGACTGTCAGTCTAGCACAAAAGCACATTTGGTAGACAAGTCAACAATCCACAGTCTGCCTTAGCCCTGGAAAAATGATCCCAGGGACTTGGGATAATATAGTAAAATACCATGTTAAATTTGCTATATAAATAGGCTGAAAATTTTGCCATTATCATAAAACACCTGGATGCCAGATAAATTCTAATGAATTGACTTTTTTTGCTGAGGTCACAGATGAGAAAGTTTAGGAAATCCCCAAGGGACAAAAAAAAGAGTAAGCCGAAACCACAAAGGTAGTTGGGTACAGTAGAGGAAAACTGCTGTTTGGGGGCAAAAGAAATTCCAAGAAGTCAAGAGCTGGAGGGATTAACTGCCTCTAGGGGGACCTGTGGCACTAAGCTTTGAGCCTGTACAAAATAGAGAAACAAAACGGGGACCTCTCCATAAAGCCAGGGCACTGGCTTTGGCCTCAGTGAAAAGGCAAGCAGGGAAAATTGACCTGTCTGCAAAGGGAACTGAGCAGAGAACATCTCTCTGGCCCTGCTGGAAGAAAGAGAAAACCTGACCAGAGACTACTTTATGTCTGCTGTCTCCTGGAGCTGAGGTTCAGATTCTCATTACTCCAGAGGTCAAAGAATCCCTGGACTGAGAAATTAAGATGATTCCAGGCTCGTATCTCCTGGTATCGGGCAGAAGCAAAAATGCAAATCCTCCAGAGAAAAATATTATAATCATATTATTACATATCAACCAAGTATAAATTGTCCAAGATAGTTACTAAAGTTCATGTCCAAGCAAATGAGCCACTATGAGCAACAGTCAGCAGGAACAAAAAATTAACTCAGCTCTCATCAACTCAGGTTTGACCCACAGCCGCCCAGGAGAAGAGGCTGCCCCAGCAGTGCCCAGGCTCTCCCGGCAGGTGCGATGCTTCAGCAGATCTGTGCTCAGGCCATTCATCAAGCCTGTGAGGCCACCATCAAACCTGTGTTCAGATATATGGTATCAAAGGTCGCTATGCCACAGCTCTTTATTCTGCTGCATCTAAACAGAATAAACTGGAGCAAGTAGCAAAAGAATTGTTGAGAGTAGCGCAAATCTTGAAGGAACCTGAAATGGCCGCTTCCATTATGAATCCCTATGTAAAGTGTTACATTGAGGTGAAAAGCCTAAATGACATGACAGCAAAAGAGAAGTTTTCTCAGGACTTCCCTGGCGGTTCAGTGGTTAGAACTCCACGCTTTCACTGCCAAGGAACTGGGTTCGATCCCTGGTCGGGGAACTCAGATCTCCAAAGCCGTACACGGCACAGCCAAAAAAAAAAAAAGGTTTTCTCCCCTCACATCCGGTTGGATCAATTTGCTTGCTGAAAATGGTTGCTTGAACAATACCCCTGGAGCCATAGTTCTGACTTTTCTACTATGATGAGTGTCTAGAGTGGAGAAGTACCTTGCAGTCACCACTGTACTTCCTTTAGATGAAGCCACTCTTGCTGAATTAAAAACGGCCCTGAAGAGCTTTCTAAGTAAAGGCCAAGTGTTGAAACTGGAAGTTAAGATTGAGCCATTAATCATGGGTGGAATGATTGTCCGTACTGGAGAGAAATATGTCTTCAAAAACCAAGATTCAGAAGCTGAGCAAAGCAATGCAGATTTTCTAAGTGTTGCTTTTCTGTCAGTGAAAATTCTTAAACTTGGAGCAATAATAAAATGCTTCCCGAACAGGAAAAAAAATTTGATTTAGACCCCTGGGACTTCAATACTGTTATTATCAGACACAGAATATAAAATAACTATGAAACCTCTAAAAGTGCTGGAAAAAAATTAGCAGAAAGTAAGAGACTAAGGCAGATTTGAAGATAGAATTCTGGAAATTACAATCATTGAAATAGTGCACTATTGAATGGCAGATTAGATGAATCAAAATGAGTGAAGCATTACTGTATGAGAAGGAGATGGAAAAAAAAAAGAGTTGTTCCTTTTGGAAGGCAGTTTTCGAGGGAAGAGCCCTTTCAAATTTTACCAAGAAGGCAGTCAAAAAACTTACTGACTCAGTATAAAGGGAAATAATTGGCCTGAGATGATACAGTCTCAGAATGATACATGCATCGATCTGAACTCATCCTGCCCGTCTGTGCTTGTTTCTGCTGCTGGAATTTCAAGGTAGTGAGTTGGATGTATCCCGTCCTCCACATCCGCTCTCCCAAGACCATCGGGGAACCAGCAACAAACCACCCCCCATTCTCCAGGGCGGCTTCATTGCCTGGTGCCAGGCGCCCTCTTGTGGACAGAATCAGACCTGCTACCTCTGCTGCCTCCATCCACAAGCCAGATTCCCATCCAGAGTGCACACCCCAGCACCTTTTGCCTTCCCCTTTGCACCAGCCTTTTCTGAGGCTGCCTATCTGCCCCATGAATTCAACTGACTTTCTCTGGGTGCCTCCTAGGGAGTTGCAGAAATGATGAGTACTCAGCACCCGCACCACCTACCTTCCAAGGGCTGAGCTCTGAAAAGCCCACATCAGATCCACCCTCCACCTCGTGCTGTGCTTCCATGGCTCTTCTTGCTGCCCTGTCTGCCATCCTGCAGCCCCAGGGCTTGGCCTCACTCCCTCCTTTGTTAAAGCTGCCACCGTCCTCCAGCGTTTCCATTACCAGAGTATGCCTGAAATTTTACTCAGCGATGTTCACGTTTGACGGCAAGTAGCTCTTGGTACCAGACATAGTAGATCCAGTTGTGTGATTCAGAGCAAGCACTTGCTTGCTGAGCTTCTGGTTCTTCATGTGTAAATTGGGGATGCTAATGGTGCCTACACCACTGGGCTGTTCTGAGGTGAAATGTGATCATCTGGGAGTCACCCTTAGCATAGGGCTTAGCACCCAGGAAGCCCCTGTAAACAGAGGCTACTGTCACAACCTGCTTTTCTTTCTCTCTGCCAATATGTGATGTCCTTGAGGACTCACCTTTGTCCCAGCATCCCGCTGGGAACCTGATGCCTTCCTCAAGTAGTATTTGTTTTGAGAATAACTTTTTTTTTTTTTTGGCCACACGGCGTGGTATGAGGGACCTTAGCTCCCCGACCAGGGACTGAACCCATGCCCCCTGCAGTGGGAGCGCAGAGTCCTAACCACCAGACCGCCAGGGAATTCCTGAGAATAACTTCTTGAAGGCCTTTTGTTTCGACCCATCAGGGTCTGTGTTAAGGGGATTTGGTGTGCATATTTCTCTCTGAGAGCTGGAGGGCAGTGGCAGCCACCTAGACTGTTGCTGTCTCTCCAGCACCTGGCCTGGCACTGACCCAGTCCCTAGGACAGGTTTTGATGTATGCAGGTGAGTCACCGGCACAGGTGGGAGGAAGGCGAGGAGGCAGGTGCAGGGAATGGGTGAAGGGGTAGAGGTGGCAGCTGGCAGAAGGAGTCAGGATCTCCCAGCTTCAGTACTCTGCCTGTCCTTGACCTGGGTGCTGTCACCAGCCCTGGACATTTTGCCATCCCCGGCACCTGCCACAAAGCAGGTGCCCAGTGGTTGTTTTCTTGTTTTTTTTTTTTTTTTGGATTTATTTATTTTTGGCTGCGTCGGATCTTCATTGCTGCATGCGGGCTTCCTCTAGTTGTGGCGAGCGGGGGCTACTCTTCGTTGCAGTGCGCAGGCTCCTCATTGCGGTGGCTTCTCTTGTTGCGGAGCATAGGCTCTAGGCACATGGTCAGTAGTTGTGGCTCACAGGCTCTAGAGCGCAGGCTCAGTAGTTGTGGCGCACGGGCTTAGTTGCCCCGCGGCACGTGGGATCTTCCCTGACCAGGGCTCGAACCCATGTCCCCAGCATTGGCAGGCAGATTCTTAACCACTGTGCCACCAGGGAAGTCCTAAGGAGGCAATTCTAGAGTGGATGGGGTAGAGGATGCGAGGGAACAAAGTTCTAAAGGGGAGTTGCAAACCTAGGGACTGAGGTTGCAAATAGCCCAGCTCAGCTGGATTGTTTTAGGGGGATGAGGCTGCACATAATGTGAGTGGGTATTGATTGCTAAGGGCCTTGAATGCCAAGTCAAGAAATCAAACTTGACCTTGGTGCTAAAGGTAGGGGGGTGCCATTGAAGGGTCTTAGCCAGAGGAGTATGGTCACCACGTGATGTTTTGAAAACCCCTTCTTTCTGTTCCTTTATGGGGAATGGACTGTTGCGGGGTGGAGTACAGAAGGGAAGCCCAGTGAAGAGGCTGCCATAGTCTTTCAGGCCAGAGATGATGGTGGCCAAGACCTGGGAGCCTGGGGGGATATCAGCATGGAAATGAATGTGGGCTTGCGAGAGATAGGTAGACACACCTAAAGACCTGGGGCCCTCAGTACCCCCATAGCCCCAGCTCAGAACTTTGTTCTCCCTGTAGCTGTAACTCCAGGCTTCTGTCTGCAGTCCAGCTCCACACCTGCCCACAGCACTCCCCTGTCTGGCAACCCCCCGCCTCCCCATTACCTGCAAGACATCATTCGAACTCCCTCTGGCCTGGCCTCCCCACTCACCTCCAATCCCTTACACTCTGCAGTTCCTCCTTCTGCTCCCTTTGTCTGCAACATTCTCCCTGCTTGTCTGCCCCTCACATCTGTCTGGAGACTGCTACACTATTCTTTCACAGCTCAAACCCAACATCACCATCTCCAAGAGGCCTTCCCCAACCCTGTAGGACTGACACTCTCCCCTCCACATGCAGGACCCTCCCTGGCACCTCCAAGCTTTCAGCAAGGAAGGGAAGATGCAGCCCATCTTAAAAAAAAACAAAAAACAAAAAACTGTTAACTTTCAGAACACCCTTGCAGGGTGAGATGAGACAGGCAAAGGGTGGCACCCACTTAAGAGGTGTCAGCTTGGGCTTCCCTGGTGGCAGCAGTGGTTGAGAGTCCACCTGCCGATGCAGGGGACATGGGTTCGTGCCCCGGTCTGGGAAGATCCCACATGCCGTGGAGCGGCTGGGCCCGTGAGCTATGGCCGCTGAGCCCGCGCGTCCGGAGCCTGTGCTCCGCAACGGGAGAGGCCACAACAGTGAGAGGCCCGCGTACCGCAAAAAAAACAAAGATGTGTCAGCTTGAGCTTAAGAATTTCAGCATCTTTGTTCAAAGAAGGCAACGGGAAGTTTTTTAGTTTTGAGGGTTTGCTGTTGGTACTGTTTTCATAAAGGAAACAGAACGGAAGGAATTAGAGCACAGGACAGAAAGCAGGATTATTTCCTCCTGGATGGCCTTCTTCTCTAGCAAAGACATACTGACACCTCCTCCAGCTGCCCAGACCTGAGAGACTCAGGTGCCGGCAGCACTTTCTAGGAACTGCCGGGAGTCTAGGAAGTGGGGTGCAGCCTGGTGCAATGCTGGCCGAGGAGCCCCCAGGGACCCCCGTGCTGGTTCTCTGGCCTGGGTGGCTAGGCCAGTGGGAGCAGCCCTGTCTGTCCCTGCCAAGTCTGAACTCCTACAGGGGTCACTGGGGGGAAACCTCCCAAACTAGGACATCTACCCTGAGCTGCCTTCCTGGCCAAGCCTCAGGGCCCAGCCACGACCTGGCGCCACCAGGGCAGTCAAGCACATTGGGGAAATGTCACTCAGCCCACGGGCCAGTCACCCCTTAAAACCTACCACAGCTTCCTCAAGACCAAGTGCCTTTGAGGCCCTGCTGCCTCCCCGCCTTGGCCTCAGCCCGCCTCTGGGCTTCCTTCAGTTCTGAGGCAAGCTCTCCTCCCGCTCAGAGCCTGAACCTGTGCATTTTCTGCCTAAAAACTCCTGACCCCAACACCCTCCAGACGAGGTCAGAGGCCAGCCTCTGCTCTTGTGCCACGTGCCTCCCCTTTAGAGCCCGCATCCTGTGTAGCCACCTCTCGCCTCCCTCCGTGTTGGTCACCTCCCTCCATGCCCCAAGTCCCTTCCGCCAGGATGGCTCACAGGAGGCTCCACCAGTAGCTGGCAGCACCGACTCAGCCATTGTTCTCCTGGAACTGCCCTATGGCTCTGTCAGGTGGTAGGGGTGGTGACAAATCCAGCCTGGAAGGGCGGGGGAGGTTCTGTCTGGGGACAGGTCTTCTCACAGGGATCGGCCATGCTGTTTGGGACCCTGAGAGGGCTCTGTGGCCCGTCCCCAGCTCCATGCCACACCCTGTTGGCAAACGAAGGGGGGGTGAAGCTAGAACCCCCAGGATTTGGGGTGGATTAAGGCAGAGCCCATGTCCATTCTCCTTTCCCAGGAACGACCCTAGAACCAGGGTTTGTGGGGTGAGAGGGTCCTGAATTGAGGAAACCTGGATTGGCCGTGATTAAGTTCCCACTATCAGCAGGAATGGGGGCCTGGCCTTCTTGCCAAGGGAGAGAGAGGACACGATGCCAGAGGTGACTACTGCCTTTATTGCCTCTGGGCTGGGGTCCTGGGCTGGGGTTCAGAGGTATCTGGGGGCAGCAGGTGACTCTGGAGCCAAATTATTGCTACTTAGCAAGGTCACCTTGGGGCTTCCCATAGTGCCCTTAGTATGGGTGGGCATGAGCATGCAAATGATATGCAAATGACATGCAAACCAACCCAGGATCCTGCAGAGGGCTCTGGTGCAGCCGCAGGTGCTGAAAGAGTCAGGAGCCTGCCAGCCCAGGAGGGTGATGGGGACACCCAGGTCCTTGCAGACTGCAGACTGATCCAGCCCAGCCTCGGGGGTCGAGGTTCGGGGGTATGGACAGTCCCTGAGCATCAGCCCTGGTTCTGCTGCTGGTTGGGGAAGAGCAGAAGCCTGGCCCCGAGATAGCAAGAAGAAAGCAGGCACCCACTAGGTAGCCAGACAGCCCAAGGCCCACTCAGAGAGGGAAGGGACCTGCCCTGGGTCACACAGCAAGGCAGGGGCAGAGGGGACCAGAATCCAGGCTCCTGAGCTAGACAGATGCCAGAGTGCCTCAGAGGCCAAAGCTATGAGCAATAAAATACACTGTTAAAGAAAGAAATACACAGCAAGCAGCCCAGTCTCTGATCCCCGGGCTGAGAGATTCTCCGCCAGCTGGCTCTGGGAGGGGAGGCCTCTGAGAGCCAGGCCCCAGGTATAAGAGGTGGCAGCGTCCTTGGTCTTGAGCTGAGCTGACCAGTCCAGAAGCTCCAGAAGGAGGCAGGCAGGGCTCCAGGGTCCTTGGCTTATGCAGGTCAGGCTCAGTTATTATTCATAATCCACCAGGATGCTGAGGGTCAGAGGTGGGGAGTCAGAGGCCATCAGGTGCCCACTGCCCTTCCCCCCAGTTCCCAAGGCTGTGGAGAGGGTTGGAGCTGAAGCCCACCTGGGAAGAACACAGTGGTGAGGGTGTCTGGAGCCTGCAGGTGGTCAATGAGGATGCGCTGGAAGGCCTTACTGCAGGCGGACTGCTGGTGCCTGGGGAGGGCCGCAGGTGGACCAAGGCTGGAGCTGGTCCCCAAGGATCAGGACCACATGGTTAAAAGCTCCCCACTCCCACCCAGTCCTGCTGCCTGGTTTCAGATCTGAGTCCTTCCTCGTAGTGGCTCTGAGCCTCAGTTTTCTCCTCTGTGAAATGGGGACAATAGTGTGCACTTCACTGGGATACTGGGAGGATTACATGAAATAACACACAAGGCGTGTGGCATAGGCCCTGTGCCATAGGGTGTGGCACAGTGGTAAAGGTGTGTATTCATCGTGCGCCTACCTTGTACCTGGCACTGTGTTCAGTTCTTTACATGTCATCTCATTTAGGTGATAAGAGGATGGAGCTATGATCACTCCCATTTTGAAAAGGAGGCCACTGGGGCTCAGAGGGGTAACTCTCCTGAGGTCACACAGCCAGTGAATAGGAGAGGATGATTTGAACCCAGGCTTGACTCACTCCAGGGCACATACTCAATAAACATTAGCTGTTAGACCACCACTCATACCTTCTCCAGGAGGCCTCATCCTGCCAGAACTCGTACAGGGTGAAGGAGGCACTGTCCAGCATCTTCTGGGCAGACACACTGCAGGGCCAAAGAGACGGCCAGGCCAGGCCTGGGCTGCCACCACCTCTGCCCACCTAGCCAGGGGTGTCTAACGAGAGCCCTGGCCTGGGACGCTCAGTCCCAGCATTCCTCGTGCTCACCCCCCGCCCCGACCTTGGCCGGCCCACCACCCGGCTGAGGACTCACTGCAGGCAATGGCTCTGGGCCCCTGTGAAGTCCACGTAGCAGCACAGGGCATGGTGGAAGTCCTGCAGGGCTTCCTCTGCCACCTGCACCTGCCTTTGGGCCACGAGGATGTGCTGGTAAGAGAGGCAGCCTGGTCAGCTGGGGTGCGGTAGGGCAGGGCATGGGGTGAGGGACTGCTGTGGCCTCCAGGACGACCCCACCCTTCTTGTCCTGCACCAGACCCAGCCAGCCCTGAGGTCGGGCTCCTGCCCCAGCCTGGCCCCCAGCTTCCCTGACTCCATCCCCTCTTCCCATCACCAAGGTTGCTGCCTCGATCCAGCCACTGCCCCACTCTCCTGCTGTGTGGCACCCCTTCCTCCTGCCCGCGTTAGCCTCTGCCCACACTGCTCCAGACCCAGCTTTCAGAACTGTAGACAAGGGACACTGACGCCCATGGAAGGACAGAGTTCTGCAGGGTCACAGAGCAAAGGGCCAGAACCCAGCACCTGCCTGCCAGGCCCAGGGGACAAGGGCTGGGTCAAGCCTGGAGAAGGGGGCATATGTACAAGACAGAGGCTGGGGGCAGCTGGCCGTGAACCTCCTCACTTCATGATCTCCTCCCGAACTCCCACACCCAGCTGCCTGCCCCTCTCACACACTCACCGAGTTGGGCCCCTTGGTAAACTCCTCTTCGTGCAGGGGTTCCAGCCGGGGGGCCTGTGAGGGACGCAGAGCGTGGGCCAGGTCCCTGGCGTGTGCCTGGCTTGGGTGGATTCCCAAAAGGTCCACAGGCACGGGGCACTGGCCACACGGCCACTCACCTTGCATTCCAGCTGGTCGATGAGCTCCTGGAGACGGTTGATCTGGAGCCGCCAGTGCATCTCAGCCTCTGAGCTCTGCCCTGGGGGTCAGGCACGGGCCCCCTCAGGCTGGGGGCTTCTTGGGATGAATTGAGGGAAAGTGGAGGAGCAAACACTGGGGCCCTGGGGGATGCCGTGCCCTCCCATCCCACCGCAGGCACACCCACCTGTGTCAGAGGAGCCAGGAGACCAGGTGGGTGACCGACTGACACTCCGCAGGGCCCTGCGCCCTGCCCGCCGGCTGCCTCGGGGCCTGCTCTGCACCTCCACCCTCTCTTCATCTGACCTGAGGGGAGTGGAGGGTCAGCCCACTGCTCCCAGACTCACGGGGCCAAGCTCTGGGGCCCCAGCACGGGCCTGGGTGGGTAAGACAGGCTTCCCGGGACACTGAGGCCCAGCCTCAAAGCCAGCCACCTCTGCTCACCCCTCTTGGCCTCCCTGCCTAAGAACAAGAATTTGGGCTCCAGGATGCTAGAACATGGAACATGATAAAAGCTGAGGGCCTTGACACATGGAGATAAGGGGCATTCATGAACCGGACCCGCAGGTGGGCAGAGCTCCTCACACACCGTGGGCCGTGGGCCTGGGCCTCCAGGGTATCTGACGCCCCCTCCAGCGAGCTCTGCAGGGCTTGGAGCTGGCTCACCGTCTCCCGCAATAGGAAGCGTGTCACAAACTGGTCCACCTTGGAGGCCCGCTCATACTCCTGGGGGCAGAGGGGGCGTGGTCAGCATCTCCTGGCTCCAAGCATGTACTTCTGAATGGGGAGCTGCCCCCTGCGCCCCACCCCCTGCTCACCAGAGCAACAGTGGCAGCCTAAAGAGCAGAGGACATGCAGACCTGGCATAAGCAGAAAGGCACTGGGACTCGGTGGGGAGCAGACCCCGGACCCCCTCCTTGTCTGGGCCTGGCCTGTCTTACTGGGAGGTATGAGGCCAGCTCACAGAGAAGCATCTGCCATTGTCTGGCCCTCAAGGCCCTTTCCCTGGTGGGGCTCCCACCTTCAGCCAGTGAGGCCACAGGCACAGCTAGACTGGGCTGGGTCGGGTGGGGCAGGGCAATTTTGACCCACGAGGCAAAATGACAGTGTGATATGGTGCCATACTCACCAGCTGGCCCCAAACTCACAGGCTTAGTATTCATTCATTCATCCATTCGTTCATTCACTCATCCATGCAACAAACATTTACTGAGCACCTCTTACTAGGAGCTGCAGATACAAGACAGCAGGTCGCTGGCCTCACACACACACACCAGCACTGATCCCCGTCTACACTGCCATTTCCCCCCAGCCCTTGCCAAGGCAGGCAGAGACAGGGAGGACCACCATGTGCCAGGCCCTGTGCTGCCCACCTGGAACGCTCAGAGACTCCCCAGCTACCTTCATCTCCTTGTGCCTCAGTTTCCTCACCTATAAAACAGGGATGGTAATAGCCATCTCGCTGAGCTGTTGAGAGGCTCCAGTGAGTTATCGCCTACCTGGGGCTCAGCCTAGTACCTGGCACATAAGTTCTCAATAAAGAACTGCCATTGTTTTCATTGTCAAACATAATTCTAACAAGAAACGTGCCCACTCCACCTACACACACAGTACAGGGTGGGAGTCCTGGGGAGCTGTGGTGGCCCCTCCACAAAGGGCTCCAGAGGCACCCTACATCAAGGGCTTCGTCTTCTGCCCATAACCTGCCTCAATTCAGCCGTCAGATGGGCAGGGACAGAGGTGGGGCTGGGACCTCTCATTCTCAGACAGGCCAGGGTTTCTCCAAGTCTGATCTCTAGACTTCCTGGCCGTTCTTTGAGCTTCCCGAAATCCTTCCAATAAATTCCCTTGCTGGTGCTTAAGATGACTGATCAGTTTCTGTTGTTTACAACCAAAGAACCTGGCTGACACAAGCACCCATTCTGCGTCAGGCCCTGTTTCTAAGCAGAGTTTCATTTAATCCTCGTAATAATTTACAGGAAACATAATTGACCCCATTTTGCATATGAAAAGACTGAAGCCTACAGAAGTTGATTACCTTGGCCAAGGTCACACAACTAGTTAGCGGCAGAGTCAGAATTCAAACCCAGGTCACAGAAATTCCTCTCCTCACCACTAAGCACCTTACAAGCATCGCCTCACTTATGGTCATTAGCCCAGTTTTACAGCTGAGAAACCAAGGCCAGAAGTCACAGACAGAGTAAATGGAGCCGAGCTTGGCCCGTGTGTTCTGGGAGGAGCAGCTCGGAGCCCGGAGCTGGTAAGGTTGACCCATGAGGTCACAATGTGGCCTCTCTGGGACAGAGCCTGGGCAGGGACCCCCAGCCAGAGAGAGGGCAGGGCAGGGCAGAGGCAGCATGGGCCGGGCCCCCCCAGTGGTGACCAGCCCTGCCATGGGAAACAACAGGTCCCACAAGAGGACCAAAGTGCCCAAGCAGGCCCGCAAGGAGAGGCCACCTGACATGGACAAGGCCTGGCGGAAACAGCAGTTCTTCAACCACCTCAAGTGGAAGAAGCCGAGTGTGAGTCCCAGGGGGGCAAGGGGCAGATGGAGTTCAGGGGACCTGGACAGGTGGACAGGAGGGGATGCTGAGACTCTAGGCCTTGTGGGGCATGGAAGGGGTTAGAGAACCCCTTCTGAGGATGAGGATCCCAGGAACCCTCGTGGGTGTGGATGGGCTCCTAATAACCCGGAAGGGAGAGCAGGTATTCCAGAAACCAGGTGGATGAGACTTGAGAGCCTAGGAGGGGGAGCAGGAGGGGATTCTCCCAACGGTGGACAGATGGGTGGAGGTCCTGGCATGGCGAATCAGCCCTAGCTGGTGCCACTGGGGCTATGGGCACAGGGAGTTCCCTTATGCCCCCTTTCCATTCCCCCTCCTCAAGTGGGCAGAGGCCCTGGACCGGGGCCGGGGTGGGTGAGGGTCTCAGCATCGAGGCTGGGAGGGCAGGCAGCGTATTTCATAAACGTGACCGGAGTGAGGTCTCAGGAGGTCAGCCTGGAAGGGGCGGGGGTGAGGGTTTCCAGGGGCGAGGCAGGATCCCGGGCGAGGGGGGCAGGGTGCCTGCCTCCCCCACCTCCCCCTGCCCGGGCTGGGAGGATGGCAGGAGTCCCGGAAACGTAGAGGGGGCAGGGTCCTGGGAGATAGAACCCGGGTGGGTGAGGGTCCCCGATAGGAAGGTGGGGGGGGTGCTCTTTCCCCTCACGCCCCTGCCCCACCCCCAGACCAAGATCGTGCTGCTTTTCCGCCTGGATAAGCGGCAGCAGCTAGCCGAGGCGACGGCGGGCCCCGGCGCGCGGCCCGGGCGGCCGGGTGAGGACGCGGCGGGCGCCCCCTTGGGCTCCCAGGCGGCGGCGCCCACGTTGCAAGGTGCGGGCGACGGCGCTGAGCGGCGCGAGAGCGCGCGTGGGCGCGAAACGAAGACGATCCTAGTCAAGCTGCTGCTGCGGCTGCTGGACGCACGGCTGCAGCAGGAGGAGCGCCGCGTGGCGGGCGGGCCCGCGGGCGGGCCCGGCGTGGGGGGCGGGGCCAAGGCCGCGCATGGCTGGCGGCGGCTTGTCGCCCGTCTCCTGACGGAGAGCAAGGCTGGCCGCTACGCCTACCCTGCCTAGGAGCAGCCGAGCAAGCGGCGCCGCTGCCCTCGCCCGCGGCACTGAGTGCCTGGCCCGGACCTCCGGACCCCAGTCCATACCAATAAAGAGCGCATAGCAACCCTGGCGCCTGTAGCCCTCCCTGTCTGAGGCATCGGGGCGTAGAGTTGGGGTGGGGGAAACTGAGGCCCTGAGCGAGACAGGGGAGAACAGGCGTATTGAAGGCAGAGCCACAGCCATGGCCTGGAGCCAAGGCGGTTTTTGCTTCCTCCTTTCTTGTGACCCAAGAGTCAGAACCCCTATTCCGGGCTGGCGGGGCGGGGGGGGGGGGGGTGTCACCGTGCCACAGTGGAGGGAGGCTGCTCCTCTCCCCTCCAGCTCCAGGCCCGGGTCAGATCCTGACGGCTCTGCAGGCCCAATGGAAGAGAGCTTGGGCAAACCCAGGCTTGGCCACGCTAGGAGGAGGGGCCTGCTTCCAGCAGAGGCCAGGCAGCTCCAAGAGTCTCCAGCACTCACAGGTCCTTCTTAAGCTGAGGGAAGGGCCCAGGCAAAAAGCCACCACCTTGGGGAAGAACTGTGACAGTCTCACGGTCAGCATAGTTTGAGGCTTAGACTCAACGTTCTGCCTGTGAGAGCACCCAGGAGGAGAGGCTGGGGTCCCTGGTCCTCTGACCGCTCACTCCTAACCCACTCTGCTTGGTAACCCTCAAGGCACCTCAGTGACTTGTCTCCCAAATTACCCTGTCCCATCCTCTTCCCCACATTGCAACCAAAGGCTTCTTCCAAACCACCGGTCTGTAGGGCAGTTCACGCTCCCGCTCATAAGCTCACACTGGTTCTCCGCTGTGCACAGGGAAACGCCCAAACTTATTACTGGGATGTACAGGTCCAGACCCCCAGCCTTGGTCTTCGCCTCTAGGGCTTCTTAGTGACTTCCACCCTCACCCCTGCTCTGGCCATATTGCCACTTGTGGTCTTCAATTCGAGGTTCACCTCCCTAATTCACCCACAAGAGGCCCTGCATGCTTTCTGTGGGCGGGACCCAGCTGCTTCTCTCTCTCCTGGGTCCCAAACCCAGCTCCGGACCCTATCCCCTCCAGCCCTGCCAAACCTGCAGCCTGCATTCCACTGGAGACCAACATCAGAATGCCCCCTTTGGGGGCAGATGCATCAGGGGTGAAGGTCCCAGTTCACTAAAACCACAGGCACAGCTTCTGCTGAAGATACACTTTTGTCAGTGTCAACACCACATCACCTGCATCAGGCTGGAGGCTGTACTACCCATAGCATCTCCCCTGCTGCTTTGTGAGAACTGACCCTTTCCTACCATCCACATGGTTACAATCAGGGTAACCACGTTCCTCAATGTGGCCACACCTCCTGGCATAAGCAATTGGCCCAAGCTGGTCCTCTCAGCCCCTTCCCTAGGTCTGTAATTTAGGAGCTGTAGGAGACTATGTTTTCTACAGGAACGTGCACAGGCTGAAGCCAGTCTTGAGAAGAATAGAACCAGAACGCAGAGCCAGTGCACATCTTGGGTCCCCCACAGGCCGACAGTCAGGCCCTGATTCCAGTCTTTTCCTAAAACCTGATTTCACCCTTGCCTTGGTATCCATAAGACATACAAGACCCTTGTGATAAAAGTCCGTATTTTAGCTTAAGCTCACCGGAATGGGTCTTCAACTTGCATCCAGAATGGTCCTAAAGAGAATAAAGAGACTCTGCAGAGACAAGACGTGGACTATTTCCTGTGTGTGAGGACGACCGCCTTTCGGAGGAAGTAACTGAGCCCAGAGAGAGATTAGGACTTGCTCAGTGCACAGTGAGTCAGCCTCAGCACTGAGTCTCAAACTCAAGTCCATGTTTGTAAGCCCCTGAAGGTAGGATCCCTTTGTGGGCTACCTGGGCCCTTGAAGGCTAAGATCTTCAGGGTGGCTGGAGAGCCATGATTAAGAGCTTTCTCTTCAGCGTTGAGAGGGAAGGGGCCGCACATTTGGCCAGAGCACATCAGATAATCCGAAGTGGTTTGGGGAAGGAATCAAATTGGTTGGGCTGAGCGGCTGAGGCCAGACCCCTGGATGTCAAAATCACTGCCCTTGACCCTGTCCCAGGAGAGAGGATGGGTCTGAGATGTTTTCATCAGGGTAGAGGCTGCGAAAGCGCGGCAGGTGCTGAGAACTGAGGTCACAATGAGTCCAAGTTCTTTTCCTTCCTTCTCTGACCACCCCCTCCAAACTCCACGACCAGGAGCTACAATACTTGGGTCAAGCCCAGTTGAGAAGTGGACTCCTGGGTCCCCAAGGGGGATATATGTCAGGAAAACATTGCCGCAAGACCCCTTCATTCTCAGAGCTGCTCCTGGACGCTTCTCAATCTCTTAAAGCGACCCTCTCATCGTCCACCTCAGCAAGCGCTTACTTAGGGGGCGGAGCCGCACCACCCAGGCGAGTCCTCAGAGACGGGGTGGGGCCTTGAGCCAGAGGAGGACCAAGAGGGACTGAGCCAGAGCCCAGTTAGGGCGGAGACTGACGAACCAAAGGTCGGGCCTCAGGCCCAGGGGCGGAGCCAAGAGCTGAAAAGAGACCTCCACTCCGGCCAGAAGAGTGGGACTTCAGGACCAGAGGGCGGAGCCCAAGGAATGAGAGCGATAGTTCTCTAGCGCAGAAAGGCGGGGCCGTAGGCCCACGAAGCAGAGCCAAGAGCTGAAAGGCGGGCCACCATCAAGTCCAGCTGAGGCGGGGTTCTCACGCCGGGGGCGGAGCTTTGGGCTGAAGGGCGTGGCCGGCCCGAAGGTGGCGTCGCTGTCCGGGAGCCGCCGGGTCCGCCGGCTGCCCTCGCTGGGCCGCGTCGCGGTGGTGGTGGACCAGGGCTCGGGCTTCACCAAGGCGGGCTTCGCGGGCGAGGAGCAGCCGCGCCTGGTACTGAAGAGCTCCAGCCTGGTGCCCAGCTGGGACTGGCCCGTGCTGCCCGGCTGTGAGCTGGCGGGCGGCGTGGCGCGGGCGCACCCCATCAAGCACGGCGTGGTGGTGGACTGGGAGGCGCTGGAGGGGCTGTGGGAGCGCCTGCTGGTGGGCGGCCTGCGGGTGTGCCCAGAGCAGTGGCCGGTGCTGGTGAGCGACTCGCCGTCGGCTCCGCCCGCGGGCCGCGAGAGGGTGGCCGAGCTGCTGTTCGAGGCCCTGGCAGTGCCCGCGTGCCACATAGCCAGCACCGCGTTGCTGGCGCTCTGCTCTGTCGGCACGTTCAGCGGGCTGGCCTTGGAGGCGGGCGCTGGCGTGTGCCACGCCACACCCATCTATGCGGGTCACTCGTGGCACGAGGCCACCTTCCGGCTGGACGTGGCAGGCAGTACTCTGTCGCGTTACCTGCGGGACCTGCTGGTGGCAGCCTGCCCCGATCAACGACTGCATGCCCTGCCCCGCAAGGTCATCACACAGCTCAAGAAGCGCTGCTGCTATGTGTCGCTGGACTTCGAGGGTGACCTCCGTAACCCTGCCCGCCACCGTCCTGTCAGTTTCTACTTAGGCAATGGGTGCTCTGTCTGCCTCAGCAGTGAGCGCTTCCGCTGCCCGGAACCTATCTTCCAGCCGGGTCTGCTAGGCCAGGCTGAGCCGGGACTGCCCACCCTGGCCTTCCGGGCACTGCAGAGGATGCCCACAACACTACGGACACGGCTGGCCAACACCGTGGTGGTGGCCGGTGGCTCCACGCTTTTCCCTGGCTTCCCTGAGCGCCTGGAGATGGAGCTGGAAGCCCAGTGCCGGCGGCATGGTTATGGGGCACTGCAGCCTCGCCTGGTGGCCAAACCCGGGCGTGGCACAGCAGTGTGGACAGGCGGCTCCATGGTGGCCTCATTGCGTTCCTTCCAATGCCACTGGATGACCCGGGCCATGTACCAGGAATGTGGCTCCAGGCTGGTGCATGAAGTGTTCAACTGACTCATGTTGGACTGGGGGGTGGGGTGCAGAGGCAGACACCTGGCAGGCTGAGTTGCAGCTCTATCAGAGGCATTGAGTGCCAGATAAAAGGCTCAGTGATTGGAGCTGGCAGAGTCGTGTGGTGATGAGTCACCCTCTACCCCTTTCTGGGCCAGGAGGAGGTGGTCAGGACCCCTGGGGCCCTTACTTTGACCTGCAGTTTGAATCCCCACTAACCAGTGCCAGTTCAGAGAATGCCAGTCTAGGGGCCCACCCCCAGGGCCCTGTTTCCATGGCAACAAGGAAGGCGATGCCCCCACCTGTGTCCAGGCCACAGATATGGAAGTCATCATAACATACCAACCCCTCATCATATACCATTTGGATTCCCATCCCATGCCAGGCCCCAAGGGATGACTGTTTGAAAAACTACTAAATCCCATGTGAAAGCAACCAGAAGGGGAAGCCCTGTCCTCAGATGATCATCAACTTGCTGAGAGCCTCAAAGTGAGGTCAGGCACAATCCCAGGCCTGCTCACTGTTCCTTCCTCACCCCCTTAGGTGGAGACATTTCTTAAAAAGAACACAGAGGGAGGGGTGCCTTTTGGTGTTTTTAAAATACCATCCAAGGGCCTGGAGCCCGGGCCATGAGCACTGTTTATGCTTGTGCGCACGTGTCCATACACAGACACCAACACATGGGTGCACACACGCCTGCCTACTCACGCATGTCCTTAGGCTGCCCCCCAACCAAGCTCCACACACCAGTACGAGCGTCTGGATGTGTGTGAGCGTGCCCTCCCCCACAGCCCATCCCTGCTGGGAGCTGGCCTTCATACCCCACAACAGTTAGGTCTGGTCAATAATAAAAGCAGTAGCAGCAGCAGCTCCAGGTGTGACGTGGCTACTGCGTGCCAGGCAGAGGTCTCGGTGCTGGGAATAGAGTAGAGAACAAGACAGACAAAAATCCCTGCCTTCATTCTCGTTTAATTGTCACAACAAATGTCTGGAGGTAGGTTCTATTATCATGCCCAGTTTACAGATGAGGAAACTGAGGCCCAGAGAGGTAAAGATGCACAGCCAGAAAGTGGGAGCCGGGATTAGAACCCAGGCCTCTAGCTCCACAGCCCTGAGCCCAGTGGTGGAGGCTGCCACAGCACAGCAGACACCCCGTGCCCTCATTTTGGGCCACTCACCATCAGCCCCTCTACTCACCAGCTTGGTGGTGTCCATGGCAGTGAGCACTGCACAGTTCAGCGACTCCAGTGCAGCCAGCACAGGCCGATAGACGCCCAGGTGTTCAGAGAAGTAGTCTGAGGGCAGAGGAGGTGCTCAAAGGTTCCCGGACCCCCACGCCCCCATTTACAAGCTGGAATTCCCCAGCAGCCAACCAGGCCTCATACCCTGAGCCCAGCCGATCCTGTTCCATGGGACACCAGCAACAGCCTCTCATCACACCCACCTGCCCAGGGGTCCCGGGAGACAAGAGCTCCCATGGGCCTACTCACCACACAGTTTCTCCGTTTCCAAATTGCTACAGGGAAAAGAGAAGGCGCCCTTCAGACCCGCTGACTTGGGCCTGGTAAACTGGGACTTTGAAGCCAATGTTCCTCTCCTCTTCCTGCCCAGCTCAGGCCGACAAGGAGGCAACTTCTGACTCCACCCCAGGTTAAGTTGCTCAGTGGACAGAGAGGGGGAGCACGGGTACTATCAGCCCGCCAAACACTCCCTGAGGGCAAAATTTCAGTCCCACTCTCTGCCTCCAAAGGGGTTTCAGGCCGGGGAGGCAGATATGAACACAGGCCAGAGAGGAGTGGTTAGAGCTGGGAAGGGGGAGCCAGGTCCCAGGTCTGCGGAAATGCAGAGAAGGCATGGAGTATTACTTGGTAGGTCAGGGAGGGCTTCCTGGAGGAGGGGCTGCCTAAGTTAGGCCTTGAAGGAGAAGAAATCTGACTGGAGTATCTGGTGGTGGTTAGGAGGTAGCACTGCAGACAAAGGGTCCAGCCCAAGCCTGAGGACATGGGAGGACATGGGAGCCTAGGATTTATTCTAAGGAGATGGGGGGAAGGGGAGTAAGAGGGAGGGATAGCTGTGCATGTGTGTGCACCCGTGTGAGGAAGCAGGAGAGAAGGCAAGCAAACTCGCACTAAGGCCTATAGATGTGGAAGCACCTGCATCCATGGGTGGAAGCAGGCGGGGGCCAGCTGTCCCCAGGCATCCTCTGGTCCCTGCAGGAAGCAGGAGTTGGAAGAGGGGACACCTGTGGGCTGAACCATAGGTGGTGACTCAGGCCTGGCTATTTTGGGGTCCCAGCTGGAAGCAGTGTGATGAGCAAGGCTGGAGCCAGGGAGGGGGTAGGTGGGTGGGTAAAGTTGGCACTGAGCCCTGGCACCCCTCTCCCTCTGCCCCCCTCATCCTCCATAAGGAACCAAAGCAGCAGGAGACACAGTGGGGTTGGGACAGCCTGGCCTCACATCTACATGCGGTGCACACATCCCCCTTGAGTACTCACTCAGCGGGATGCCCATCAATACTGCTGAACAGCTCTCGCAGCTCCCCGGGGCTGAGAACCCCATCGGCAAAGTAATTCTGGAATTCTTCAAATGAGAGCTTACCATCATCTGGGCAGGGTGGGTGGACAGAGAGCCAAGTCAGTATCCCTGACCCTGGCTGAACCCCTGCCACAAGATCCAGGCCCACTGAAGGCTTTGCAGCATCTCACAAACACCCAGCCAAGTGGAATGGGATTCTGAGCTGATGGGAGGCCTGGCCATTGGGGACAAAAGGGCTGGGGCCCCCAGAGGTGCCCATTTAAAGCAACAGGGCCCACTTTGCAGGCACCCAAGGGACAGGGCAGTACACATGTGGCACTGGGTACGGACTCAATGTTTGCCAAATGAAGAAACAAATGAACAACAGCCTGGGTCACAGTCAGATCATGTCACTTGGAGGACTCGGGGCTGGGTCTCTGCCCCACATGCTGGCCAGTGTGGCTCCAGGGTGGAGGGGACCTCCGTGCTCTGGACCCAGGCCCTTCACAGAGAAGCCACAGGGAGTCAGATAAGAGCTTCCTAAGAGTGGAGCCCCTGTAAGTAGCAGCAGGCTGGCTCAGGAGGGAAAGCCCTCCCCATCCGCAGGGCACATGTAGCAGAGGCCGAGAGCGCTACCTGCGAGGTCTCTAAGCAGATGGGGTGGGGAGAGTGGAGCTGGGGGAGGGTCTGAACTTCCCCAGACAAGATGCCAGGATCCAAATGAGACCATGTGCCCTGATGAACCGGTTGGAACAAATGGTCTCCACCAATTTGAAGAGACCCAGGGAGAAGGGGCAAGGGGTGGGGACACAATCCTCTCTCAAGGAGGCTGAAACATAAACAGGTCTGAAGCCCCCAGATGAAAGTGAGGTCGAGGCTGACGGGCTGGCTCAGCTCGGACCCTCCACTGGCCAATCAAGGTACCGTGGGCTGCTCTGAGTCATCTATGCGCAGCAAGCTGCCTGCAGGGTCCCCTAATGGCTCCTGCTTTAGCTTTCAAGGTTTTGCCAGACCAGAGTCTGAGACTGCCCAGGACCCAGGGTAGGAGGAGCTGATTCCCTGGGCCTAGCTTTATCCTGCCCAAGCCCTCCCTGTGTCCAGATGGTTGGTAATGTGGAAAGTTACTGAGCACTCTAAAAATCTAAGATAAAAGCCCCCACAGGGCCTCATCTCCGTGACCACACCCTTCCAAGCCCCTCACACAGGGAGCCTGGGGCCAAGCATCACATTAGACCTGGGCTCAAGGCCCACCACCTCAGGCAGCCTGCTTTACCTCCCTGGGCCCCTGCTCCTTTGTCTGTGAAATGGGGTGAAGAATTCTCACCTAGCTTGCAGTTGTGAGGACAACATAAGGTCATATACGAGAAGTACCCCCCAGTGTGCCAGGGCACTGCATGAAAATAAGCCCCCACCCCCAGCCTCTGGCTAAGTTACATTTCCTCCACTCTCCATCCTGCCAAACTTGATTCAAAACAACACTTCCTCCGAGAAGGACACCTGGGTTCATTCTGCTGATTTGGGTCCTCTCAAGATTTTTCTCCATTCTAGACTGTGCCCCCAAACCACCAACCCTCCCCTGAGCCTCCCTGATGTCCGTCACCCATGCCCCCACTGTGGGACCCAGGGGAAACCACACTCACCATTCTTGTCTGCTCTGCGGAAAACCTAAAGGACAAAAGGGCATGGATGGGAGCTGTGAGCTGGGAGGCAAGTGGCTCCCACCCAACTCAACAGAGCCCCAGGTGGCTGGCCTGCCCCCTGCGTCTCCCTTCCTCCTGCCCAGCATGGTCCCAGCTCCCTGCCCAGCTCGGCCCTGCAGGAGCTTTTCCAGCAAGGTGAGCACAGGAAGAGCACACAATGGGCCCCACTGCTTGCTCACTTCTGCGGGCCTGGCCTCGTGGGGGGTGCTCCAAGCCAGCTCTCTGCACCTTCACCTCCCACACCCAGAGTCAGTCCCAAGTTCTGTCTGATGCATCAGCCCTCGAACGGTCCCAGCTTGAGGAAGGTGGGGAGATGGGCCAAGATGCGGCCTGAGTATCCTGGGCACCCATCCCAGACCTGAACCCCAACTCTGCTGTGTGGCTATGGTCTGTCCCAGACTCTGCCCACTCCGGGCTGTGTCTCTGTGAGCTTGTTGAAGACTCTGACATGCAGGTAGTGGCTAGTCCTTTCTTTGTGGGTGACTGTTTTCCCACTAGCACACAGGGGAGCAGCCCAGGGTTAACCCTTCCAGGGCTGGGGCTTCCTATGAGGCCAACTCAGTATGAGGGTCTTGGGCAGGCCTGTGTGCGTGCGTGCGTGCGTGTGTGTGTGTGTGTGTGTGTGTGTACGTGCAAGGGTGGACAGACTGTATTCATGGAGAAGCAGACAGGAAGGGCAACAGAGGCAACAAGAGCGGAGTAGAGTCAAGACTTGGTCCCTGTCTCCCCTAGGGACCAGAGACTCCCAGGTCACCCAAAGCAGCCCAGCAAATAGGACATCAGCAGGCCTGGCAAGGAGGGGCAGGCCAAAGCCTGGACATAGAGCCCCTATCAGCTCCAGGTCCTGAATACCTCTTCCCTCTGACTGTTTTCTTGGGTCAGTGAGGCTCAGGGATGAATGTAATCCCTAGCCAGAAGCCTGACTCAGAGAAGGTCTGCCACTGGCTCGGGGTCCACACAGCAGCCCAGCAGCCTGGAGACACACGGGGGTGAGAGTGGGGGAGGGGTGCTAAGCTGAGAATGAGGACACCTAGGGCCACACCCTAGTGTGCCCCTGCCTCCATGTGTGATCTCAGACATATCCCTAACCCTCCAGGCCTTGGTTTTTCCATCTGGGAAGTGGGAGGGTCAGGTCCCTTCCAGCTGGGAGGACTGTGGCCAAGTGCTGAGTCACTAGGGACAGTGGGGAGGGGGCAGGAGTACAGCCTTTCCCACTGGCAGGGACCTCTGGGAGTGGGGGCATGAGAGGCACAGGACGGACTGAGGGCTGGGGTGAAAGGTGGGGAAGGGGCTCAGGGCAGTGACCGAGGTCGGGCCAGGCTGCTCCACGCTGGTGTCCATAGGGGCTGCAGGGCCACCTGCCAGTCAGGAGAGGGTGTACAGACCACAGAGAGTGACTGTGGGCAGCCCCGACCAACTGTGGGATCCTTGGGTTGGATCTAAGGGACTCTGGGTCAGCACCAGGTCAGGAGTCAGGGGACTGCTTCCTCTTCCAGGCCCCCCTGCCTGGGTCAACCTGGACCCGAGCTGCCATAAAGGGGCACTGTGACTGCTCCTGTGATCAAGGGTTGACAGCGCCCCCCCCGCAGCCAGACACATACATGGGGTTGTTCCGGGTTGGGGGGCAGGAGGGACAGTGACACTGAACCAGAGACAAGGAGAGATAAAGAGAGAAAGCATGAGAGACAGAATGGGACACAAAGGCTGAGAGATAAAGATAAGGGAGACACACGGAAACACAGACAGCAGGGTCAGAGAGAGATAGTGAGAGAGGCAGAGACCCAGAGGCGGAGGCAGAGACCCAGAGGCAGCGGCAGGGTCCCCAACAGACCTGGAGGAAGAGAGACGGGCATAGAGACAGGGAAAAGCAGAGTGAGAGAGCCGCAGAGACGGGGGCAGTGAGAGACAGAGTCCAGGGAGACACAGGGAGAGATACGACAGAGACCTGGAGAGACACCGCGAGAGACACCACCCCCAGGGCCACAGCGCCGGCGCCCCCGGCCCGCTCCCCACTCACGTCTTGGAAGAGCGCGTGTCCTGCGGATCCGGCTGCCGGCGCGGGCGCGGGGGGTCGCGGGGGCTCCGGCGCAGGCGGCCGGATCAGGCACACAGTGAGCAGCCCCGCGCACGCCATGGCGCCGCCACCCGTTCGGCTCCGGCTCTATGCGGCTGCGGGCTCTGGACGCCACCGCCGCGGACTTCGGGGCACAGGAAGGGGGGGCGCCCGACGATCGGCGCCGGCGCGGAGGCTGAGGGCCCCGCCCCCCAAGGCTCCGCCCCCGCCCCCGCCCGGAGGGCCGCCGAGGCCCCCTCCCAGCCCGGCCCCTGCACTGGCCAGTCTGAGAGCTCGGCCCTACGCCAGCCCCTCTCCAGGCCCTCAGCTTCCCCGTCTGGAAAAGGGGAGCAAACTCCAGCCTTTAGGGCGGCAAGAGCCGCGCAATGAATTCCAACAACACCGTTCACCTCTGCGACTCCCCACCTCCCGGGGAGAAGCGGCCACTACGGAGTAAGGAGCCACCCAAGGGGTCATTTGCACCGGGTAAGGGCTGAGCGAATGACGGCCAGCGTGGAGTACTACACAGCCAGGAACAGAACGGGAGGGGCTGCGCTTGCCCACCGAGGGCAGGTCCCGCACCATTATAGGGTCAACACAGCAAACGGAAGGAGCACAAGCGCGCCACCTGGTGGACAAAACCCGCAAGTGGCTTCGCCTGTGCGCGTCTGTATCTTCTGCAAAATGGGAGTAAGGGTAGACACATCGTACGGCTGTTTTGGGGGCTGACTGACAGTGAAGGGCTTAAAATAGGGACTGGCTCAGGGAAAGCCCACCTAAGGGTTTCCTAAATAGGTCCGTGTGGACCGTCTCCCAGTCACCCTCCCTTCCACTCTGAAGCTCTACTTGGGCTTCTCTTCCCCCTGGCTCTTCTGTTCTGGCCCCCTCTTCAACCCATCCTCCACACAGCTGCCAGAGGGAGCTTTTAAAATATAAAACAGGGTGTGTCACTCCTCTCTCAGACTCACCAGGGTCCTTGTCCCCCGAATAAAGCCCAAGACTGAACGTCTCTACACCTTGGCCCTCACCTCAGGATTCCAGCCACACTGGTTTCTCTCAGGTCCTAAGGGCCCTTTGCCCACGTGGCCCTCTCCTGCTTGGTGTGTTCTTCCTCTTCCTCCTCAGTTAATTTCTTCTATCCTACAGCTTTAGGTCAAGCACCACCTTTTCCAGGAAGCCCTCCCTGATCCTCTCATTTGTTTGAGTCTCCTCCAGCAGGTCCTGAGAGCTCCATGAGGGGAGGGAACGTGTGTCCCCAGAACCTGACACGGAATCAGCCTGTTGTAATTATCTGTTGCATGTTTACAAATGTCCAGAAACATCTGGAAGGAGCATAGCAAACTGATCAGAGTGGCTCCTCTGGGGCTGGAAAAAGGAAGGGAGTTCATTTATTACTTTATCGGACCAGTTTTTAAATTAGGGTAAAAGTGATGAAGCCTACCTTTCTTGGGGTGGTGAGGCTCAAATAAAATGAAGCCAGGCAGGGACAGGGAGAGGGAAGTAGAGAATGGGCATTTTCCCAGCAACCTTGACCTCTCCCACCCTCACATTTGCTCCCAGTACATAGTCCCCAAACCGGGCCCAGACATCGTCAAAATATTTATTAAAACCAAAGCAGAGGGAACAGAGCTGTTAGGAAGGCAAATCAAAGTGCAGATTGGAGGGTGGGGCAGAGCAAGAAGTGGGGTGGAAGGGGCACTTCAAATGCCACAGGAGGGGCCCCTGTGGTCTGGGCTGGGGGGGAGGCCCTTCACCCCACCCCTCCCGCCCACCCTGTCAGTGAAGGTCCCCCACTCACCTCTCCCATCTCACATCCATCCTGGGGGCAGCTGGGGCCCTGCAGTGACCCCGTGGGAAGAGACCACCCCCTCGATCCACCCATGGCTGTCAGTCAGTCAGTCTGTCTCCCTCCCTCACTTTCCCAATAAATAAACCATTCAGGCCTCAGCTCCTTCAGAGTGGGGCAAAGAACAGCTCAGGGACCCCTGCCCTCGCTCAGGGGTAAGGGAGTTGCGGCATCAGCCCCGCATCCCTCCTACCCTTTGCTGATGCCCCAAGCTTGCCAAAAAGGCCTTGATAAATAAATAACGCTCCATTAAAGCTTCGATCAGAAAAACCTTTAAGACGACAGAAGTGCTCTCGCGGTCCTGCAAACAAGCAGGCCAAGGCCTCGCCACCCGGCCTGGTCAGCACGCAGGATTCTGGGGGCAGGTGGCCACCCTGGGCCTCGCGGGGCCCCTGGAGCAAGGAGACCAAAAGTGCAGTTAGAGCCCCCGCCATGCGCACACATGGGCTCATGCACACACACGTGGACACACTGGGGCGTGTTTTCAGTGCACACACAGATGTGTTCACCTTCATTCCCCGGTACATGCACACACACATGCTCACACACCACTCACCCCGTGTACACACGTGTTGGGTGTTGGGTGCATGCACATACACACCACAAACAGAATCCTTCCCTTCCTGGCTTGCTCAGCCTCCTGGCAGTAGCCAGACTCCAGAGCTAGAAGCTTCTGGAGGTAGGGGAGAGGGGTATAAATTAAACGTTTCCAATTGGACTAGGAGGACGGCCAGGGTCAGGGGGCTCCAGGGCTACAGAGACAGGGTGGGCATCCCAGGAGACCCTGGTCCCCCTAAGCCCCGTCAGAAATCCAGGGGAGTGAGGTCCCCAAAGTCACAGTCGAAGAGGTCTCTGATGCCCTCGCCCTCCTCAAGGCCGAAGTGGTAGTCGAGGGCCTCGTGCGGGGGGGACAGGCTGATGAACTCCTCGGGGAGGAGGCCGGCGAAGTCCTCCCGCACGTGCTCCAGGAGCGAGTCAGCCGCCACCAGTGGGGACAGGCGGTCCTCTTCCATGGGGGCCCGCAGGCTGCCCATCCGGGAAAGCAGAGGTTCTGGGGAGACGGGGGAGCATCACAGGCCGGGGACTCCCCGGCAGGGAGGGCAGAGGGGCTGTCACACCTGCCCACCCACCCGGGAGAGGGGGGGCCCACCCCGCCCTGCCCACCCACCCTTCACCCACCTTGCTCCAGGCTTAGCAGGGACTGACTGGGATCCGTGGCAGGGGATGAGGGGGGAGATGATGGTGGTGGTGGCACTGTGGTGGCAGGGTCAGCTGCCCTGTCCTCCTCCCCAGAAGCTGCACCCTGGGACGGGGTCTTCCCGGGGCTGATCCCGCCCGCACTCTCCTCAGGGCACAGGAAAACATCGATGGGGCCTTGTTTGCTCTTAAGGGAGATCTGAAAGGTCTGGGTAAAGGTAGCAGGCAGAGTAAACTGAGGCTCAGCTAACTACCAGCCCAGCCCAGCCTGTCCTGTTCCAGTCTAGACTCCCAGGTCTCACCTCTGAGGAGTCCACGGCTTGAAGCTGGGTCTCGGGGGGGGCCTTGATCACCATAACCATCTGTTCTGCAGGGTCCGCAATGCTACGAAGGTCCTGGCAGGTCACGTAGGCCAGGGTTGGTAGAGTCAAGGACCACATGACCTTTGGCCTTTGGGGGCCACCCACCCAGACAGCTCATAAGGCAGAGCCCATACCCGCTGAGTCACTCCTGTCCTCTGCATCTCCCACTCCAGGGCCTGGCACATAGCTGGCACTCAATCCTATCTCATGCCCCTGAGCCTCAGTTCCCACATCTGTACGAGACCACTCTCTACCCATCAGATCTTAAGGTAATAATGGCTGCCTGCAATAATTTCCTATAAATTACACAAATACAGGCTTGGTACTGAGAATTTACTCTGACCCATGACCTTGGTGTCAATTAGTAGTTATCTCCAAAATGTATAAACGTAATTTGGGTATTCACTTAAAAAAAAAAAAAGCTTATTTTAAAATAAAGTTTCTATTTTTGTAAATAAAAGACAAAAACTTATATCTCTAACCTTGAAGGTACAACCAGGTACTGAATCATTGTATTAAATAAATGTTTGTTATTGGTATCCTAGCTTTTCTTGTTTCATTCTGTGCAACTTTGGAATAGGATTATTTTCCCCTTTTACAGATGAAGCTGAGACTCAGAGAGTAACTTGTCCAGTGTCACACAGTGACTAAAGGCTGGGCCAGGACTGGTATCCAAAGCCAGAACCCTCTCCTGAATCCAGGGCCCAGGGTAGCCTCTCTATTCCCACTTGGATGGGGCCACGGTCACCCTCCAGGCAGTTCAAGGATATCGCTGGCTGTCAGCATCCTCGGAAAGCAGACGCAGCTGCGTGGTGCACATGTGGATCAGGTGGTCCAGCTGCCGCTCGCTTTCCTGCAGTTGCTGGAGGTCCTGGGTCAATCCTTCAAGCCGCCCACCGATCCCCACTGCTGCATGGCTGCCTCTGCCGGGAGGCAAAGGGAGGGTTAGTAGCTCCCGGCCCCTCTTCCCAGGAGGCGTGACCCTCAGCAGAACAGTCTGCTGCTGCCTCTGTTCTGTAAGACCCAGGCGAGCCCTTGCTCCTCTTGGCCTGGCTCCTCAGCTGGGAAACAGCAGAGGGCTGAAGCTGGGCTCCAAGGCAGACTGGCCGGGTTCAACGTCATGCCTGAATGTCTGTGAACACCCATGTGTCCCTCATAGGGGGCTGGATAAGTGAATGAGGGCAGACATGCCGTGGAATACTATGCAGTTGTGTTAAAGGACAAGAATGCATTAGATGCAGACATGGAAGCATTTCTAAGACATATTGAAAAGAAAAAAATGATGTAGAGTGGAATATCTACCAAAAACTGAGAACACAAATGTGTCAGAGAGGGGAGTAGGATGACCGGGGAAAGAGGTGAAAAGGGAAAAATAAAATAAGAATTAACAAGAATAAAACAGCTGTGTTAAACAATCTCATCAATGGCAACAGAAGCCAGAACAGTGGTCACCTGGTGGTATGAGGAGTAGACTGTCTGGGAGGGGCAGAAGGGAACTTTCTGGGGTGCTGGAAATGTTCCTTATTCTTATCGAGATGGTGGTCACCCAGGTGAAGAAATATGTAAAGTTACACTGAGCTACACAGGTAAGATTTGTGTTCTTGCCTGCATCTATCACCTCAGGGAAGCCAACTTTCCTCTCTAAACCTCGGTTTGCCCAGCAGTAAGATGGTAATCTGGGCAGCCACAGTGGGTATCGCTATCAGCTCCTCCGGGCTGGCCTGGCCCCGGGCCTCCACCCACCCTCCTGTTTGGCTGGTACCTACAGCCACTGGATGTGGTTCTTGGACTTCTTGGCGATGAGCTGGATGCCCTCAAGGACGTTGGTGATGTCATAGATGCGCCGCTTCTGCACCTTCAGCACCTCAGCTGCCCAGTTCAGGTCGACGACACCATCGGCCGAGCGGCTCAGCAACTCCAGGAAGCGCTTGGTAGTCAGATTCAGCGATGTTTCATAGCGTGACTTCTCCCCTGGGGATTTCACACCTGGGGGCCAGGCAGGGTACGGTCCCTCAGCACCACCCCCACCCCCCAGCCCCAGCCAGGCTCTGGGGAATGGGGCTGGGGGGCAGATGGCTCCTTCCCCTTGGTGAGGCCAAGCAGGGAGGCCCTGTGGCAGCCTGCCAACCACAGTATTCCTCTTCCGGCTGGGGAACTCCCCACACCCCAGGGCTTGGGGAAGCCATGCCAGGCGGCCACTCCAGCTGCCCCTTGGGGCTCCCAGAGGCCTGGCTCAGGCCCAGGCCTAACAGATCAGAGCTTAGTCTGCAAGCATGTTTGTCTGCCCACACCCCCCAACCTGGGTCCAACCAGGAGGTCTGCCCTAGCCCAAGCTCGGGGGGTACCTTTTCCTGGGTGGCGGCCTCTGCCCCGAGCTGGCCCACTGCTCTCGGCCAGGTACTGATGGTCAGTTTCCAAGTCCAGCCTCCGCTTCACCTACGGCAAAAACAACGGGAGGATGCCCAGTAACCAGGAGAGTGGGGCCACAAGAGACCTGGCTGAGGGCCTGGTGTTCCCAAGCCGCCCCCTGCCTCAGTCTCTCTCCCAGGATGCCCAAATGTGTGAGTGAGGGGGAGGTCCCAGGGGACACAATCCTACCCCATAGGACAGAACACTCAACTGGAAGGCAGAAGTCCAAGCCCCAGTTCCACCACCACCTTCTTGGGGGCATGCGGTAGTTTGCAAATGTTTTGATACTCCTCCTTTCAAAAGATGGAGCCTAATTCACCTCCCCTTAAATATGGGCCAGATCTGGTAACTTGTTTCGAATGAACAGAATATGGTGGATGTGTGTCACTTCTGAGACTGGATCGTACAGGCACTGGAGCTTCCTCCTTGCTCTCTTTATTGGATCATTCACTCTCGGTGGGAGCCAGCTGCCATGTCATGCAGGCACTCAAGCAGCCCTAAGGACAGGCCCAAGTGGCAAGGAACTGAAGTCTCCCCCACAACAGCAACACAGGTAAGCTCAGAAGCAAATCCTCCAACCCTAGTCATGCCTTCCAACGACTGCAGCCGGGCCAACATTTTGGCAGCAAGCTCAGAAGAGGCCCTGAGCCAGAAGCACCCAGCTGAGTAACCCCTGAATTCCTCACCCCCAGAAACTGTGTGATAATAAATGTTTGTCATTTCAAGCCACTAGGAAACAGGTCCTCTGAGTAAGTCACTGCCTGTCTCTGGTCTCTGTCTGTGAATATGGCAGCACAGTAATGGCCCCATTTTACAGATGAAACAACTGAAACCCAGAGAAGCTCACGGTCATACAGGCAGGAAGTGGCAGAGCCAGGAGTCCTGCCCAGATGCCCTCTGATTTAGTTACACCACTCGAGGATGGAGATTGCCCTGGAGGTCTCACAGGCATCTCCACTGCATCCTGATGTACCCTCCCCTCCCCTCCCCACAGGGTTTCCTGAGCTAGAACCTGGTTCAGCCCCACCTGCTGCCCTCATCACAACCGGCTGCCAAGAAATCCTGTCCCCACAGCCACCAGCGCCTCCCACCTGGACCAGCTGTCTTCCCATTGGCCTCCCTGCCTCCATCTGTCCCCCTCCACCTTAGTATCCTCATCTGCCACCAATTCTCCACAAGAACTTCTGCTGAGACATCTTTCTTCACAAACCTGTGTCTCCAAGCCTTAGCTCATGCTGGTCCCCTCCCTGGTTTGCCCTTGCCTCCCTCCCTCCTAATTCACACCACCGCTTCCCGCTCTGTGGGCAGGCACCTTACCCATAACCTAAGCCTTTCCGATCCCACAAGAGAAACTGAGGCTCTTCTCCCTCAGAACTGCCTCAAACCCAACCTTTCCCCACATGGTCTCTCGCTACAAATTTCTGCAGATGCGTTTGTCTCACCCAGAAGCCAGGGAGCCCCTCAGAGGCGGGCACTGGGTCTGAATAGTCTCTGTACACAGGGTCTGGGCATCAACAAACGTTTGCTGAATGAACCAGCCCACATGCTGACACTCCCTCTCACGCACACACTCATGGATTCCCTCAGGGATCCGCGGCTAGAAGAGCTAACACGCGCTGAGTGCTTCCTGTGTACCGAGCACCACTAGGTAACTGCTTTACCTGCGTGCGATCATCAAACCCTCCAACCATCTTGCAGCAGGTGCTCTGAGGACTTCCACTTCCTGAGGAGGCTGCACCTCGGAGAGGTCACATAGTGAGAGGTGGAGTCAGGATCTAAACCTTAGTGGGCTGGGCAGAGGCTAGTCCGGAGGCCAGGCCCCCTAAAGCCGAACCAGAATGTACCCCCTCTCCAGCCTTGCCCCTAGGGCCTGAACCCTAGTATGCTCCAGCCAACCGCACCCCTTGCCTCCTTCCTTCTCCCCATAGGGGTGCCCACCCTGAAGGCAGATCAATGCCACACTCTAAAACAAGGGCTCAAGCAGATGGATGCCCATTTCTGCTGCTGCTCTCTAGAGATGCAGGCACAGGGACCCAAAAGGCAGGGGTGAAGACAAACAAAACATTGGTGAAAAAATCTGGATGACTCAAACACCTATCCATGGGAGGAGACACAAAAACTGGTTCATCCAGCCTCTGGAATACCACGCTGCTGTCAAGACGGACTGAGGCAGGCTGATACAGAAGCCTCCCAAAGACATATTGACAGCTCATGAAACCATTTTCTCTGGTTCAGTTTCTATTACTACAGAATCCATTTCAGGGGTGACCTCTGTATGGGAGGGAGGAACATACGGGCCATGTTGCCTTATCTCTAAAGTGCGGATGATGTGCTGCTGAACACGGACATAAAGGAAAAACGTCAATTTCTAAAACTTTAGAAAAAGAAAGTTGTCATAACCGCCTTAAAAACAAAAGCAGGCTCAGGAGGAGAAAAAAGGAAAAATGGATGGGGCTGGGATCTTGTCCCCCTCAACTTTCTAGCCTTTTAACTCTTTTTCTATAGTAAATGAGTATTATATTTAGTTTGTTTTTTAGCAGCCATGACAACAGGGTAGAGGTGGACAGGAAGGGCCAGGAGGAATGGCTGAATTGCACAGAGACTTGTATGCAGGAGGTACTCAATGAATGCTCACTCGTGCAGAAGCTGAGCCTGTCACTTGTTTCAAGGACTGCCCCAAACAAATGCTAGAGCAGGGGGTCAGTGGAGGCCACAGCTCAGATGGCCAGTGGCTACCCACAGGTACAATGTTAGGGGGTGTTGGATGGCAAAAGCTGGGCCTATGTTTCTGAACTTCAGCTCCAAGACTGCACCAGCCCTCACCCCTGCCCACGGAAGAAAACACCTACTGGCCCTTAAGTACTGTGAGGGCAGAGGCTCCTTACTTGCCTGTGCCTAGAACCTCATAGGTGCTCACTAACAACTGTTGAATGAATGGAATGCTCAGGCCCAATGAGGCTGCCCCTGACACCACTGGGGGTGGAGGAGAGGGCATACGTCCTCAGCCCAGTCCCTGGCTGTCCCTCCGAGCCTGAAGCTCAGTTCCCCAAGGGCAGGACCCACAGCCCTGGGCCTGCTAGGTACCTGTCAATCAGCTAAACTGGAGGCTACTTGTCCAGGCTCCAAGCTGGTACCCACAGGGACAGGTTGCTGGGGTACAGGAGACGAGTCAGGTGGCCCACCCCTGGTGCAACTTCCATCCGTCTCACTCATTAGGAGGAAGGGACCCTGGGCTTCCTTCAACCTCTATTAGCATCTCCAGTATGCAAGGCATCCCAGCAGTTAACCACTCAGGAAATCTGGATTGGTCCCAGCACTCACTAGCTGACTTACTAGGGAATGTTCTAACATCTCTACGCCTCAGCTTCCCTACCTGTAAAAGGGGAAGGTTGTTGAAAGGGTTAAATGAGTTAATTGGGTAAAGTGTTTGGCACAGCGCCTAATACACAATACAGTCTCAAAACAATGGTGCCTGCTATTGTTATTATTAGCATCTCGGTGATTCCGGAAGGAAGGCCACACTGGGCAAGGGGCCAAGGGGGTTGGGGGAACCTTGCCGGGATGCCTCAGGGACCAGCTGCCACCCAGGCCATGAGCAGTTGGGCGGCTTCCACCACCTTGCCCTGGGCCCTGCCTCCTCCCACAACTTGCTCCAAGCCCTATGCGGAGACCCCATCCTGCCCATCCATGCCTCACCTTCACCCACAGGTTGTGCCAGTCAAACTGGTCTCCACACCCTGTCCTGGAGCCCACAGGGCCAAGCTCCAGGGCTCCACTCCCTTCTCCCCCTGTAATTCAGCCGCTTCTTTTGGGCCCCCTAGTCTGAACTGTCTTGAGCCTCTTGCTGCTCAGGGAGCACTTTATCAAGGCATCTCCCTGGGGCATTTACTCTCTCCTGGCACCGGGGGCCTCCTCTCCAGCTCCCAGAGGCCCAACCCACCCAGTACTTCCACTGGGGCCCAGGGGTCTGCCTGCCTGATTAATGAGGTTCCATGGCAACCAGGGTCTGGGAGGGTGGAGGATGGCAGATGGAAGGACAGGGAAAGGGAGGGGATCAGCAGCTGGCCCAGCCACCCCGCCCCTGCAGAGAAGGCCTCCCAGCCAGGCGGCCTGTCCCCAGAGGCCCGGAGGGCCAGGCCTGCACCTGGCAGTCCCAGCATCGAGGCAGGAAGGAGGGTCTCCTCAGCGGCTCTTCCACGGTCTGGAGCCAGAACGCCCCCCTTGACCTCCCTAAGCAGCCATGCTCACCACCCAGCCACACATTCTGGTCTGAAGCCAGCAGGCCTCAGTTCAAATCTCACTTGCAGCCTTGTGACCAGGGGGCAAGTCACTTCCCCTCTCTGGACACAGTTCAGATGGGCACAGTGACAACACCGAGCTCACAGCACGGATGTGAGTTTTAGCTGCCTTGAAGTCTGCCAGAGACCTGGCATGCAGTCAGCGATAGCTGAATACACGTGGGGCAATTATTATCACTGAGTCTGACCCTTGAGCGTCTCTGGCGAGGAAGCTGAGGCCCAGAGCACAGAGCAGCAAACAAGGACTGGCCCGAGGTCACCCTGCACCCCGGGGCGGGGCCCGGAGGACCAACCCAGGCTCGGCACCGCCCAGCCCGGGCGCGTCAGCCCACCCTCCCCCGTCCCAGCTGCCGCCGGGCCAAACACCGCGCCCCGCCAGGGTCTGCGCGGGGGTCCAGGTAGCGCAGTCGGCCCAGTGTCCCTGGTGTCCGTACCGGCGGGCGGCCGAGCGCGGGGCGCGGCGCGCTGGGTGTGGGCCGGGGCGCCTGCGGCGTGGCGAAGAGCAGCAGGTCGGGGTCGCGGGGCCCGGCGGCGGCCGCGGCGGGGCCGGCAGGGGCCGGCGGGGCGCTGGCGTCCTGCGCCGTGGAGATGATGACGATCTGCGAGGAGTCGAGCAGCCGCAGCGCGCCGGCCCCGAGGAGGGCCTCCAGCGCTGGCGCGCAAGGGCCGCCCGTGGGGGCCCCGGCCACGGCCATGGCGCTCACGGCCCGCGCGGCCCGGGTGGCAGTCGGCGGCGGCGGCGCGGGCCCATGGCGGCAGGCCGAGGCGAGGACTCGATCCTGCTCCGGATCCCGCTCCGCCCCCGGCAGCCGCTGCCTGCAAAGTCCCGGCCACTTTTACGCGCCAAATCCTTTTTGCCGCGAAAGAGCCACGAGCCGCCGATCGCTGCCACCATTGGCTGTCCGGACTGTGACGCAGGCGACGGCGACGGCACCTATTGGCTGCAGCGCGCCGGACCTGCGGTGGAGGGCGGGACGGGGCGGCGGCGCGAGGCGGTCCGGCCAATCGCAGGACGGGGCGCGCGCAGGCTTTGTCGGGGCGGTGCCAGGCGCGTTCGCACTCCCCGCCCCCAGAGGGGATGACCCCTGTCCGAAGAAGGGGGCAGCCAACCGCTCCCCGACGTACCCCATCCTGCTGATGCCTCTAAGTGGAGATAGAATGTCCGTTCTGCATATGTCACCGTCAGCTGACCCCACGTGACCCCCAGAACCCCCCCACCTGTGGCCCCAACACACTCAGGTCAGATCTCTAGAAACTGCCCCTCCTCTTTTCTGGGTTCTCACCTCCAAAACCCCAGCCACATCTCCCTTCCTCAACTTGCCCCACCAATGCCATTCACTTTAAAATTCTGCACCCACCCTATCCCTCTCACCCAGAGTCCAAGCAGAAGATGGGGAGGGATGTCTGACTCAGTGCAGCTTGGGGCTTTTCTACAAGCCCTCCTGTAGCTGGAATCTCTTCAACACCCTATGCACAGCTTCTGCTTAAACTGATTCATTCACTCATTCATTCAACAAACGTTTTGAGAGCCTGCTCTGTGCCCCATTCTTGACTCCTGGCCCTAAGGAACTCACAGTTTAGTGAAAAGGGGAGGAGGGAAATAGAGAGGTAACAAATGTTTACAATATGATGTGGAATTTCCACTATTAAAGTAATTTCAGGGGGCTTCCCTGGTGGCGCAGTGTTAAGAATCCGCCTGCCAATGCAGGGCACACGGGTTCGAGCCCTGGTCCGGGAAGATCCCACATGCCGTGGAGCAGCTAAGCCCGTGGGCCACAACGACTGAGTCTGTGCTCTAGAGCCCACGAGCCACAACAACTGAGCCCTCCAGCCACAACTACTGAGCCTGCGCGCCTAGAGCCCGTGCTCCACAACAGGAGAAGCCACCACCATGAGAAGCCCGCGCACCGCAATGAAGAGTAGCCCCTGATCGGGCAACTAGAGAAAGCACGCGCGCAGCAATGAAGACCCAATGCAGCCAAAAATAAAAAAAAAAATTAATTAAATAATAATAAATAAATAAAGTAATTCCATGTTAGATCTAACAAAGGGAGAAGGTGAGTGTGCTGAGCATGAAAATGCATTTAATCCAGAGGCCCTGGGACCTCTCCATCAGCCGTTTCTCATTGCTCAGTTCAGCTGATTTGACCAATATTGTCCTCTCCTCTGTGCCAGGCTTTGTGCCAGCACTGAGGGCAGAGATGTGAAAGGTTTGATGATTTCTATGAACTTGCCTGCCATCTGGTGGGGATGACCCATCAAAAGAGAAAAAAAAGTAGCTAAGACGCAATCAAGAATGAGATCCCTAGGCCCGGCATAAAGACCCCTTCTTCCAGGGAGCCCTCCGCAGTTGGAGCTAGCTCACTTCCTCCATTGCCCAGCCTAGCCTCTGTTCTAGCACTGAGTGCACAATGCATTTCTCTCTCTGCCTCCCCTATCAGACTGGGAGCTGCATTAGGGCCTCTTCCCAGCACTGGCCTGGTCCACAGCAGGTGCTGAGAAGGGTTATTAAAGAAATAGAGACTGATGCTAGAGGCTACCTGGAATGCAATGAGAAGGCCCTGGTTCTCCAAGAGTAGCCCTTAGGCCCCCGGTTTCAGAATCACCTGGGTGCTTGTTAACTATGGGCCCACCCCAGCCCTGCCAACTTAGAATCTAAGTGCCTAGGAATCCTCATTTTCACATGCAACCCCCCCACCCTCATTCCAGGTAATTTTTATGCACGTTCATATTTGACAACAAATTGGTATTCCTGTATAACCAAAATGTATGGGGCAACCTCGAATTACAGCCCCTGTGGACACTTCTTAGCCTCAGTTTCCTCATCTGTAAAATGGGCTTATTGGGCTTCCCTGGTGGCGCAGTGGTTAAGAATCTGCCTGCCAATGCAGGGGACACGGGTTCGAGCCCTGGTCTGGGAAGATCCCACATGCTGCAGAGCAATGAAGCCTGTGTGCCACAACTACTGATCCTGTGCTCTAGAGCCCGCGAGCCACAACTACTGAACCCACATGCCACAACTACTGAAGCCCGCACACCTAGAGCCTGTGCTCCGCAACAAGGGAAGCCACCACAATGAGAAGCCCGCGCACGGCAACAAAGAGTAGCCCCCACTGGCCGCAACTAGAGAAAGCCTGCGCACAGCAACGAAGACCCACAGCCAAAAATAAATAAATAAATTTATTTAAAAAAAAAAAGGGGGGGGTGCTTATTGCCCTGGCGCCTTCCAGGGTTGCCATGTGGATGAAAAGTATAGGTGTTTCATAAACTATGAGGTGGCTTAGGAACGCATCAGGAGTTTCCTAAGCAGTTTGTGAAATTACTCATCGCAAATCCCAGACTATGTCAGCACTAGAGGGGACCAGAGAGACTAAATAAGCCTCTCACTTATGGTACAGAAGGGAAAACTGAGGCCCATTCAGAAGTGAAGCCAGCCAGTGATAGAATCTGGCCAACATGGATTCCCAGCCCTGGGCCTGGCCTGTCCCCCTCCTTTCTCCCTAGTTAGAGAAGCTCCCATAAGAATGGTAGGTCTCATTCTAAACAGCCAAGCCAGATCCTGACGAGAGGGTGAGAGAAGCCAGCAACATTCCCACTCCAAAGGGAATTTCCTTCCTTCACACATTCCCAAAGGGTCTCAACAACAGTAACATTCACTCTGTAAAGCCCTCTCATGCCCAATAGTCATTCAACAAACATTTCTCGGGCACCTGTTATGTACCAAGCACTGTACTGGTTGCTGGAGAAGGAAGACAGATACTACTGCCCCATTTTATACTGAGGAAACTTGAGACCTAAAAGGCATGAGCTTACCTAGCGGATGAGAGAGCTATTATTCAGGCTCCGTGAGGCAAAAGCCAGGGGTTTTTCAAAGCCCTGCCCTGCCCAAAGTATTCAAGTACACAACCTCCCAGGTAGAAGCAGGTGCCCTCCTTCCCACAATCCCTCCTGTCCTGCTGCAGCAGAAAGGAGTGAAGAGCAGAATTCCCAATGTGAAATCCAGGAAGAGATACGGGCCTTCTGTATCTATTAATACCCACTTGAAAACAGCAAAGCCCTGATAGATAGAGCCTTTTGGCCCCAAGCCCGACAGATCCTGATAAGGCTGTTCTCAACAGTTCTCAGGCTGGTAAGCTTCCAAAAAATCCATAATTACTGGGCAGCCACTTCCACTGATGATCTCCTTTCAACCTGATACTCTCATAAGTGAAGCTTGTTTATCCACATGGTGCAGGATGGAGGCTCAGAGAGGGGCACTTGCAACTCAAGGTCACACAGCAGAATTGAACAGTCTCCCACTGTAAAACCCAGGGCCTGCCCTTCATACTCACCACCCTCTGTAAATACCCCAGAACCAGGCTCAGGGCTGTCAAGATTATAATGTGTGGTTTCCAAAACGTATTATGGTGGATAGTGGCTTAATTAATAGGTGCTCACCTCCATCACCAGCTCCTTACTCCAGAGGAGTCCAAAGGAGTGGAAGCTCCTGGGCCCACAATCCTCCACCTGAACACATCTTTCCAAGAGGCAGGATGGTAGAGGAGTGATAGCATGGGCTTCTAAATCAGGTGGATGTAAACTGGAATCCGAGTCTGTGTGACCTTGGGCAAGTCAATTCCCTTCCTTTGAGCCTCACTCATTCAATCCACAGATACTTACTGAGCACTTACTATGTGTCAGATATTGTGCCAGGTGCTAGGGAGACAGTTGGAAGCAAAACACTCATCTCTGACACCTGGAGCTCACAGTCCAGTGGGAGAGTCAGAATTATTTCTATGTATCTATCTGCACAATATGCTCATTAAGAAGTTTGACAAGCGACACGAATAGTTCAAAGCTATTTATTCCACATACACCACCTCCCCTAAACGTACATTCATAGCTTAAAAAAAAATCTCCAAACATGAACATCCCATTATGATAAGGAGAAATGATTCTGTTGTGACTTAATTTTATTAAGGGGCACAGAGGCATCCATTGTTGAGTTCTGGCAGAAGGAGGTGGGGAGTTTTATGTCTGCAACGTTACATTCATCTTGAATGATCCCTTGTCACTATACTGAATTGTTTGACTGACGGTTTACTGTCCCTGGAGTAAACTGTCACTGTGCCAGTTCTGGCTGTGTTTGTCACTGTGCCAGTTCTGGCTGTGTCTGAACACAGGCCTCTTACCCATTCGGGAGGCCGTCTAACATGGGAGCAAGCCTTGGGAGTCAGGCAGACCCCAACCATGTGGCTTGGCCAGATGGGTAAGTGATTTACCCCACTGAAGACCTTTGCTTGCCTCATCCATAGAACAAGGGGCAAAGGCTCCTTGACAGAATGGGTGTCAGGGTTAAATGAGAAAACAAGACAAGCAGAGTTTGCAAACTGGCCCACAGGTATGATTTAATTTACCCAGATTATGTTTTTCCTGAATTATGAATTAGTTTAAAAAATTTTTAATTGGGAAATGCTATATAAAAATTCAAATATCTGGTTTTAACAAAAACCCAGTAATATCTGGCAATACCAGGCAGGCCATCAGGGTGCTGAGCAGTTGCTGTCCCCCATTTAGCCAGAGCCTTGACCCTCCAGGCCACGAGCGTCCCTGCCTGGCTTGCCTCACTTGGTGACCTTACTTGCCCTGCCATTGTGGGTACCTGGGTTTGCAATCCCTGATGCCTGTGCCTGGAACAGAGTAAGCGGCCAATAAACGTTAACTACTATTAGTGACATCATTACAGCAGGAGCACAGCTCCTCTGCTTTGTGGGTAGCTAAAGAGAAGATATGGACGTGGCAGAGTAGGGAAACTGGGTGTTCACAGGGCTTAGTGCCAGTCAGCAGCTGTGTGGCTGTGTGGCCTTGGCCAAGTCCTCAGCCATTAGCTGGTCCATATGTTCAGTGGGGGTGGGCCAGAAGGTCCAAGGTCAATGGAAGTGGGTAGGCCTCTGGTTGATAGGCGAGCCTCCTTTCCCTCGAGCCCCCATTATTCCATGAGCTCACACTCTGGGGACCCCTCTCCTCTCCAAGGCTCGCCCAGTGCCTCTTCCCTTCTCTCCATCACTCCAGCCTCTGCGGAGAGACTGTGCTTTTCCAAGGAGAGGGGAGAAAACCAGACACAGTGGCTATGCCTGCCCTGACCAGCATGGAAGTGAGGGGGTGGGGAGCCCTTAGAGCACAGAGGCTCTGTTTTTTCATCTGTAAAATGGGGATGGTAATAATAATGATAACAGTGTTTACCTGACAGGGTTGTTGGGACATTAACTGAGTTATTACAGTGCTTAGGGCAGTAGCTGGCACATAGAGAGGCCTCAATAAACGTCAGCTGTTACTAAGAATGAAAGATGAATCACTGGGGCAGCTTGCCTACATCTCCTCCTGATCTTTCCAAAAGAGAAAAGAAAAAAATTCTTGTTAGGCTGCAGGAGAGTTTTCAAGCAGCAATCCCTGCACTGCCTCCCAAACTCTATTAGGTTCGAAGACAAGAAGAAAAATACATTTGGAGGGCAATGAAGTGGGTAGATGAGACAATCCCATATTCCACTGATCCTCAGACTTTTTTTTTTAGTTAGTTAATGTTTTTGGCTGCACCATGCAGCATTCAGGAATCTTAGTTCCCTGACCAGGGATCGAACCTGTGCCCCCTGCAATGGAAGCACAGAGTCTTAACCACTGGACCGCCAGGGAAGTCCTCTCTCAGACTTTTTTTTTCATATTTAACATCTCTGAAATTGGAGGGCATCACACAATCAGTGGCATGTCCATTTTTAGTCGGCAGCTCTTTTCTTTCTTAGGGGCTCAAGATAACGCTGTGCCTCATCTTGGATGGCGTCTTAGAAGACAGGAGATAAGGTGAATGAAGAGCGCAGGGCCGGGGCCTCCCCGTCAGAGGCCCTCATTGTTCTCATCACCTCCAGCCTCACCAGCACGTTTGAGGCTGGCCATGGTGGAGCGAGCCGCTTTTCTTTCTTTTTCTTGTTTTCTCTCTGACACCTGCTGACCTGCATTTGGCCTCCGGGTTGACAGGCACATGGCAAATGCGGTCAGGGAGGGGAGTACAGAGAGCTCAGGATGAGAAGAGAAAGGCTCTTTATCATATATTAAGATATTCAGAGAGCAGGAGCCAGAGATATTCTCTCTCCCCCCCCCTTTTTTTTTTTTAAACAACAACAAAAAAAATCCCTGCTGGAAGCCGGAGTTATGTATGTGCCAAACAGGCCAGGGAACCCAGCAGGCCTCCTGGAGCTGGCAATGAACCGAAACAGGGGCATTGTGTCCAGGCCACTGGCTGGCTGAGGGACATTGTTAGGGCCTGGCCCTGTCTGGGAAGGGGGGGGCGGAGGAGGCAGGGGAAGTGTGTTCCCATGACTCCCTGGGGAGTAACAACAATCGGGACCAGCTGGGAAGCTCGCATGCCAGGGGCCCGGTGGGCGGGTGGCCGCCCCCAGAGGGGCAGTGGAGGGCCGCAGGGGGTTGTGGAAGCGAGGGGGGGCAAGGTCGGGGCCTGTTTCTCAGCTGGGGGGGGTCATTTGCTACACTCCTCTCTCTCACCACCCCCCTCCCAAAAGCCCTGGGCCACTGAGGTGCTCTCCAAATGACACCCCAGATCTGCCCACTTCTCTCCACCCCGCGGCCCCCACCCCCGGTCCAGGCTGCCATGGTCTCTCACCAGGACCACTGCCTGGCTTCCTCACTGGATCCTTGCTGGCAGCCTGGGCCCCTACATTCTGTTCTCCACACACAGCTCGAAGGATCTTTCCAAAATGTAAATCATATCACATCACTCTCCTGCTTAAACCTGCCGAAGGCTGCCTGTCACACTTAGAAGAAAACCCAAAGCCCTCACTCTGACCCATGAAGCCTGCCTGATGGGCCCAACCAGCCTCCAGGACTCCATCTCCAACACTCCAGTAAGCCCCCGCCTGGCACTCTGTCCCAGCCACGCAAACCTCCCGCCAGGCCCTGGGATGCTGTCAGCTGTTCCCCCCTCAGGGCCTGTGCACTTGGCAGATCCTCTGCAGGGTACACCTTTCCTCTACGTCTTTGCATAGCTCGCTCATCATTTGGGTCTCAGAGCAAACAGCACCTCCTCAGAGAGAAGGAGGGAAAAACAGACCCTGCCGTTCTCCTCCCAAGTCACTCTATTACAGTGCCTGTACTACTGACTTCCTGGCATCTACCACTCTGAAATGACCACATCTCTATATTCATTTGTCAGTTTTCCCTCCCTGGACGGTAAGCCCCAGGTAAGCAGGAACTGGTTTCTTTCACTGCTAAATCCTAGCCTCCCTGGACTTCCCTGGTGGCGCAGTGGTTAAGAATCCACCTGCCAATACAGGGGACACGGGCTTGATCCCTGGTCCAGGAAAATCCCACGTGCTGCGGAGTAACTAAGCCTGTGCACCTCAACTACTGAGCCCACGTGCTACAACTACTAAAGTTTGTGTGCCTAGAGCCTGTGCTCTGCAACAGGAGAAGCCACCGTAGTGAGAAGCTTGTGCACCATAACAAAGAGTAGCCCCCACTCGCCACAACTAGGGAAAGCCCGCGTGCAGCCAAAAATCAATCAATCCATCCTAGCCTCCAATATCACCAGGTATCTAGTACCTAGCAAGAACTTGGTCAATATTAGCCATTATTTTTACTATTCCTGTGCTCAGGGCTTGGTAAACAATGTCAGCTGCCACAGGGGCAGGCTGGGAGGGTCACTCTCAAGCAGGAGTTCTGAATCTGTGACCCATGAACCCAAGTTCCATGAACTTGGACAGGAAAAAAAATTACACCTATATTTTCACTAGTCTCTAACTGAAATGTAACATTTCCTTCAATTTTAAATGTAGGCAACAAACCAGAGGCCAATTAGCAGCAACCTGGGACTTTATCTCCAAGAGAAATCACAGCTATTTCCATATCACAGCTGCCGCAGCGATCTTGAGATACTATTTATGCTTATTGCACCTGTGAAATCGTGGTAGTTTTGGACCTGCCACTAGATCTTGTTATCTAATGTGTTAAAAAAGAACACACATTACAAGGGACTTCCCTGGTGGTCCAGTAGGTAAGACTCCGTGCTCCCAATTCCGGGGGCCCAGGTTCGATCCCTGGTCTGGGAACTAGATCCCACATGCCACAACTAAGAGTCCACATGGGGCAACTAAAGACCCTGCATGCTGCAACTGAGACCTGGTGCAGCCAAAATAAGTAATAAATGAATATTTAAAAAATTTTAGAAAAAGAACATATATTATTAAATCACAAATTTAAAAAATATTTTGATAATTATTTCAATATTCAATATAATTGTTGTCTTTTGTAATCCTATTTTATTTTATGGGTTTAAAAAACCCCACTCTTGAGAAGGGTCCATAGGCTTCACCAGATGCCAAAAGGGTTCATGACCCACATAAAAAAGACACCCTAAAAAGGAGTGTCTTAAAAGAGCTGATGTGGGGAATTTCCTGGTGGTCCAGTGGTTAGGACTCCTCGCTTCCACTGCCAGGGGCCCAGGTTCAATCCCTGGTCAGGGAACTAAGATCCTGCAAGCCGCACAGCGTGGCCAAAAAAAAAGAGCTGACGTGGTCTGACCTTGATCCCTCTCTTAGCTGATGTCCAGCCCACGAGGAGAGGCTGAAGGGGGAGCCCAGAAAAGCAGGGGGAGCAAGGTTTCTGACGGAGACCCCACGACCTGCATTTCAGTGCTGCCTGGTCCCGTCTTATTTATGAAATCATGAGCACACAGGCCTGTAACAGAAAGCAGGGAGCCCTCTAAAAGCAGGAAGAAGACAGCCCAGCTTTCCCTCTGTCCTCTAGCTGGACCCCTGCGGCCTCCAGCTCCCAAGAGTGAGTCCTGTAGGAGGCCTCTGGTTAAAATTAACACCCTCTCACCCAAAATGCTTTTCAAGGCTGAAAGAAGACACCCCCCCCATCCCTATGAATCTGGAACAAGGGGAGGAAAAAACGTAACATTTCTTTTTATAAATGCCCTCTAACTTGTCACAGAAAGCAACCCATCTGCAGTCACAGACTGTTGGCTCCAGGAGGTGGGGCACTGGTTTAGGAGGGTGTCAGGTTTAAAGCCTGATTCTCATAAACACAAAACACACTCACGGGAGTGGGAGAAGCGAACAACGTGGACAGAAACGCCATCTCCAGGATCCTTTCTGGAGCCTGCGAAGTGGAAGGCAGGAGCCGCGAGCATCACAGGAGGCGGCTTCTTGGCGCCTCGGCCTGTGAATCATCCCTCTCACATGGGTTCCCTGAATGACCTCCGATTTGGGAGTGGAGCAGCAGAAGGTCCCCAAATGCACTTCGATTTTGTGCTTCCCCTTTCACTTGGAGTTCTGTGGACCTGAGTGTTGGGCGTCACCTATGACAAGGCTTGGGACACCTAGGGTGGTTCATGATCTGCCCAAGATATTGGGGGACTGGAGGGTGGAGCTGTGGGGGGGTGGGAATTGGCTCAAAGAAAGGACTCACTTTTTTTTTTTTAATGATACTAACATTGAGTTGTTTTTTTTTTTTGGCCGCGCGGCTTGCAGGATCTTAGTTCCCTGACCAGGGATTGAACCCATGCCCTTGGCAGTGAAAGCACAGAGTCCTAACCACTGGACCACCAGGGAAGTCCAGGACTCACTTTCATGTCAGATTATTGATCAAAAAGAAACCAAACATGCAGAGGACAAGGAGGAAATGTCAGAGTTCTTGAGATGACAGTGCAATATACAAGTTTCTTAGAAGACAGAGATGGGTGGTCGTGCAGAGAATGTCTCAGGAAGGCTGTACTAGAAAGTGCTGATAGGTGGCACCCCTGGCTGGGGTGGAGGCAGGTAGGTGGAGCTGGGGTGCAGGGGGAACTTGATTCTTCCCTGTTACACACTTTTTGTACCACTTAAGTTTTACACTATTGTGTATGCATTATTGAATAAAAAATTTTGTTTATAGCTTTGCATTGTCAAGAGACCTCATAGGAATGTAGCAGGTGCTTAATAAATACACGTTAAAACACTGTGCTGTTTCAGGAACTAGCATTTATGGAGCACCTACTGTGTGCCAAAAGCTCTCCAGCAATCCCCATTTTCCAGGTCTTGCAGAAACGGAGGCTTGGCTAGGAGGGAGCTGAGTGGGGACTCCTCCTAGGAGCCAGGGCTCTGCGCCTGCACAAGGACCACACCGCCTTCCCCCTGGAGTGAGCAGTTGGAGGCACCAGATGCTTTGGCAGGATCCAGAGAGATGCCATCTGTGAGGGGAACCTATTCTTACAGAGCAGAGACAGTGGGTAGTGGAGCTGGCCAAGCCCCAGCGGCAGTGGGGGGACGTCAGGAGGGCAGGCAGCCAAGGCTTTTACCTTCAGCTGAGGGTGGGGTAGGACAGGCTAAAAAAGCAGGGTGTCTGCAGTCCTCAGGGCCATGCTTTCTTTTACATTTGGTTGCTATGTTGGAAATAAAAGCAAACCTTTATCGAGTGCTTACTTCATATGCTATCACATCATTGAATCCTCCAGACCACCTTATGAGGTGTGCGCTATTAGAATGCCTATTTTACAGATGACAAAACGGAGGCCCAGAATGGTTAAGTCACTTGCAAGGGACCAGCGAGGCTGGAACTGAGCCCAGACACTCTGGCTCCAAAGCTTATGTCCTTAACCACCACTTGTGCTGCCTCTCAACTCACTGCACCAGAGGCCAGTTTTAGTTTGGGTTCCCCTAATCGCAGACCCCAAGACAAGGATTTGAGTGCAAGTGGTTTCTGTGGCAAGTGGTTCCAAGCGCTGGTAGGGGCATGAGGAAGGGAGACAAGGAGGAGGTGTCATCACACAAGTGACCACTGTGGGCAGCCAGAGCTCAGTCTTGCTGGGGTATTCTGCAGGCACCTCAGAGTTATCCCACCCAGTGACAACTGGGTGAGGGGTGCAGGAGTGGGGGTAGTCATCAGTCACTGGTTGAGGGCTGCTCCCAGGATGTGTTAATCCTCTAGCACTGCAGGTCTGCTGCAGGCTGGCAAAGCCGGTGCCAAGAGCAAGTGAGGGGCCCTCAGGCAGAAAGACTCAGGGTGGCAGTTGGGTGGCTGGTGTGCACTGAAGTGGTAAGTTAGACAGGATATGGGTGGGGCACCGCAGCATCTGCAACAAAGCCCACTTGCTGACAGCCACCCTTTCCCCTCCCCATAACCTTGGGATCTCATTCAGCCTCCACGGAGTGAACTAGGGAAACTTCAAGATCCCCTCCTCCAGGCCTGCAGTACAACACTGTGCCTGAGAACACGCAGTTAGAATCAGACCAAATCCCACCTCGATGACCTAACAGGTCTGTGACTTAGTTTCTTCCTTTGTCACATGGGCTACTTGCTGGCCCCATATCATTCCCTACCGCCTTGTTGCTCAAGGTGTAGCTCAGAACAGCAGCAGCAGCGACCATCCCGGAGCCGGTGAGAAACACAGATCTCAGGCCCCGCCCCGACCCCACTGAATCAGAATCTGCATTTTAATAAGGTCAGTGACTCATGTGGATATTTCTACTAGTAATTTCCTTTCTTTAAAATTAATTAATTAATTTTTGGCTGCGTTGGGTCTTCATTGCTGCACGAGGGCTTTCTCTAGTTGCGGTGCGCGGGCTTCTCATGGCGGTGGCTTCTCTTGTTGTGGAGCACGAGCTCTAGGCATGTGGGTTTCAGTAGTTGTGGCGCCCGGTCTCGGTAGCTGTGGCTCATGGGCTCTGGAGCACAGGCTCAGTAGTTGTGGCACACGGGCTCTGGAGCACAGGCTCAGTAGTTGTGGCACACGGGCTTAGCTGCTCTGCTGCATGTGGGATCTTCCCGGACCAGGGCTCGAACCCGTGTCTCCTGCGTTGGCAGGCGGATTCTTAACCACTGTGCCACCAGGGAAGTCCGTAATTTTCAAAATATAAAAAGAGATTGAAGTATGCCTATTCAAATTGGTGGTCCATGGACCAAGCCCCCTGGAGACCTGTTTGATCTGTCCAGCTTGGTGGTTTTCAAAACTCAGTCTGGCACACGAGTCTCCAGTTCCCCACATCCCTGTCACTCCCAACTGCATAGCACCCAGAACATTATCATTTATACCACTTGCCAGGCCCCTATAGGCATTTGAGTTTGCACCCCTATAACTAGCTAACATTTGCATAGCATAGTTTAGGTTTCTAAATTTAAAGTAAGGCACTGAAAAAAACATGTGCTTTGAAATCGCATAGATCTGGGTTCAAACCCTGGTTTGGCTGTCATACTATTAGTTGTATTACCTTGGGCAAGTTACTTCTCTTCTCTGATCCTCAGTTTCCACATCTGTGAAATGGAGATCCAAATACATACCTGCAAGGTCTTTGAATGGGTTAAAAGTAATTAGTGCAAAGCACCCAAGAGGAAGTAGGAGCTCACTACATGGATGTAATTAGTAGAAGCAGCCGCTGTAGTCACACAAGTCCAATGTGGACACCAGGTATTACTATGATTATCCTCACTTTACTAGAAACTGAGCCTCTGAGAAGTTAAGAACCTTCCCCAAGGTTACACAGTGGTGGAGTGGGGACTCAAACCCATGTCTTCTAGCTCTATATCTGCACTGTCCACTAGAATTTTCTGCGAGGGTAGAGCATCCTGTATCTGTGCTATCCAAAACAGTAGCCACTAGCCACATGTGGCTACTAATAAGCACTTGAAATGCGGTTGGTTGAAATTGAGAAATGCTGTAAGTGTAAAACACACACCTGATTTTGATGACTTACTACAAGAAAAAAGAATGTAAAATATCTCATAACTTTTACATTTATTACATGTTAAAATGATAATATTTTAGAAATACTGGGTTAAAAGATATGATTAAGGTTAATCTCACCTGCTTCTTGCCCCCCCACTTTTTTTTTGGCCACACCCCACGACTTGTGGGATCTTAGTTCCCCAACCAGGGATTGAACCCGTGCCCTCGGCAGTGAAAGCTCGGAGTCCTAACCACTGGTATGTGGCTACTAAAAAAATTTCAATCACGTATATGACTCACATCGTGTTTCTATTGGACAGTGGAAACGCTAGAGCTTCTCCAGTAGAACACCTAAGATGAGGAACTGCATATTTTCTAAAAACGCGTTTGCAACCCACTGCCCACCAGCCAGGAGCCCTCTGTTCCAGAAGAAGGGTCGGAAAACATACCCACCAGAAAGAGACTTCAGTGCCCTCCTCTGAGTGCGATGACCCCTGAGGCCCAGGGCGGGGTGTGACCTTCCCTGGTCTCACAGAGTCAGCAGCACAGCTGTCACCGCGCCCAAGGCTCCTCAGCCTGATCTGGCGGCTCGTTCCACCATTCAGGAGTACCTAATGGGGTCTGAAAACCAGTGCTTTCGCTTAGGCAGATGGAACCCCGGGCTAATAAAAGTTAGAGTCTGAGACCCCGGGTCTTGAAAAGGCCAGATCCCCTGGGATGATTCGCTGACGGAGCCAACCTCGAGCTGAGCCCGCTGATGGTGACTTGGGTGCGGGAGCCTCCATGAGCACCTTGGGGCCAAGTTACTCGGAGGGGCGCCTCTTGCTGTAGATGAGGAAGTCCGAGAGGTCGTGCCACACGTTGCTGTCCTCGTACAGGTAGGTCATGGAGGACTGCAGAGAGGGCTGCAGCGTGGGCCGGTGGTACTCGAAGAGCCACAGCATCAGCCCCCACATTATCCCGGTGAACAACGGGAACGGGTCCCACCTGGGCTCAGGGATGTAGCCCTTCCCCACGCCCAGGCGGCACAGGGCAAACAGGAGGCGTGACATCAGGTACATGTTGATCTGAGAGAGCGAATGACAGGGAGGTGGGGGTTACAGGTGGGCCCAGCCACCGGGAACCTTCTGCCACCCTGGGGCGCCGCCTGCGCGCCGGGTGACTTGAAACGGTTACGTAGCGGGCATTTAAATGTGACTGTTTATGGCTTTATTATTCTTTTTCATTAAAAAATCTGAAAAATGAATATATTTACATGGCTTGAAACTAAAAGGTAGCTCAACAACAAAAAACGCAATCCATAAAAGAAAAAAATTAATAAACTGGATTTCATCAAAACTCAGAATTTTTCCACTGTGAAAGCCCATGTGAAGAGGTAGAAAAGAAAAGCTAGACTGAGAGAAAATATTTACAAACACATATCTGACAAAAACTAGTACCTGGAATATATTTTTACAAACTCTCAAAACTCAACAGTGAAAAAAGAAACAATCCAGTTAGAAAATGGGCAAAAGACACAAGCAGTTATTTCACTGAAGAGGTTACACAGAAGGAAAACAGGCACATGTAAAAAGGTTCAATTTCACTAGGCATCAGGGACATGCAAATTAAAACCACAGTGAGATAGCACTATATACCTATCAAAATGTCTAAAATTTAAAATGTAATAAACCACATGCCAGCTAGGATGTGAAGAAACTGGATCACGCATATATTCCTGATAGGAATGTAAAACAGTACAATCACTCTGGAAATGCTTCAGCAGTTTCTTATGAAACTAAGTATGTATGGACCATATGACCCAGCAATTGCACTCCTGGGTATTTACCCCAGAAGTGAAAACTTACGTTCACCAAAAACACGTACAAGAATGTTCTGAGTAGCTGCATGCTTAATAGCCAAAGACTGGAAACAACCCAGATGTCCTTCAACAGGTATATCCATAACGTGGATGACATAACCACTCAGCAACGAAAAGGAATGAACAGCTAATACGTACAATAACTTGGATGAATTGCCAGGAAATGATGCTGAGTGAAAAAAGCCAATCCTCAAAGGTTACCTACTACAATGACTCCATTTATATAACATCTTTGTAAACTGAAGTATGGTTGATTTACAATGTTGTGTTTGTCTCAGGTGTACAGCAAAGTGATTCGGCTATACACACACACATACATATATATGTATATATATTCTTTTTCAGATTCTTTTCCATTAAAGGTCATTACAAGATATTGAATAGAGTTCCCTGTGCTATACAGTAGGTCCTTGTTGTTTATCTATTTTATACACAGTGTATCTGTTAATCCCAAACTCCTAATTTATGCCTCCCCCATCCCTTCCCCTTTGGCAACCATAAGTTTGTTTTCTATGTCTCTGAGTCTGTTTCTCTTTTGTAAATAAGTTCATTTGTATCATTTTTTTAGATTCCACATATAAGCGACATCATATGGTATTTGCCTTTCTCTGTCTGACTTATTTCACTTAGTATGATACCCTCTGGGTCCATCCATTTTGCTGCAAATGGCATTATTTCATTCTTTTTTATGGCTAAGTAATATTCCATTGTATATATAGATACCACATCTTCTTTATCCATTCATCTGTTGACAGACATTTAGGTTGCTTCCATGTCTTACAAATAGTGCTGCTATGAACACTGGGGTGAATGTATCTTTTCTAATTAGAGTTTTCGTCTTTTCCAGATATATACCCGGGAGTGGGATTGCTGGATCATATGGTAACTCTATTTTTAGTTTTTTAAGGAAACTCCATACTGACCTCCATAGTGGCTGCACCAATTTACATTCCCACCAACAGTGTAGGAAGGTTCCCTTTTCTCCACACCCTCTCCAGCATCTGTTATTTGTAGCTTTTTGGATGATGGCCATTCTGACTGGTGTGAAGTGATACCTCACTATAGTTTTGATTTGCATTTCTTTAATAATTAGTGAGCTTGAGCAGCTTTTCATGTGCCTGTTGGCCATCTGTATGCCTTCTTTGGAGAAATGTCTATCACATAACATTTTTGACATGACAACATTTTTGAAATGGAGGTCAGAGCAGCTGTTGCCAGGGGTCAGGGAAAGGAGGGGAGAGGGAAGGAGATGGGTGTGTCCAGGATTCCTAGACTTTGGAAGTTCACAGACAAGTGAAATTTCTATCAAAAAAACAAAATGGGGGAAACTTTCCCAAAATACAAAATGCTCATATCTTTAGATTCCACAATTCCATGTCTAGGAACTTATGGACAGACTAACATAAGTACAGGAAGATGTCTGAACAAAGATGTAGACCGCAGTGTGTGTGTGTGATGGCCAAAGGCTAAAGAGCCCCTAAATGTCCATCCAGAGGAGACTGAAATCAAGGCTGGTCCATCCCATCAGCAGAGGGCTCTACTGATGTTATAAAGGATAAGGGACTGACAAGGGAGGCCTCCAAGATACAATGTTACATGAAAAAAAACGTAGTATGATCTCATTGGTGGAAAACTCCTACTATGTACACTGACACAAGCACAGACACGTTCTGAAAGGCTATACAATACACAGTTAAAGTGACTGTCTATATGTATATCTATAACTGACTCACTTTGCTGTGCAGCAGAAACTAACACAACATTGTAAATCAACTATACTCCAATAAAAATTAATTTTAAAAAAGTGACTACCTCTGGACAGTGGCTGGACAGTTGGTGGGGGACAGGAACTTTCTTTCCAGTTTATTTTCTAATTTTATCATGATGTATCCTAAGCACCCCGAAGTGTGCCAGGCACATAGGGGGTGCTTAGTTTGCATTATTTAAAATGTGAAAATAAAATATTATTTTTATAATTTAAGAATATTTAAGGGCTTCCCTGGTGGCGCAGTAGTTGAGAGTCCACCTGCCGATGCAGGGGACACGGGTTCATGCCCCGGTCCGGGAAGATCCCACATGCCGCAGAGCGGCTGGGCCTGTGAGCCACGGCCGCTGAGCCTGCGCGTCCGGAGCCTGTGCTCCGCAATGGGAGAGGCCACAACAGTGAGAGGCCCGCGTACCGCAAAAAAAAAAAAAAAAAAAAAAAGAATATTTAAGAAATTTGAGGAAGGCAAATTGGAAAGACTGCCAACTTTCATATTGCCCAAGAAGGATGCTGAAACAGGAGCAGCAGCAACGATTAGCATTTAGTTTCATCACCTCATTAAAAAACAGAACTTTAACCCAGAAAAAAGGTCAAGTTACAGAATAAGAGACAATTCTTTGAATGTAGTAAGTTTTGTTTCATGAAAATCTTACTCCAGGGTCATGTTTTTTTCTCATGTCATTGCAGAGTGGTGTTTTGTGGTTTTGTTTTGTTTTTTTAAATCTTTGCCCCAGAGAGCTGCACACACACTGATTTTGGGAATCATGGAATTCCAACAAGGCACCTGGTTAACAGAGTGGGAAACTGAGGGGGAAGTGACCTTCCCAAGGTCACACAGGGACTGGTGAACCACAGACCCTCGTACATGGAAGGGAACCAAGAGCTTGTCTTCCTTGACTCCCATCCCCAACTCTATACCTGAATCCTGTCCCACGCTTCACCTCCACCCCTCTCCCCAACCCACATCCAGGAGAGGGCCTTTACCTGGCTGTTGATGTTATTGTTGTTTCCAAACACCAGGATGCCCCCAAGGAAGGCAGCCACGAATGAGTGCACCTGGTAGGTGTCGCCCTGGAGGTGGGACTGCAGGGCGCAGAGTCCCTTGTAAGTGAACACAAAGCTGGCCAGGTTCCAGGAGTGAGTGTACGTGGCCTGCAGGATAGCCCACAGCTTCTCCCGGAGGCTGCACAAACACAGGGAGCCACGGTGAGTGCAAGCCCAGCCGCCCCCAGGGCATTCACCCACCTGGCACGCAAAACTGACCCAGGCAAGGAGCTCATGGGCCGAAGCTCATTCAACCCTGGGCCTCTACGCTCCATGTCCTTGGGGCTGCTCCCTCACTGCATTCCAGCCTTGACTCCACGCCACCTCCTCCGAAAGGTCTTCCCTGACCACTCTACATAAAAGAATGCCCATCGTATTTTGTTCCCTTACCCAACTTTTCTTTTCTTTCATAGCTCTTATCACCACCTGACATTTATATACTTGCTTATTATCTCCCCCCACTCCCACCCCATCCCCGTGGAAGCTACCAGAGAGTGGTGTCTACATCTGGCTTGTTCATCCTCAGCCCCCAGTACAAGCCCTGGCACATAGTAGGTGCTCAATAAATATATTTTTTTGGAGTGAAGATGTGAAGAAATGAATGAGCGAGTGAGTATGTACTATGTGCTGGACCTGGGGATACAAGTCTGAGAAAAAAGAGATCTGCTTGCTGCCCTCATGAGGTTTATGATCTAATGGGAGAGGGAATTATGAAATGAATAATCACAACACAAAGGTCAAACTTTGACCTTGACAAGACATGATCCTGGGGTGTGAAGAATGAGGAGTCAGTGAGGTCAGGAAGGGAGAGGAGTTGCATCCATCCCAGGTGGTGGATCAGCACGTGCAAAGGTCCTGAGGAGGGACAGAGAATGGGGAGTACAGGAACAGAGAGAAACCATTAAGGCCTGAGCAGAAAATGTGTGGGGCAAAGGCTGTGGGGGAGGGGCGGGGCCATGCTAAGTTTTGTCTTTATCCTGAGAGAAGCCAACATTTAAGTAGGACAGATGATTTGATTTATCTTTAAAAAATCACTAGGGGGCAGTGAGGAGAACCAGGGAGAGGAGCAGAGTGTATTCTGGGAGATCAGTTCAGGGCCGGCAAATGCAAGGACTCTCAAGGCTGGAGAAGGACCTTGAAGTGTGTCTTCTGGGACCTGTGGAAGTCTGCCAGGTGAGTGGGGAGAGCCAGGAGTCAGGTGGTTCTCACCCCATAGGAACATGGGCCCAGCGCTGACAGTTCTAAGACAAGCTGGATTTCCCACTTGTCAAGTGTTGGCACTAATCCTCCCTTCAAAATGTTTCTAGAATCTGAACACCCCTCACCTCCACTGCCACCATCAAGGTCTGGGCCACCAGTTACTCAACTGGATTATTGCCACAGTCTCCTACTTTACACCTACTTCTGCCCTTGACCCCTAGCAGCAAACTCTTCACTCTCTCACTATTAAGAGATAAGTCAAAGAGTGGCATTTCCCTATACAAATTCTTACAACAATTTCCTGTTTCACTTAAAGGAAAAGCCAAACTCCTCTCTATGACCTAAAGCTGGACAGGATGGGCCTTGGTTACCCCTGTGACCTTCCTTTCTTTGTTTTCTCCCCTGCAATCCCTCTGCTGCAGCCTCCTCAAACTCACCAGGCATGATCCCACCTCAGGACCCTTGCACTGGCTGTTCCCTTGGCCTGAAACACTCTTTCCCTTGATACCCACTTGGCCAACTCTTCCATCTCCTTCAAGTCTTTACTCGAATGTCATTTTCTCACTGAGGCCTTCCCTATTTAGTTCTGCAGCCTGCCCCTCCTCCAGCACTCTGGATCCCCTTTCCCTCTTTCCCTGCTCTAATATTTCTTTCCCACAGCCCATACAATCTTCTAACATACCATATACTTTCCTTATTATGTTTATTTTCTGCTATTCCTTGCTAGAATGCAAGCTTTACAAGGGAAGTGATCATTCTCTGTTTTTTTTCACCGCTGTATCCCCAGCACCTAAAAACAGTGTCTGGGGGCTTCCCTGGTGGCACAGTGGTTGAGAATCTGCCTGCCAATGCAGGGGACATGGGTTCCAGCCCTGGTCCAGGAAGATCCCACATGCTGCGGAGCAACTAAGCCCGTGTGCCACAACTACCAAATCTGCGCTCTAGAGACTGCGAGCCACAACTACTGAGCCAGCATGCCAAAACTACTGAAGCCTGGGCACCCTAGAGCCCGCGCTCCACCACAAAAGAAGCCACCGCAATGAGAAGCCTGTGCACCGCAACGAAGAGTAGCCCCTGCTTGCCGCAGCTAGAGAAAGCCCACACGCAGTGGGGCCAAAAATAAATAAATAAAAATAAATAAATTCATTAAAAGAATAATAATAATCTTTGAGTGTCTGGCAGATGGTCAATAAATATTTACTGAATGAATGAGTTCAATTAAAAAAATGATTCGAAAAAAATGATTCAGAGGACAAAAACTAAAACAAAAATAAATTTAAAAAAGGAAAAATACAGGGCTTCCCTGGTGGTGCAGTGGTTGAGAGTCCACCTGCCGATGCAGAGGACACGGGTTCGTGCCCCGGTCCGGGAAGATCCCACATGCCGCAGAGCGGCTGGGCCCGTGAGCCATGGCCGCTGAGCCTGCACGTCCGGAGCCTGTGCTCTGTGGTGGGAGAGGCCACAACGGTGAGAGGCCCGCGTACCGCAAAAAAAAAAAAAAAAAAAAAAAAAAGGAAAAATACAGGGCTTCCCTGGTGACGCAGTGGTTAAGAATCCGCCTGTCAATGCAGGGGACACAGGTTTGAGCCCTGGTCGGGGAAGATCCCACATGCCGTGGAGCAACTAAGCCTGTGCGCCACAACTACTAAGCCTGTGCTCTAGAGCCCACGAGCCACAGCTACTGAGCCCACGTGCTGCATCCACTGAAGCCTGCCCGCTCTAGAGCCTGTACCCTGCAACAAGAAAAGCCACTGGATGAGAAGCGCGCACCCTGCAACGAAGGGTAGCTCCCACTCGCCGCAACTAGAGAAAGCCTGTGTGCAGCAACGAAGACCCAACACAGCCAAAAATTATAAATAAATATAAATAAATAAATAAATAGGAAAAATACATAAAGAAAGTCCCTTACAGGGACTTCCCTGGTGGTCCAGTGGTTAAGACTCCATGCTTCCACTGCAGGGGACGCAGGTTTGATCCCTGGTGGGGGAACTAAAATCCTGCATGCTGTGCAGCACGGCCAAAAAAAAAAAAAAAAAGTAGAAAAAAATCTTGCAAGCTGGATTTGAGTAGTAGGGTGTCCATGTGTGATTCTTTTTTTTTTTGTTCTGGTTGTGCCAGGTCTTAGCTGTGGCAGGCGGGCTCCTTAGTTGCAGCATGTGTGCTCCTCAGTTGTGGTTCATGGGCTCCTTAGTTGTGGCCCGCAGGCTCCTTAGTTGCAGCTCACTGGCTCCTTAGTTGTGGCACATGTGCTCCTTAGTTGCAGCCTGCAGCCTCCTTAGTTGTGGCATGCAAACTCTTAGTTGCGGCATGCACGTGGGATCTAGTTCCCTGACCAGAGACTGAACCTGCATCCTCTACATTGGAAGGCGGATTCTTAACCACTGAGCCACTAGGGAAGTCCCCCATGTGTGATTCTTATAAGCTCCAGATGAGGCTACATACATTAAAAACTAGACCACAAAGTGATTTCTGAGAAGTTTCTTGAGGGAAGTTATAGGAGATCAGAGGAAGGCCAGGAAGTCTGAACAAGGGCAGAAGGTAGGTCATGAACAGTTTTCCTGAAAAAGTCATCCTCAGAGAACTGGTATGGGTTACTAGGAAGGAAATAAAGGTGGAGTGGAAGAGGAAAGGGCATTCCTGGCGGGCGGTACTGCATGAGAAACGTAAGGAGGTAGAACCACATGCGGCACATGAATGAATGGCAGTGAGTCTTGGTGCCAAGGGCACCCCAGGGTGGACGTGGGGGAGTAGGGGGGATGTCCCTGAGGTCAGGCTGCAGAGGTCCTTGAAGGCCACACCTGGAAGCTGGGCTTCTCTGGAGGACAGCGAGGAGCCAGGGGAATTTTCGAGATGGGATAATAGAATCAGACTTGTGCTTTAGGAGGTGGTGGTGCAGACAGGTTAGACCCAGCTAGGAAGCTACTGCAACAGTCCTGGCACTGAGGGGTGGCCACATTCTCTCCCAGTTTGAAGGGTGTGCAGAGGTGATGGGTACCTGCCACTCCGGAAGAGAAAGGTCATGACCAGTGCGTGAGGGGCCCGGACTTTGGCTCCATAGCTGTAGAAACAAAAGAAAACAGTTACTACAGCACCACTGAATCATAGTTTCTTTCTGACTCCCTGTGCCCCCTCCCCATCCCTAATCCTGACATCATTTGGAGAGGGAAAAAATAATGCTGGCTTTCAAGTTAGATCTGGGTTCAAAGTGGATAGTACAGGGACTTCCCTGGCAGTCCAGTGGTTAAGACTCCGCACTTCCAATGCAGGCAGTGCGGGTTCGAACCCTGGTGGGGGAACTAAGATCCCGCATGCCACGCGGTGTGGCCAAAAAAAAAAAAAACAAACCAAAGTGGGTAGTACGAAGGAAATAATATTTGGTGCCAAAGCCCTGCCCTGTTGTGCTGTATACACTTGGATAAATCATTTAACATCTCTGAGCCTCCCTTCTCCCATCAGTTAAAGTATTCTCCATTTCAGAGTTGCTTCTGGCAGTTAAGGACATAGCACATGTAAAAGTTCCTAATTCAACCAATATTAGTGTCTCTGCCTTTCTTTTTCTTCTTTATTGGACTTCCCCTCACCCCACCAAGTTCTCCTGCCGTCTGGCCCCAATCTTACCAGGCTACAAGGTCTAAAAATCTTTGGCAGCCTCCTTGAGACAACTGTCATGAGTCCCATATTGTTTTCATATGAGTATCTGTGAGGCTTGCTTGAAACAGCAGAAGACTGGGAGCAAACATGTGTCCATCCACAGGGGGCTACTGGGTAAACAAATAATGGACCCAGCAGTCAGTGGCATGAATACCGCACAGTTGTACAAGAACGAGGTGGCTCTATACGTGCTCTATGCTTGGTTAGAGCAAGGTGTGTAAACTTCTAAAAAAGTTCTAGCTTTTTATGCCTTTTGTGAATATGCTACTTAATTTTCAAAAAATAAGTCAAATAAAAAATGTGATCAAGTGACAGCAGTGTTACTGTAGTGGTGGCCACACTGAATGGCTTATTTTCACAATGCCTAGCTGTGGGCAGGGCCCTCATCCTGGCCCCAGCAAGCTCTCTGCCCCACCTCCTCCAAAGTCATGTCTCTTTCCCCTGAATAAAGAGACCCTCGGCCTCCTCCAGCTGGCCAGGGCTAGAAGGGTCCTTCCTTATACCACAGACACAAGCAGAACAATGCCCCCAACTCCCTACATCTGCTTGGCCCCCTGCCCAAACTCCTCAAACTCAGGTGGGAGCCACTTAGTACCACCCACAGGATCACTCTGCATCTTGAAAAATGGGATGCCCCAGATTAAAAAGGAGTTAAAGGATATGCAGGTACAGTGTGATATCCTGGAAGATCCTGGTCTAGACAAACTTGCTATAGAGGACATCTGGGGGACAGCTGGAACAATTTGTCTATCAACTGGACAGCAGTCAACGTTATAGGATTATGATTAATTTATTAAATGTAATCATGATCATCTAGCCATATAGGAAAATACTCTTATTTTCAGAGATGCACATTGATATATTTAGGAGTGGAGCATCAAAATGAGTTACATTTCACACAGTTCATACGTCTCAGTTCTCAGTCATCCAAGACAAACAGCACATTCTTTTCCACCTCCAGGCCTTTGTTCAAACCATTCCCTCTGCCTGAGATGCCCTTCTCATCCCCAGCAAATTCCAGCTCAGCCTTCAAAACGGCACCATCACCTCCTCTGTAAAGCACTCCTGATCATCTGGTATTGCCATGGTAATTTAAACATCAGTCTCCCCACTTTGACTCCAGGTCCTTACAGATGGGCCTGGGCCCACTGATATCATCTCAGGGCCCACCCCACCCTGGTCTCACCAAAGCATGACTGATATGATCTGGCCAGACCCAGGGGGAACCACCTTCTTCCTGACTCTGGGCGCCCATGGAAGCCAAGAGCCTGGCATTGAGATCAGGTATCCTTGGGTTTGAATCCTGGCTCCGACCCTGACTAAGTGACTTGACCATGAGCAACGAATCTTCCTCTCTGAGCCACAGTCTTCTCATCCAGAAAATGGGGACAATGGCAATTCCTACCTTGCACATTCATTCATTCAGTAAATATTTGAGGGCCTACTATGTACCAGGTACTAGGAATATAGCAAGGAACAAAATAGATTAAACTTTCTGTCCTCATTGTTGCAGCAAAAATAGAAATTAGACTTTTCTGATAGACAAGGAAAATAAAGTAACAATGAACAGCCTGGGGAAACAGCATAAACAGGCCTGAAAGAGTTAATCAATCCTAGTTTTATTTTAACTGCTACTAATCTGTAATGTCTGTAACTAGATTTGTCCTTCACAAAGCTAACCTCTAACATTCTCTGACACTATGTGAATCACATCCTGTACCTATCACTCCCTTACTCTGTGTGAATTACACCCTGCCCCTAACACTCTCTGATCCCGTGTGAATTACATTATCCACCCGGTATTTATACTCCCTGCTCTCCCTTGTAGCAAATCAACCCTTGTAATGTCTGCATTTCAGAAAGAAGGTTGCAGGCCAACAACCCAGAGGCCAACAGACCCAATTACCAAACAGACCCAATTACCAGGCTGCCTGAGGCCAGCTGTGACTGTTTGGAAATAATGCAAGAAGATAAATGCAAGACCTTAATTACTTTGAGCCTTATCACCTACCAGACCACCAGTCCCGGCTATGTAACCTTGCCCTATTCCCCAGAGACGGGGAGCACAGTTCTTGAGGTGCTAGCCGGCTGTGTTTCCCATTTGCCTGGCAAAGAATAAAGCTTCTTCTTTTCCTCCAAATCTCTGTCTCTGTTTCTGTTTGGCCTTGGTGCACAGAGAGCCAAGATTTTTGACATCACCATGAAGCTCACTTTCCAGTGAGAAAGACGGTAGAAAAACAGGATACATAAGTGAACTACTTAGTGTCAGATGGTGGTAAGTATTATGGAGAAAAATTCAGTAGGGAAGGAGGTGGGAAGTTCAGGGATGGCTTCATTGAGGAGGTGACAATCAGAGGCCTGAACAAGGTGAAGGAGTGAGCCAGTCAGACATCCATGTGAATAGAACAATAATTACAGCAGCCAACAGTTATATACATACCAGGCACTGTGCTAAGCATTTCACACATACTGACTCAAGCCTCCGACAGTATAAGTACTATTATCAGCCCCATTTTATAGAAATTGAGGCTTAGAGAGGCTAAACGACTTGCTCAAGATCACGCAGGTAAGGGGCACCAGGATTCAAACCAAGGTGGTCACATCCACACAACCATGCCATGCTGCCACTAAAATGCCAGCTTCAACAGCAGGCAGATCTTCCGTTTGTTCTCTGATGCGTCCCCAGTTCTGGCACAGTAGGCTCTCAATAAATGAAAGCTGTTATGCATGAAGTTTAAAGGAGGCTGAGCTCCCGTCCTGGCACCAGCCAGGGGAAATGACCCCAAGACCTCTTCTGCAGGTCTTCAATTTGCTCAGCAAATATTTGCAGCTTCATTTACATCACGACTGAGGCTTATCAGGAGTCCCCTGTGCCAGAAAGGACTTACAAAAGAGAACTGAGAAGCGGGATGAAAGCCCACGCGCAGCTTAATGGAGGGAGCACAGAGAGGCAGGGCCGCCGGCTGGCTAGAGGCCAGAGTCCAGCTTCCCATTAGACCCAAGGGCACACAGCGGCGGGAGAGGGGAAACTGGGCCCAAATGAAGGGAGACAGGGGCTGCATGGGAGGCAGTCAAGGCAAGAGGTCCAGGTTGCAAAGCACGGAAGACCCAGAAACAGCGTAGTGGGAGCCCCGGCTCAGAAGGCGCTCGGAACCCCAAATCCAGCGCCCACTGCGCCGACACTGGACACCGAGAGACCTAGGGACACACTAAGACTACTCAGGGGCGCACAGCGCGGCGGCGCCGGCCCTGGAACCCGCTTCTCCGACCCCATCAGATCGATCCCTCAGCCCCTGCCCCGCCCCACCGCCCGACTTACACAGCCCCGTTCCGGAAGCCCTTAAGCATGGACAACGCTGCGTGGTAGCGGCGCTTGCGCAACAGTGCGTTGATCGCAAGGAGCAGAGCCCGCAGCTGCGGCGGGGCGGCCATAGCGCGGGCGGCGCGCGGGGTGGCGGGCACCGAGCAGGACGCCCGCCCTGACAGCTCCGGGTTCCTCCTGCACAACCCTCAAGCGCCGGACAGTGCCGGGCAGCGCAGCCGCGTCTTTGCGCCCATAAGATGCGTCCGCTGTCACTCATACAAGGAGAGCCAATCACAGGACTCACTCATCTCACCAGGGGAATGGGACGCAAGCACACTCCCGAATAGCGGTCTGATTGGAAGAGAGGGAGAGCTTGTAATCAGTCACAGCGGGCTCCGCCCGATTCGACCTAAAGAAGGTTAGAAACATGCTCCTGGATTTGTCCAATCAGAAAGTATGTTTCTCTCGGGTTTGGAGAGAGGTGTGTCACCTGTGAGCTTGGAAGGAAGTTTCCTGAAAGAGGAGCCGCCCTCCCTAGAGCTGGGATGGTGGCACTGCGGGGAGCCAGGCCTTATCTTTACACATGACAGTTCTGATTGGTTAACATTGATCATAGCGATCTTCTCAGACCATAAATGACTTGGCACCCTTTGGGTTTCCATTTATTCTTAAAAATCAAACTCCTTCCCACGGCCCGCCAAGAGAAGACTCTGTATGATCAGGCTCCTGCTTCCCTCTCTAAGCTCACTCCCCCACTCTCCCCTCCTCCCGTCACTTGCCTCCTAGGTCACTCCTCTCCAGCAAAACTAGCCTCCTTGCTGTTCCTCGAGCGTGACGCTCCTGCCTCAGCGCCTTTGCACTTCTAGTTCCCTGCCTAGTACGCGTCACCCCAAGTTCTTCCGATAGCTGGCTCCTTCTCAACCTTCAGGTTTCAGCTGAAATGCCACCTCCTCAGAGAGGTCTTCCCAGATATCCATCTAAAGTAGTACTGTCCACTCTGACTCATTACCCTCTTTTATTTTCTTCATAGAACTTTACACTCTTTGAAATTATTTATTTGCTACATGTTCATTGTCCACTGCCCCTACCAGAAGGTAAATTCCATGAGGACAGAAACCTTGTCTTATTTTCTGCTGTAACTCCAGTACTTAGCACATGGCAGGTGCCCAACATAGGCTTGTTGAGCAATATAGTTCTGGGTTATCTCCTAGAACACTGAGGGGTGACATTTATGTATGATGTCACTGTGTGGAGTTGTTACTGGATAACAGTTACACACTGAGTGGTGGCTGTGATTTGTGAGGGTGTCACCTGGTACACGGGCCATCTGGTATTTATCTGTGACATTATTGCCTGGGTCAGTGTCAGAGGATGTGGTCAGAGGTCAGTGAGGAGGAATTATGCTGGGCCTATTTTACAACTGGATTTTCTTTTTTGGGGGGTAATGGTGGACTAATTTATTCAGTTAATCTTCCCTCTGAAAATAGCAACTTTAGGTAAAATATAAGAATATCCTCTGAAAAACACTGAAATGCTTAAAAGCCTGGAGAATGCTCAGGCCAATTATTAGGTGAAAGCTGGTAACCAGATATTTAACAAGATTGGAATATTGGAGCACCAAAGCTACTTATGACATGAGGGCTTTTGCTAATATTGAACCTGTGGGTTTCAGTTCATCAACCACATAGGGCAAGAGGGAGAGAAGTGAAAGTCCAGGGCCTGTCCAAGGTGGGGAGTCTAATAGAAGAATCTCCTCACATTAGGCCGAGAGCCCAAGGGTCTCACCCTTGAGTTTAATGTGATATGAAGCTGCACACTCCACACCACGAGCCCCAAGGGAGTTCAGAAAAGGTTGCCTTGATGCTGAGCAGAACAGTTGAAGGAAAAGGAAAGGGGAATATTTTAAAGCCCTTTCTTAGGGAGTTGTGACCATTGATGAGTCCTTTTGTGCTCTAGGGAGTAGAGCCCAGTAGCCCAAGAATTCTCAAGCCATAAACTGGGAACCTAGTTTGAAGTAACAACTGGATTGCCCCTAGTTATCATTGGAAGTGATGGGAAGTGCCCCCAAACCTTTGACAAAAGCAAATGCCAAGTCTCTCTGAAGAGGGCACCTTTATCAGTATCTTTGCCTTCAGGGAACCACCACAAATAATTTTTCAAGGTGAAACCAGCACACAGTCAGAGATAACTAGGAACCCAAGAAGGGTTCCTTCATGAAGAAAAAATAGATACAACAGATGGGAGAAACAGATAAACACAGACTTCAGGTACTGTAATTCACAGCCACAGGTTTTAAAAAATTTTGCATATAAGATTTAAAGTTAGGGCTTCCCTGGTGGCGCAGTGGTTGAGAGTCCGCCTGCCGATGCAGGGAACACGGGTTCGTGCCCCGGTCCGGGAAGAACCCACATGCCGCGGAGCGGCTGGGCCCGTGAGCCATGGCCGCTGAGCCTGCGCGTCCGGAGCCTGTGCTCCGCAACGGGAGACGCCACAACAGTGAGAGGCCTGCGTACCGCAAAAAAAAAAAAAAAGATTTAAAGTTAGAAAATAGCTACAGAAAACAGAAAATTATTTTTTTTTAAACATGGAAAATTTGAAAAGGAACCAAACAGAATTTCTTAGGAACATCACCTGATACTCCCATGAAGAATCAGTTACCAATCCCTGATACATGGCCCAGCATTAGGAAAGGGCGTTTGGAAACTATTTGGTTCAGCAAGTACTTGCTGAGTGCGCTCTTTTGCTAAGACCTTTCTCACAGATATTAAGAAATTTCTGCCCTCAGGGAGCCCGGGGTAAAGAGTCACCATATAGGAACACTTACCATTGCCTGGTGCACCCTCCCCACTTTTTTAAAATACTTTTTTGGCTGCACCTCACGGCATGTGGGATCTTAATTCCCTGACCAGGGATTGAACCCGCACCCCTGGCATTGGAAGCGTGGAGTCTTAACCACTGGACCGCCAGGGAAATCCCCTGGTGACCCTTTTTAATGGTACATAACTCTGAGTTCCTCAGGGTTTGGCCTATTTCTTCACCTTTGCCCAGTGAAATTGAATTTATTTATTTAATGAGCACCTACAGATTATTAATTGTATGTCAGGAGTTGTTTCCTAAGTGTTTTATTAACCATTTCATTCTCATAGCAACCGTATGCGGTAGGTACTATAATTATGCCCACTTAACTGATGAGAACCAAGGCAGAGAAACAAAGTAACTTGCTTAAGATGATTTTGCTAATAAGTGATGGATCCCGGATTGGAATTCAGCCCCTTGCTCCAGAATCTTTGATCTTATCCACTGTATTTGTTTGCTAGGGCCTCCATAACAAAATGCCATGAACTGGGTGGCTTAAACGACAGACATTTATTTTCTCACAATTCTGGAGGCTAGAAGTCCAAGATCAAGGTGTCTGTAGGTTTGGTTTCTTTTGAGGCATCTCTCCTTGGCTTGCAGATGGCTGCCTTCTCACTGTGTCCTCACATGGTCACCCCTCAGTCTCTGTGTACATCCAAATCCCCTCTTCTTTTAAGAACACCCGTCATATTGGATTAAGGCCCACCTATGTGCCCTCACTTAACCTTAATTACCTCTTTAAAGGCCCTATCTCCAAACACAGTCTGAGTAGTAGGGATTAAGATATCAACATATGAATGGTGGGGGGCACAATTCATCCCATAACAACCACCACACTTTGCTGCCTCCTACCTATACCAACGAACCTAACAAGATGTCAGGGTCCAGCGTTGCTTTGTGTGTCCTTAGTTTCTTCCCCTTAAGGCTGGGAGTCTAGTTGAAGCTGCTCATGATTTCTTCTCTCACCATGGAGAAGTTAACTTTTCTGGGGTGGCTGGTGCACTCACTGTGAATGGGAACACTGGGCGTTTCCCAGACTTTCCCTCTTCCCTGCTTGGCTCCACCCCTGGAATTGCCACATGCCTTACCGCAGGAGTCTCTAAACTATGATTGGATTCGGTTCAGTGCCAAGGTGCTGGCCCTAAGGGAATGTGACATAGGACTGATAGATTTTGGTGGAGGAAGAGATGGAGGTGAGTGGAAAGTTTGGAGCAGGGGGCAGCCTGACTGGAGAGCCTGCTGGAGGTAGGGTCTATGTCCCTGAAAGCTCATTCAGCTGTTCCATCCGTCAAGTAGTCAGTCGACAAGCATTTCCCAGGTTGCCTCTGTGCCAAGCTCTGATGGTGGCCTCCATCCAACCAGAATGGATGAGGCACTTCCGCTTAGAGGGCTCCCTATTGAGGGGGTAGAGAAAAGGGGAACTTCCAATGGCTGAAGAGTATCACATGATAGGGGTAGGGGTGGGAGAACAGCATTTTAGTAAGACAGAACAGCATGTGCAAAGGCCTGAAGAGCAGATAAAAATCAACATGTGTATATGCACCTGGATGTATCAAAACACAACCCTGCCCTTCCTTGGACTTACGATGGGGTTACACCTGAATAAACCCATCGATGGCTGAAAATATCATTAAGTCGAAACACCTAACCTAATGAATATCATAGCTAAGCGTAGCCTACCTTAAACGTGCTCAGAACACTTATGTTAGTTTACAGTTGGGCAAAATCATCTAACACCAAGCCTATTTTATAATACCGTGTTGGATGTCTCATGTAATCTATTGAATACTGCACTGAAAGTGAAAAGCAGAATGGTTGTCTGGGAGCAGAATGGTTGTAAGTGTATTGGTTGTTCAGCCTTGTGACTGCACGGTTGACTGGGAGCTGTGGCTCGCTGCCGCTGCCCAGCATCATTACAGATAGTTAGCCTGGGAAAAGATCAAAATTCAAAGTTTTTCTACTGAATGCATATCACTGTCAAACCATTGTAAAGTTAAAAAATCGTAAGTTGAACCATTGCAGGTCAAGAACTGTCTGTACATGGAAAGCTTCCAAGGTCTGGATTAGTGGAATCTTTTAATCCATCATCCTCAGAATAAAACCCACACCCTCTGATACAGTGTCTAGTCCAGAGTAAGGGATGAATAAATACATAATAATAGACAACATATTGAAAGGGAGGGGAATAATGATTAGAGAATTTCTTGGAGGACATTTGATGCAGAACAGCTCGGGTATCCTATATGAAGACCAGGCCTCTTCACGGTTATATTTCTGCAAGACCAGTCATGTACTATGTAAAGTAAAAGCAGTAACCAATGTCAAAAAAAAGGATCATAAATTATTTTCTCTTTCTACTCAGGAAACTTTAATCAAAGCCCACATCTCTATACTTAATGTGAATATATCTGGATGTCAGCCCTTTAGCGGTTATAAAGTTTTCACAAGTAACCTAATGTAATTCTGAAAGACACATCATTTTGACTCATACTTAAATTTGTGAGAGTATTACAGCCAGAGAAATAAATTATACTTTAACCCTTAAAAAAAAAAAACACAAAACCCACACCCTCACAGCGGCCTTGTCTATCTCTCCAACCTCATCCTCCTGTACCCATACATGGCTTATTATCCTCAGTTGCCCCTTTACAGTCCGTGGCTTCCTTTCATTTCGGCCTCAGAGCCTTTGCACTTGCCCAAGATAATAAAGCTAATAAGCTCTGCCTTTTTGTTCCCTTTGGTCCATCTGATTCCATCTCATTTTTCAGGTCCGCCTCCTCAGAGAAGCCTTCCCTGACCTGCCTAAAGTAGCTTCCCCTCCTCCCAGAAAAAAATACTTAAAGTCATAGCACATGTCTCCTTTTTTTCCTTGCTTATAGCCCATCTCACTTGCTGGACTATGATTCCATGAAGGCAAGGATTTTTGTCTTTTCATTCATGGCTGCATCCCTAGCATCTAGAACAGTGTCTAGCCTACAATAGGTCCTCAATACCTATTTTTAAGTTAATTAAATGAATGTGATTGTATTAATATATTACTTGAATAATTTGAAAAACGTAAGAAAGTTATATTGAGAAACTCTTGCCGAGAAGGCATGATGAGAATCTGTGGCCATTGGATCAATGGGGACGTTAAAAGAAGACAGGGAGGAGGGAAGCCTGACCTTACTCTTGCCAGAGAGGCAATGGGAAGGGGGGCTCGAAGTGGGCCCTGGGTCTCAAAGGTTCCCAGGAAAAGAGGTGGGACATGGAGTCTGGGAGAGGGGGTGGGTTCTCCTTGGGGGACATTTGCTCAGAGCTAGCTGTGCAGGGGGGGGTGGGAATAGGAAAGGGAAGGGTGCTGGTGGCGGCGGGGAGTGGTGTTCAGAACAGGATGGGGGGCTCATGGTAGAAATGCACCTTTAGGCAGAGGGTCTTTGAGGCAATTTATCAGGAACAGTGGCTAGCAGTGTCCTACAACGACAGTGGAGCTTATTGGAACAGGTATACATTTTTTAATTTTAGGAGTTATATATGTAGTGAATATAAGAAAATGAAAACTGTGATTTTTGTGATGGTTGCTTTGGATGAGGCTAAAATAATTATTAAATAAAAAAACAATGAAATGTTTAGAGTCAACGTGGTAGTCCAGTTGTAGGAGGATATGCCTATGCTCGTGGGAGAGATCATGATTGTTGGCACCTCCATGGTTCCCCTCTCCTTCCCGTGCACACCCCAACTCTTCCTTGTGGCCCAAATGTACTTCTTTGAAACTACATCACATCTTGAAATTACACATTTTTTTTTTTTTTGCGGTATGTGGGCCTCTCACCGTTGTGGCCTCTCCCATTGCGGAGCACAGGCTCCGGACACGCAGGCCCAACGGCCATGGCTCACGGGCCCAGCCGCTTCGCGGCATGTGGGATACTCCCGGACCAGGGCACGAACCCGCGTCCCCTGCATCGGCAGGCGGACTCCCAACCACTGCGCCACCAGGGAAGCCTGAAATTACACAGTTTTTAAGATTTAATGTCTGTTTGCTCCCCCTCACCCCTAACTCCACGAGAAAGGACCACTGTATTCCTGGAGCTATTATAGGACTTGGTACATAACAAGTCCTCAATGAGTGGCTGATGGAGCATAAAGGAAGATGGCAGAGGGGCCTGTGTGTGATGCAGGATCCAAATGAGGGGCAGGAGGACCCCTGAGAGACCTGAAAAGGCTTTCAGTGAGGCTGGGCTGGGGGTTACTGAAGTGGGTATTGGGGGTTTATGTAACAGAAATGGGGTCCCCGAGAGGCAGGGATGAAGGTCTGTGGGAAGAGGAAATGGAGGCTCCTAAAGGGTGGAAATGGGGGCTTACATAACAGCCAAGGGGAATCTCTGAGATGATGGGGGATTAAGACCAGGCAGAGATGGGAGTCATGTGAGGAGAGGCTGGTGGCTCCCAATAGGTAGAGGTGGTGGTCACTGTGGGAGGGGGAATGAGAAGTTTATGACAAGGGATGGGAATCCATGCTGCACAGCTGGGGCAGGAGTCCTGTATCTGCTGGAGATGGCGGTCCTTGCGAACGAGTTGGGTGGTCCAGGTGAGATGGGAATGGGGGTTGGTGTTGCAAAGGCGGGGGTACTGTTGTTACCGAATCCAAGCTCGGTCTGCTCGCCACACGACAGGCCAATGATCAGGAGACAAGGTGTTGAGGCAAGGAATAGCGACTTTATTCAGAAAGCTGGGTATCCAAGAAGATGGCGGACTAACTGTGGTGTGCTCCAAGGACAAAGAACAAGATAAATTAAAAGGGCCAATAGTGCCAGAACGGAGAGTTACAGGACTCCTATTACTCTGTCACAATGCGACAGTTGCAATGTCCCAGAGCTCACCCAAGCCGCATGCCCTGTCCCTTTCCTATCCCATATAAGGAAAGACATTTGCCTCGTTTTTCTCCCGCTCAGCACACTGAAAGTATACATACTCTGTCCAGTCAGCAGATGACTTGCAGGTTCCCTGGCTATAAAAACAGACAGGCAACCCATGCTCATTGTCGACTTTCCCTGGCTACCAGGAAGTCAGCCCGCTGTTCTTGCAGCGACCCTTCTCTTTAAGAAACTCTACCTTCCTCACATTCTGCCTTGGGTCTGGAAATTCTTTTCCAACCTGCGCTCGGACCATGACATTTTGGTGGCCCATACGGGGATATCTCTTGGGGGGATCTCCTCCTCCACCTCCTCTCCATTTCTTGGGACCCTCTGTGAACAGGCAAGTTGCCAGGGAAGCAACAGAGGAACTCTGGCCAGGGCCACACCCTGGTGTGTTCCGAAGACTCCCTTCACCCCAGTAACTGCCGCCCAGAACGGGTGAGGGTCCCTCTGTCTTCCTTCTGGCTGAGGACTAGGCCAATTGATATTATGCGGGCGCAGATCAGGCATTTAAAAGCCATTAGGGCGCCTGCCACCTGAAGACTCCCGTGAAAGGATAAGAGGGTCACGGAGCAGATCAGGCTGTTAGAGCATCTGCTCCCAGCAAGACAACTTATGTGCACTGTGAGGCACATACTGGTTCAAGCAAAACACTGAGCTCCCTGCCCTTGGCCGCCACCTTCCCGGCAGAATTCCTCAGAATGTCTTCTCTGTTACTTTCACTTTTTTCTCAGTCCAGGTTGACTTAAAGGAGCCTAGGTGTTGCCTCCAAGGAGTGCCTTTTCACGTTTCAGGGAATCGCCAAACAGTGAGTCACCCGGTGGGTCCCGGGAATCTCTCTCTCTCTCTCTTTCTTCCCCTGCCCGAGTCACACGGTGCCTCAGTCACACGGGTTTGTGCCTTAGTCGCATGCTCAGGGGTCACCTCTCACGGTCGGACGTGATTGTTCGGACAGTCGGTCCATTTTGTGCATTAGTCGCATGGAGAGATCACTGGGACAAAGGGGACGCCTTTCTGTCAGCCGGTGACTCTCAGTACCCCCTTTCTACGGCATATAGGCTAAGAATGGGTTCTGGTACGTCTCGGGAGCCTCCCTCAGACTCATCCCTCGGCTGTATCCTCAGGAACTGGAAAAAATTTGACCCTGAAAATCTCAAAAAGAAGAGGCTCACTTTCTTTTGTAACATGGCTTGGCCCCAGTATAAACTGGGGGACCAAGAACAATGGCCCCTTAATGGCACACTAAATTATAACACGATCCTCCAACTTGATCTCTTTTGCCGGAAACAAGGAAAGGACTCAGAGGTTCCTTATGTCCAGACCTTTATGGCCCTTAGTCAGAATCCAGATCTGAGGGACTCATGCCGCATGTGTCTTTCTGTTGCCGCCTTATCCCCCCGACCCCCTCTGTCTCCCTCTCCAGCAGATCTCCTAGACGACCCTCTACTCGACCTTTCCTGTCCCCCACCCCATCAACCCCCTTTGCTTCAGCCCCCGCCCCCCACCTCAACCCACAGCTCCCCGACAGCCACCCCCTTATAAGGGCAAAAGCCCCCTCCCCCCTCCCCACACAAGATCAAGGACTGCCCAATGCCAGGAAACAGATTCTGATATGCTTCCCTTGAGGGAAGTAGCAAATGGAGACATGGGCACTATTAGAGTCCATGTTCCCTTTCCCATGTCTCACATTTCCCAAATTCAAAACAAGTTAGTTTCCTTCAGTCAGGATCCCACCACTTTTATTAAGGAATTTCAGGCTCTCACTATAGCCTTTGACCTGACCTGGCAAGACATTCATGTAATTCTGACCGCTTGTTGTACTCATGAAGAGAAAAACAGGATATGGACATTAGCCCAAGCTTGGGCAGACGAGGCAGAATTCTGTTTCCAAAGCCTGGACGGATGGTGACCCATTTTGGGCTGGCTAAATGACTCTCTTTGTAACTTCACTCTCAATTTCAATCAGACTAGCCTGGAGTGGAATCCCTGGTCAGACGAAAATAAATATGATGTACATGAAGGTAGTTTCACTTTGTGCTGGGGAAATTCAAGGGAAAATGCGACTAAGAAGTATATTTATGAAGACCATATCCCCATAAACAGCTCAGCCCTGGGAACTAAATATGTGGGGATCGGTGTGACCACCGGACACTTACTTAGTTTAACCTCCCAGCAAGATCCTCCTCTAAAATATAACATAATTCAGCTAACATTCAGAAAGTTGTTATGCCAATCCCCCCGTCACACTCATAATCAGTCAGAGCCCGGATTCTCCCCTTTATGTATAGATGATTACTTCCTCGGAGTTTGGCCTTCCCAGTATAATCCTAGGCCATGGACCCCAGTCTATTTCTAGAGGAAAACTCCCAAAAGGTCTGGCTCTGGGGACCCACAATGGGGGTATCCTTGAAGGGCACCAGATTTTCATTTCTATGAGGTAACAGGGTCTATCTGGATCTTCCCACACTTTGAAGGGGCTCCTGCACAATTATTGCTGTGGTCCCAGAGATGACCATTATGACTATAAAGGATTTAGCTTCCTCAGGAGGTATTCCCAACCTTGGGTACTTCCTCGAGGAGGCCTTAAGACCTGTCCGGGAGAGACAAAAATGAACCACTGATTGGGGGCAACAAGCTTATGATAACCCAATTCTTTTTTTTTTTTTTTAATTTTTTTTTTTTTTTGGCTGCGTTGGGTCTTTGTTGCTGTGCACGGGCTTTCTCTAGTTGCGGCGAACAGGGGTTACTCTTTGTGGTGGTGCGCGGGCTTCTCATTGCAGTGGCTTCTCTTGCTGTGGAGCATGGGCTCGAGGCATGTGGGCTTCAGTAGTTGTGGCATGTGGGCTCAGTAGTTGTGGCTCGTGGGCTCTAGAGCACAGGCTCAGTAGCTGTGGTGCACAGGCTTAGTTGCTCTGCGGCATGTGGGATCTTCCTGGACCAGGGCTCGAACCCGTGTCCCCTGCATTGGCAGGTGGATTCTTAACCACTGCGTCACCAGGGAAGTCCCTTTTTTTTTTTTTTTTTAGATAACCCAATTCTTGATTGGCCCAAAATAATACATTGTGTCACCATCATGGTCCAGGAATCTTGGAAGGCTACAGTAGCAGCCATTGAGGAAGAGCAGTCAGCCCTAGGCTCTTTGGTTGAGGTGGTTTTACAAAATAGGAGGGCCCTTAATGTTATAACAGCTGAGGCAGGGGGTGTCTGTGCCCTATTAAATGAGACATGCTGCTTCTATATTAATACCTCTGTCCAGGTTGAAGAAGACCTTCAGATTCTAAAGAAAAACATCAAATTCATTGAAGGTTTAAAACAGAGAGCAGGACAGGGCCCCAGCTGGCTTTCCAGCCTCCTCTCCTCTATGGGGATCCAGATATGGACATTGTTGCCCTTGTTGGGACCATTAATCTTGAAGCCTTTGTTTTGTTACTTGGCCCCTGCATTATTAACACATTATCTAAGTTCATCTCCTGACAGGTTCAAAAGATTCAATTCCAGATGGTGCTACAACAAGCGTACCAGCCAACTGGCACACGGACTACATTGGAACAAGCCGCCTTATCATTCCGTGGGCTCTCATCTCCCTCCGTAAATACACCCTGACAGAGAGCAGGCATCGGGAACCCAGGGCCCCTACAAAGCCCCCACCCAGCAGGAAGTAGCCAGAGAGATCGTCACCCCTTCTCCTTACTAAAAGGGTTCCCGATCGCCTGAGAAGGAGCTAGGCAGGTAGGTAGACATGAGCAGGATATCCAATAGGGCCAAAAAATTGGTCCTATAAATAAAGAGAGGGGGGAATGTGGTGTGCTTCAAGGACAAAGAACAAGATAAACTCAAAGGGCCAATATTGCCGGAACAATGAATTACAGGACTCCTATCACTGTGTCACAATGTGACCACTGCACTGTCCCAGAGCCCTCCCAAACAGCATGTCCCTTTCCCATCCCGTATAAGGAAAGACATTTGCCCCATTTTTCTCCCGCTCAGCACACTGAAGGTACACATACTCTGTCCAGTCAGCAGATGACTTGCAGGTTCCCTGGCTATAAAAACAGACAGGCAACCCATGCTCATTGTCGACTTTCCCTGGCTACCAGGAAGTCAGCCTGCTGTTCTTGTAGCAACCCTTCTCTTTAAGAAACTCTACCTTCCTTACATTCTGCCTTGTGTCTGGAAATTGTTTTCCAACCCGCACTGGGACCACCACACTAACGTCCCAGAATAGCATCTTATTGGGGTCTGTATGCCAGTTTCATTTATAGAACACAGAGGGGGAGGAGGTGAGGAAGTAAGGTAAAAAGGCCATAAGTCTTGCAAACTATCTCATGGCTTGGCCAGAACTGGAGAGGGGATGTGTTAATTTCTTCTTTTCTGCAGCCATTCACAGATGGGTAGGGTCTGAATGTTTTCCTGTGAGCTGAACAAAGGCACTTTAACATTCAGGCAGAGGGTCAGGGTTCCCTGAGGTAAGCCATTATGTATGCCTACAGCTATAGACAGCATCCTCTTAGTGATGATAGTAACAAAAGCATCCAAAAGCAAAGATTAAAGTAAAAGAAACAGATCCAACGTGGAGTCGGATTTTGCTCTTCCCTGTTACTCTGCGTACAGTGGAAATATTCAGTCCCTGTTGCAGAGTTGGGGGTCTAGGCAATTGGACAGAGGTCTGTATCACAGAGTTGGAGTCAGGTCCAGTGTGGTGGGGCTGGAGGTCCAGAAAACAGGGTTGGGAGGTGCCTGTGTGCAACAGGGATGGGGTCAGTGCACAGAGTTAGGGGTTCAAATTGAGACAAGCTGGGACCTGGGACCCTTTGCTGCAATGCTGCAATGCTTGCACCTGGACACACATCTCCCTGAGCAACAAAATACAAAGAAACTATATGGGACTAAAAATAACTGTGTGCATGCATGCACGGTTGGGGCAAATTCTGGACCCCAAAGATACAAAAAGACAAAAAAACCCAACTGCCATTTGTGAAGAACCAGGAACAAAAACTGGGTGTTGGGAGCAAAAGCAGGGTACTGCACATGTCCCCTTGCACACAATACCACCTAAGTGGTGGACAAAACACCTAAGCCACCCCTCCACCTAACCCCTGGACACACCCCTACCTTCACCCCATATAAGGAACAAGCTTGCCCTCCTTCAGCAAGCAAGCAAGGGAACCTGTCGTTTGCTCTCCCTCCCCGCTGCTGCAGCAAGGGCCCCAATAAAGCCTTGCCTGAATTTCTTATCTGGCCTCTAGTCAACTTCCATTCATTGGGGAAAGCCAAGAACCCTGGTTGGTATCAAAATGCTGCAGAGATAGGGGTCCATGTGTCCAATAACTGGGTTATCCAGGTGGGGCTGGGAGAGCCCCGGGATGCTGGGGGTCCCGCGAGCCATTCCTGGTTTTCCGGGATGGTGGAGGAGCTCCGAGGAGGAAGGAGGGCGCCCCCTGGCGGCCCCGACGCCGCCGCCACCACGGCTCCCACAATGCTCGCGCAGCCCGGCTTCGGGCTCCAGCGGCGGCGGCTCCAAAATGGCGCAGACGATCTTCGAGGCCCTGGAGGGTGAGCGGCGGCGGGGACTGGGGAGGCGGCTGTTCCGCCTTGCGCCTCCTCCCGCCGCGAACTCGCAGCGCGGGGCCCAGGGCGCGTGGCGCCTGCGGGGCGGAGGGCGCCGGGCCGGAACAGCCAGCGGGGTGGGAGGGCCACGGATGGGAACAGCCGCGGGATCGGAGGTCGGCAGGGGTGGGGGAGCAGTGGGGCCTGAACAGAAGCGGAGTTGAGGCTCAGTGGTGGTTGTGGGGGCATCTCGGGACCGGAACAGCCGCGGGAGCCTAGGCCCGGCGGCGGCTGCGGCGGCGGGTGGGGGGGGGGGTAGGGTGGTGCGTTCAACCGGACAGGCACAGCGGGAGAGAGAAGGCCCTGGGAGAGAGCACCGAGAGCGGAACAGCCGTAGACGGCTGGCGCAGCGGGAGGGGAGCCTCGGACCAGAACAGCTGCCGCCGCTAGGGCCCGGGCGGCGCGCGGTTGGGGCTGGGGGGCAGTTTCCTGGAGGGAACAGCCGGGGGATAGTGTGCAAGCCAGGACGGGAACCGCGAGGCGAGCATGGCTGCACCGCGGACGCGAGGGCTGGGGAGGGCTGCATCCAGGGGGACCGTGGTGCAGCAGCGGCTGCGGGGGGAGAGGGGCTGAGTGACGGGTCCTGACCATTAAGAACTTGTATTGAGCGCCAACTGTGTGCCTCGCGCTCTGACATAGTGTCTTCAATTCAGACCAGGAAAGGATCGGCGCCACCTGTGTGCAAGGCCAGGCCTTGGACCGAAACCAGCAAAGACGGGGTGACTACTTTGTGCACCATTATGGGGTGCAGAGTATTATAAACCCAGACCAAGAAAGGATGGGTGCCAACGGTGTAGTTGGCCGGGACGCCAAGTTACCAGACCCAAACCAGCAAACACCGCACCGACTGGTTGTCCCATGCTCTGCGAGATCCTAGGATGTGAATGGTCCTCAGGCTCTGGGAATTGTGAGCTTTGGAGACAGGCAAACACTGAGAGCCTCCATGTGCACTTGCTAGGAGTTGGAAAGGAAGCCTCAGAGAATTCAGGGCCATGGCACAGAGTTGATGCTAGGGGGATACAGACCCAAGAATGCTCTTGGAGGGATGAGATGAGTATACACATAATTAGAGTGCAAACTGAAAGTAGGCTGGACTAGTGGTATGTGGCCGAGGCTTTGAGTCCTGCAACTCCCCAGGAGGTGTCAGCTGTGTCTCTTAACATCTTGGAGGATCAGCTCTCTCACCACGAAATGTGTAATCCTCCCCACATCTGGGAAGGTTAAGTTTCAGGAATACTCGTTGGTAAGGGATGTAGAAATTATAGAATTATAGAAAAGGTAAACAGTAAAGATAACCTCAGCTGGTGTTCAGTGCTGTGATGGGTGATGGATGTGGAAGGCCAGGGTCATTGGTGGCTCCCTCTGGGAGGCCAACAGGATGGTGTGAGGCCTGCTTTCTCTCTAGGTTCATGGACTTCCTCAGTGTTTGAGTTTTCACTACAAGAATGTGTTCCTGTATTGAGTGATGAAGAAGGTAAAGGAAAAATCAGTTCCCGGGACTGTGTGATGCGTGCTGGGCTAGGAGAAGGGCAGCAGAACTGTGGGGATCCAGAGGTGGCCCAGGCAGTGGGGACTGCATTTGCAAAGCCCTGGTGGGGAGAGAGGTCTAGGATTCACAGAAGTTCATGTGAGCAGCTAGAGATGAGGCTTCTGAACTTTGTCTTGGCATCAGTGTGGAACTAAGAAAGGGTTTCCAGCAGGGGAGCTGCACAAGCTAACGTATGTTTATTATAAAGTTCACCCTGGCTGCTCTGAGAACAGACAGGAGGGGTCAGAGTGGCCGAGGGGAGGTGAGACCACTGCGGCTGTCCTGCGGGGAACTGATGGTGTCCTGGGCTCTGGGGACAGCTGTGGGGATGGAGGAAAAGTGGATCTGAGAGATATTTGGGAGACAGAGTAGGCTAGACTTGCTGAAGGACCGGAAATCAGGGTGTGAAGGGAGATAGGTTAAGGGAAGAATCCCTTAAGGTTAAGGGGTGCCTCAGGGGCTTTAGCTGGGTGGACAGTGGTGCCCTGTTCTTATTGATGAGGATTACTAGGAGAGGAACAAACTTAGGGGTGGGGAATGACACATTTGGTTTGAGTTTTACGTAGACAGTATTTTTTCCAAAGACAATTTCTTTAGAGCAGTTTTAGGTTTGCACAGTTGAGAGGAAGGTACAGAGACTTTCTGTATGCCTTTGATCCTACGCATTCATGACCTCCCCTTTAATCAACATAACTCATCAGAGTGGTACATTTGTTACCAAGGATGAACCTGCATTGACACATCATAACCACCCGAAGTCCATAATTTATCTTAAGTTTCACTCTTGGTGGTGTACATTCTTTGGACAGTTGTATAATGACATATATCCATCATTGTAATATTATTGTACAGAGTATTTTCACTGCCCTAAAAATCCTCTGTGCTCTGCCTATTCATCCCTCCCCCCACCCCCGGCAACCACTAATCTTTTTATTGTCTCCATAGTTTTGACAGGCAGTATTTTTTATTTTATTAAAAGAAAAATAGTCATTGATTTATTTTGGCTGCACCAGGTTTTAGTTGCAGCATGCAGCATCTTAGTTGCAGCATGCATGTGGGATTTAGCTCCCCCGACCAGGGATTGAACCCGGGCCCCCCCGCATTGGGAGCGTGGAGTCCTACCCAGGCTGGACCACCAGGGAAGTGCCAATATATTTTTTAAAATAAATTTATTTATTTTATTTATTTATTTTTGACTGTGTTGGGTCTTCATTGCTGTGTGGGCTTTTTCTCCAGTTGCGGGGAGCGGGGGCTACTCTTCGTTGCGGTGCGCAGGCTTCTCATTGCGGTGGCTTCTCTTGTGGAGCATGAGCTCTAGGCACGCGGGCTTCAGTAGTTGGGGCTCGTGGGCTCTAGAGCGCAGGCTCAGTAGTCGTGGTGCACGGGCTTAGTCGCTCCGCGGCATGTGGGATCTTCTCGGACCAGGGCTCGAACCCGTGTCCCATGCATTGGCAGACGGATTCTTAACCACTGCGCCACCAGGGAAGCCCCCAATATTTTTTTTAAATTAAACTTTTTATTTTGACATACTTTTTTTTCCTGTAGATTCACGTGCAGTTGTAGAAATAATACAGAGAGATTCCATTTATCCTTTACTTAGTTTCCCACAATGTAACATCTTGTAAAACTATCCTATAGTCTTATAACCAGTCGACATACAGAACAGTTCTATCACTACAAGATGTTGCCCTTTTATGGCCCCACCCACCTCCTTCCCCTGCTCCCCATCCCTGACGTCTGCCAACCACACTAATCTGTTCTCCATTTCTAAAATATTATCATTTCAAGAATGTCATGTAGGGCTTCCCTGGTGGCACAGTGGCTGAGAGTCTGCCTGCCAATGCAGGGGACACGGGTTCGAGCCCTGGTCTGGGAAGATCCCACATTAAATGGAGCAACTAGGCCCGTGAGCCACAACTACTGCGCCTGCGCGTCTGGAGCCTGTGCTCCGCAACAAGAGAGGCCGCGACAGTGAGAGGCCCCCGCTCGCCGCAACTAGAGAAAGCCCTCGCACAGAAACGAAGACCCAACACAGCCGAAAATAAATAAATAAATTTATAAAAAAGAATGTCGTGTAATTGGAATCATAAAGTATGTAACCTTAGAGATTGGCTTTTTTCACTCATTGTAATTCCCTGGAGATCCGTCCAAGTTGTTGCTTGTATCAACAGGTTGCTCCTTTTTATTGCTGAGCAGCGCTCCGTGGTATGGATGCACTGTAGTTTGTTTAACTGTTCACCCACTGAAGGACATCTGACTTGTTTCCAGTTTTTTACTATTATGAATAAAAGTGCTATGAACATTCATGTACAGATTTGCACACAAATGCTGACATACAGTTTTGCATTAGATGATAGAAGATTTACTGAAGCTCCTTCTGGAGGAGCATGAACCCCAGGTTTGAAACTCCAGATATTAGGGAGAACTAAATGAGGGCAAGTGAGGATTCTCAGGGAGAGTGTAAGAGGGAGAGGAGAGAGAGCCAGATGAAAGGAAGCCTTCAAAAATAGAAACATTTAGGGGATGGACAGGAGAAGAGAGTAAAGGAGGCTGGGAAAGAGCGAGCAGAGAGGTAGGGGAAGACCCAGGAAGGGTGGCGCCCTGGAGCCCGAGAAGGGAGTGTTTCAAGAAAGAATGTCTGATGCTGCCAGGTGGTCTTTGGTGATTCTGGTGGAATGATGGGGGCTTAAGCCCCACTGGAGTGGCTGAAGGAGGACTGGGAGGTGGGCAGAGGAGATGGAGGGTGTAGCCAACTCTCATCGGATGCTTGATGTTGAAGGGAGGAGAGATGAGAACATGAGTTCGAGGGAGGCCATTCTAGAGAAACCTGAGTGTGTGTAGCCGCTGCTGGGAAAGAGTTGTGGGCACAGTGTGAGATGGGCCAGCTAGCGGAGAACGGCTTCTGAAGGAGCTGGAGGAGGTGGAGAGAAGGGCTGGCCACAGGAGGCACACAACCTGCACTGTGACGGGGAAAGTATGCATTCAGTTTGGCTGCAGGAGCTAATGGTTCTAGTTACCTTTCAGTTAGAAGCTGGGGCAGGTGTCCAGGTGAGAGGTTGGCTGTGAGGACAGAGAGAAGGAGGCGCCCTCTGGGTTATTGGGGAGGGAGGCAGTGTGCCTTGGTGGCCACTCAGATGTGAGGAGGCCTGTCTTCCAGCTGGTGACACGGCTGGACCGTGTACTACTGAGAACCTCAACAGTGACAACTGGTTGGAAAACATGGACGTAGGCAGCTTCTCAAGAGTCCCCCCGACCACAGTCCAGATTACGCTGTTTATTGAGGAACTGAAAAAACAAGCACACATTGGAAAACAAGAGAAGCCCAAGTGCAAACAGATTTGTGGGATTTGTGGGGTGTGGATGGGGAAGGCTTAGTAACATGATTTCCAGAGGGCTTGTTGCATTTCGGATTAGATTCAGCCATGAGTAAGAGAGAAGCCCAACCCAGCAGTGGCTTAAACAGGCTAGAAGTTTATTTCTCTCATGTGGGAGTCCAGAAAGAGGCAGTCTAGAGCTGTGACAGTGGCTGTGTTCTACAAGGTGCTCAGAGACCCAGAATCTTTCCAGTCTTTTGCCCTGTAGTGCCCTTGTCCTCATGATCTGGGATGGTGGCTAGAGTTCCCACCATCATCTTCTTGTTCTAGGAAGCAGGATGGAGGATCGGACAGAGAAGGGGGGTCACGTGCCAGGCAGCTTTTAAGAAAACTTCCCCAGAGCTCCCGTTGACCAGAACTTAGACATTCTCTAGCTGCAAGAGTGGCTGGGAGGTGTAATCTTTATTCTGGGGCCATGTTCCCAGCCAAAAATCTTGGGATCTATTGCAATAGAAGTTGGAGAGAAAGCATTTCAGTGCACAGACAGACATTTTTGCCGTGGGGGCCTTGCAATGGGTCTGGCTTGTAAGGGTGAAGTCAGGGCGGGATGCTGGGCCCACCTTCCAGAAAGCCTGCTTTTCTTTCTTCAGGAATGGACAATCAGACTGTCCTAGCTGTCCAGTCACTGTTGGATGGCCAAGGAGCAGTTTCTGATCCAACAGGCCAGAGCGTCAATGCACCCCCTGCTATCCAGCCACTGGGTGAGTATCTGCTCAGGTTCACCAGTGGGAAGGGTAAGTAGCTTCCTGTGAAAACAGGTGGGGCTGATGAGGGGGTGTGGGAGTGAACTGCCCACTGTGGTTCCCAGGTTGTCCTCTCACGTCTGAAGCCTCTCCCCTTCCTCCCAGCCTGGATCTTCAGGCTCAGACTTTTCTCTGCTTAGCTCTGAGGACAGTCTTTTTCAGTCACTTAGTGAATGTGGGGATCATGACAGAGAATGACTAGGAGCCCCGATGCTTAGCAATGCTTGTCCCTTTGACCCAAAGTCATTTCTCAGCTTCCCCTCTATGAGGCTAAGCATGAATCTGTCCAATTTACAGCCCAGGCCCTTGCGACACACAGAGGGCAACGAACTTCCTTTAGAGCCTGTGTGAGTCTAGGTGTTCATCCATTCATTCTACAAAGATTTTTGAGTACTTGGGAACCATGCTGGGGACAGAGAGACACACACCTGAGTTTGAATCCTTGTTCACATAGTTTGGCTCTGTGACCTTGGGCAAGTGAGTTAACCTCTCTGTGCCCTCAGTTTCCACATCTGTAAAATGGGGATAATAGTCCTACCTCATAGGAATCTTGTGAGGGTACTTGGGATTCGGTTTTAGCTGTTATAAATAAGAAATGCAAGTTTCTTGTAGTTTGTACAAGATTAAAGTTTATTTCTTTGTTGCGTAAGTCCTGATGACTCAGACCCCTTCTTTCATATGGCTCTGCTGCTCTCATCATGCGGTCCAAGATGGCTGCTCCAACCTCCCACTTTCACTTCCACACTCCAGCCAACAGGAAGGGAAGAAAGAAGGAAGTAGAAGTCATACCCCTTCCTTTTAGGAGGAAGTTGTGTAGACAGTATACTTCTCTTCTCCTATTGGTCAGAATTCAGTCACATGACATGTCTAGCTGCAAAAAAGTCTGGGAAATATGGTCTTTAACTAGATGGCCGTGTTTCTCACTAAAATTTGTATTACATTTTAAGAAGGAAGAGTGAATATTGAATGACAATTAGACATTTCTGCCACAACATATCAAGAGCTTGGCACAGTGCATGACCTGTGGTGGGCCTTCAATAATGGATGGTGTTACTGTAGCTGATCATTGATTTAGTTTCTCATGCATTCAGCAGACATCCACTGAAGGCCTCCTATGTGCCCAGAAAATATTTTAGTTATGGTGATAAATAAGAGATATTTCCTTCCCTTAGGAAATATGGTGGTGATGGGAAAAATGTGATAAGAGAGGCTTGCCCAGAGGAAGGAACTGTGAACACTGCTTGAGGAGGGCTTCCTGGAGGAAGTGACATCTGAGCTGAACCTTGCAGAATGAGTTGTTCTGAGAGAGGCAGCTTGGCAGGGAGGACAGGGGATGCAAGGGCACTGAGGAGTGTGATCATGCAGCCCATTTGGGGACTGGTGAATAAATTCAGGCAGGATAAAGATTCTGAATGTCTCAACTTTTGAAGCGAACCCACCTTACGATTTCCTGATTTCTAATTTTTTGATTCCTGGGCGAACCTGGCTGGATATTCCTTCAGGTGCCAGCATGGTTTGAAAGCTCGTAGGAAGCACAGAGTTGATGCTTGACCCTCACGCGTTGAGTCATGGAATGCCGTTACTTTGCCTTTCTCATGGTCCAGCCACGGGCCTCCCGTTTCTCTCTGTGATGCCCCCTCCTTTTTTCTTGCTTTTTTTCGTTATTTCCCTCCCTCTGCTGCTCTGTGGGCATGACCCCTAGATGATGAGGATGTCTTTCTCTGCGGGAAGTGTAAGAAGCAGTTCAACTCACTGCCGGCGTTTATGACCCACAAGCGGGAACAGTGCCAGGGGAGTGCCCCACCCCTGGCCACAGTCTCCCTGGCTACCAACAGCATCTACACACCTTCGGCAGCACCCACAGCAGTCCAGCAGGCCCCGCCTCCTGCCAATCGCCAGGTATTTATCCATTCGTTTGTTCATTTATCTAGTCAAGTCTTTTTTGAGCACCCACTGTGTGTCAGGCACTGTGTGGGCACTGGGGGTACAGGGGTGGACAAACAGACCAGGTCACTGCCTTCATGGCATTGAGTGAGATAGATAGTACCCAAACAGATGTGTAGAGATGTACTTTTCCCAGGATAAGTGCAGAGAGATAAGGGATGTCAAGACAGGGATGGGAGCTTTTGCCCTTTTGTATGTGGGGCTCTGGGACGAGCTCTGTGAAGAGGTGACATTTGTGCAGAGACCTAGGGAGGTGAGAAATAGTCATGAAGCTACTTTGGGGAAGAGTATTCCAGGGGGCCGGATCAGCAAGTGCAAAGGTCCTGAGGCGGAAGCGTGCTGGCTTTATTCCAGGAACAGCAAGGAGGTGAGAGTGGCTAGAGCTGAGTGAGTGAGTGAGGAGGGTGAGAGGTGATAAGGTCAGAGAGGCAATAGGGGGATCCTGGCAAATCGTGTCGGTCTGTGGGCTTTTACTCTGCATGAGATGGGAACCATTGGAGGGTTTTGAGCAGAAGAGGGATATAGTCTGATTTACACTTTAACTAGGTCACTGTAGCTGCTGTAGGCAGTAGATTTTGATGGGAGTCAAGAGAGAAATCCAGGAGCCTGATTAGGGTGCTACTGTACAAATCCAGGCAGTGGGTAGTGGTGGCTTGACCAGGATAGTGGCAGTGGAGGTGGAGAGAAGGGGTGAGATTTTCAAAATATTTAGAAGGTGGAGCTGACAGAGCTTGTGGATGGATTGGATGTAGGGTGTGAGCTTAAGAGGAGTCAAGGATGACTAGAGTTGGAGTTGCCATTAACCGAAGTGGGGAAAACAACAAGGAGAAGGTTTGTGTGTGTGGGGGGGGGTATCAGGAGTTCAGCTGCTCATGTTGAATTTGAGATGCCCATTGGACCTTTAAGTGGAGGCAGTGAAGATGCAGACAGATACACAAGTCTGGAGGTCACAGGGCAGGCTGTGGGTATCTGGAGAAGCTTGCAGAGTTCTCAGTCAGGAACACAGTTCTGGAGCAAAGACACTGTGGGTGGGAGCTCAGAGGGATTAAAGACTCCTCTAGGGAGGGTGGGAGGGAGGGAGATGCAAGAGGGAAGAGATATGGGAACATATGTATATGTATAACTGATTCACTTTGTTATAAAGCAGAAACTAACACATCATTGTAAAGCAATTATACCCCAATAAAGATGTTTTAAAAAAAAAAAAAATAGGGGGCTGGGCATGTCCCAGGTTGCCAGGTCACGGGGTCACGTTTCCCTCTGGCTTCCTCTTGTCTCCTTATTCCTCTAAAACATTATCTTCACCCATTGTATAGACATAATTCCTGCCATCAAGATAAAAGTGTTCACCTCCAGATCCATAGGACATGTACATTTTCAAGTTACCATAGACATCTTCTAACACAGAACAGTCGTTTTCTCACTCCTTGATTATGAGTTTTGTTAGTAGAAAATGTTCCTTCTCCCCCCACTCCCTTTTTTTTTTTTTTTTCAGTAGGAGAGAGGAAAATTCTTCCAGTCCTGGGCAAGGAAAAAACTTTAGAACACAATCCGTTGTTAATGGGCAGACACGAATCCCTCTGCCTAAGTGAGTTGGATGGACGTGAAAATGATTTCCCACTTTTTTTTTTTTTTTGTGGTACGCGGGCCTCTCACCGTTGTGGCCTCTCCCGTTGCGGAGCACAGGCTCCGGAAGCGCAGGCTCAGCGGCCATGGCTCACGGGCCCAGCCGCTCCGCGGCATGTGGGATCTTCCCGGACCGGGGCACGAATCCGTGTCCCCTGCATCGGCAGGCGGACTCTCAACCACTGCGCCACCAGGGAAGCCCTGATTTCCCATTTTTTGTCTCAGCCTAATGCATGTGACATTGTAAAAATACATGTCACTGCCTTTCCTGGCCATGACATGGGGTGTGTCCCTAAACTGCCTGGGTTGTCCTTGATTGGTTGAGGGCAAGGACATCCTGTTTGAGCAGGGACTCTGGGTTCAGGGGCCCAGTTGCTGCTGTCCCCAGGGGTCCTCCAGACAGATGACTTAGGAAGATGCCAGGAAAGAAAGGCAACAAATAAACAAAGCAAAACACGCTTTACATCTGCTGACAGGAATAGTCACTGCATGTTTGACACCCTCTTGTAAGGTCTGCCTTTCATCCTTGCTGTTAACCTGAGAGCATATAATTATACTTTCACATACTTACTTAAGTACGCACAGGAATTACATAGTAGTATCGTTTTAGATTTTTAAAGATGAGGATATATAATGTACATGTTATTGTATAATTTGATTTTCCATGCAATACCTCTTACTTGCTCTCTGTAGTATTCTATCCATGACTATATTGTATTTTTTGATCTATTCTCCTACTGATGGACATCAAGGTTATTTCCAGTTTTTCACTATTAGAAACAAGGCTGTGCAGAGTACTCTTTTTCTGTGGACTCCCTGTGGACAGGTGTGAGTGTTTCTCTAGGACAGAGGCCCAGAAGGATTGTTGCTGGGTCACAGGGTATATGCCTTACATGGAGGTGTGACTTATTCTCCTCGTTTGATAGACGAGGGAATGGAGGTTGAGAGAGGTGGAGTGACTTTCCCAGGGTCACATGGCAGGGAGCAGTAGCAGAAGTGGAAATAGAATCCAGGTCTGCGGGACTCCAGAACCCAGATCTTTTGCATCATGCCATCTGCTTCCTTCCACAGTCTCAGGCGTGTTCTTTCTCTCCCTTCCTCTCCCTTCCTCTCTGTCTCTCTCTCTCTCTCTCTCACTGTCCAGATCTCCACGTACATTACCGTGCCCCCATCCCCACTGATCCAGACCCTGGTGCAGGGGAACATCTTGGTAAGCGATGACGTGCTCATGTCTGCCATGTCGGCCTTCACGTCCCTGGACCAGCCCATGCCCCAGGGCCCCCCGCCTGTGCAGGTAAGAAGGTGGCCAGTTTCTCACGGGATCTTGATTCTAGGCCTGCATGTTGACTCCTGCAGATTCAGAATCTTGTAGAGAGAAGGGGGCTTGGCCCCAACTCTCCCTCAAGCTAAGGAGGCCTGTCAGCTTCCCCTTGGCCAGCCCTGCTGTGGGTGGGGAAGCTGCCGCATTCAGCTGGGACCCAGAACATGACTTTGGGGTTTCATAGCCACAGTCCAGTTGTTTTGACTCCTATTTTTATTCTTAACAGAAGTGTTCCATGTGCATTAGAAAAACACTAGAAAGTACACAATAGAAAAGTAAAAAAAAAAATTTTTTTTTTTTTAAATTATTCTCAACTGGAAAGTAGAGAGACATGGCAACTGACTGAATTTACAATTCTTGGCTGGATCCTGTATTGGGTGGGGTGTGGGGGAAGCGGTAAAGGCCTTATTGGGACACTTGGGGAGATTAGAATTTGGAGGAATCTGAATATTTTATTTTATTTATTAAAAAAAATATTTATTTGGTTGTGCTGGGTCTTTAGTTGCGGCAGGTGGGCTCCTTAGTTGAGGCTCACCAGCTCCTTAGTTGAAGCTCATGGGCTCCTAAGTTGTGGCAGGAGGGCTCCTTAGTTGTGGCATGTGAACTCTTAGTTGTGGCATGCATGTGGGATCTAGTTCCCTGACCAGGGATTGAACCCAGGCATCCTGCCCTGGGAGCACAGAGTCTTAACCACTGCGCCACCAGGGAAGTCCCGGAATCTGAATATTTTAGATAATAGTATTATATCAATATTCAATTTCCCGTGTATGATCATTGAATTGTGGTTATATAGGAGAATGCCCTTGTTCTTAGGAGATGCATCTGAGTACAGTTTTAAGGAATAAAGTGTCGTGATGTCTGTGACTAACTTTCAAGTGGCTTGACAAAGCACAAATATGTGTGTGTGTGTGTACACACACACACACAGACATTGCTGCTGTAGCAAAATGGTAGCAACTGATGAATTAGATGAAGTATAAAGACTGTTCATTGTATTCTTTTTGCAACCTTTCTGTATGTTTGAAACTTTACAGAATTAAAATTGGAAAATCAGGGAATTCCTTGGTGGTCCAGTGGTTAGGACTCCACGTTTCTACTGCCAAGGGCCCGGGTTCAATCCCTGGTTGGGGAACTAAAGTCCCACAAGCCAGACGGTGCTGCCAAAAAAAAAAAAAGAAAAAATTGGGAAATCAGTCAATCAGTCAATCACCCTTACTCTCTCTACCCAAAGAAAACACTGCCAAAATTTTGGTGTCTGGCTTTCCTGACCTTCGAATGCACATAGAGGGACTTCACTGGCGTTCCAGTGGATAAGACTCCACGCTCCCAATGTAGGGGGCCCAGGTTTGATTCCTGGTCAGGGAACTAGATCCCACATGCATGCTGCAACTAAGAGTTCGCATGTCGGGATTCTCTGGTGGTGCAGTGGTTAAGAATCCGCCTGCCAATGCAGGGGACGTGGGTATGAGCCCTGGTCTGGGAAGATCCCACATGCCTCGGAGCAACTAAGCCTGTGCACCACAACTCCTGAATCCCGTGCGCCCTAGAGCCAGTGCTCTGCAACAAGAGAAGCCACCCCAATGAGAAGCCTGTGCACCACAATGAAGAGTGACCCCCACTCGCCGCAACTAGAGAAAGCCCGCGTGCAGCAGTGAAGACCCAATGCAGTCAAGAATAAACAAACAAACAAATAAATAAATAAAAGTGTTTGCGTGCCACAGCTAAGGAGCCCATGTGCTGCAACTAAGGAGCTGGCAACCCACAACTAAGAAGCCCTCGAGCTGCAACTAAGAAACTTGCCTGCTGCAACTAAGGAGCCCGCCTACCACAACTAAGACAGTGCAACCAAATAAATAAATATTTAAAAGAAAAGAAAAGAAAAGACTCAGATGTGTATGTTTTAAATATATTTATTTAAAAAGCTATTTCTGGGACTTCCCTGGTAGTGCAGGGGTTAAGAATCTGCCTGACAATGCAGGGGACATGGGTTCGAGCCCTGGTCCGGGAAGATCCCACATGCTGTGGAGCAACTAAACCCGTATGCCACAGCTACTGAGCCTGCTCTCTAGAGCCTGCAAGCTACAACTACTGAGCCCGTGTGCCACAACTACTGAAGCCTGTGCGCCTAGAGCCCATGCTCTGCAACAAGAGAAGCCACTGCAATGAGAAGCCCGCGCACCACAATGAAGAGTAGCCCCTGCTCACCACAACTAGAGAAAGCCTGCGCGCAGCAACAAAGACCCAATGCAGCCAGAAAAAAAAAAAAAAGCTATTTCTGGGCTTCCCTGGTGGCGCAGTGGTTAAGGATCTGCCTAGCCAATGCAGGGGACACAGGTTTGAGCCCTGGTCCGGGAAGATTCCACATGCTGTGGATCAACTAAGCCCATGCGCCACAACTGCAGAGCCTGCGCCCTAGAGCCTGTGAGCCACAACTACTGAGCCCGTGTGCCACAACTACTGAGCCCACGCACCTAGAGCCCATGCTCCACAACAAGAGAAGCCACTGCAATGAGAAGCCCGTGCACTGCAACGAAAAGCGGCCCCCACTTGCCGCAACCAGAGAAAGCCCGTGCACAGCAACAAAAGACCCAAACGAGGCCAAAAATAAAAATTAAATTTAAAAAAATACGTACATATCTATATATATACACACATCTATATAAATGGGTCAGGCTATATGCACTGTTGTGGAACTTGCTTTTCTTACTTTGCCTTTTGTATAACATCATTCTCTTTCTGTGCCTACAACCCTACATCAGTATTCCCAAAGTGTTCCTTAGAACAGTGGCTCCTTGGGATTTTCCAATAGAAAAAGGATCCCTGGTCAAAGCAGGCTGTGAGGGCGGCATTCTGCCTCTTCCCTTGCACTGTCCCTGGGTTCTTCCTGCAGTAAAGGAATACTTTTGATTTTGTCACCCCCAATTTTTCTCTAGACATATATGACTATGGAACCCAAGGAACAGCAATTAAGAGAGACACCCTTTAATGAAATATTGATCAGCACCATCACTTTTTTTTATTTTTATTTTTGTGGTATGCAGGCCTCTCACTGTTGTGGCCTCTCCCGTTGCAGAGCACAGGCTCCGGACGCGCAGGCTCAGTGGCCATGGCTCACGGGTGCAGCCGCTCTGCGGCATGTGGTACCCTCCCGGACCGGGGCACGAACCCATGTCCCCTGCATCGGCAGGCGGACTCTCAACCACTGCGCTACCAGGGAAGCCCAGCACCATCACTTTAACAACCACAAAGGGTTCTGTTCCATTCCATGTGGATGGACCATCCTCTGTTTAGCCAGGCTTCCATGGAAGGACATTTAGGTCGTTGCCATTTTTTGCTGTTATAAAAACTACTGGAATACCATCCACGTATGGTTATCTTTGCCCACCTGCTTGGTTATTTTTGTAGAAAAAATAATTATTTTTGTAGAATCAATTTCTAGAAGTCATTGGCTGTGTTTCGGGGATCCATGCCACCAGCACATTTGGTGACTCTCTAGAAAGACTCCCAGAACTCAGGATGGTTGTGCTCATGTCTGTGGTTTATTAGGTAAAAGGATACACAGCAGGATCAGCAAGGGAAAAAAACCCAGCAGCTGAAGTCTGGAGAAAATTAACATTCTTCCAAGTCTCCAAAGTGTTCTCTCTCAGGGAAGTGGCGGGGCTGCATACAGTATGCATCTTCCTTCAGCAGAAAAGAGCGGCAACACGTGCACAGTGTTTCTGCCAGGGAAGCACACCTACGACTCTAAGGCCAGGGCTTTCATTGGGGATCGGTCACGCAGGCACCCAACCACAAACAAAAATTCCAGACCCCCATGTGGGAAGGAGGGGTTCACCATCAATCACACTGTTTGTGCGAACAGTCTAGCTGGGTTGTTGTAGGGTCAGTGCCCAGGTGGGCAAAATAGCCTTATCGACATAGGAAACCTTCTGCAAGGCACGTTCTCAAATGCCAGTTCAGAGTCAGTCTCTCAAGCAAGCCCTTCTAAAGACAACAACATTAGGCCTGCTCTGTGAGCTCATTTCTGCACAAGCTGGGCCATTTTTGCTGACTGTCATGGAGAAAAGGGATAGCAACGCCAGACTGATGGCTCCTCGAACTCTCCCATGACTTTGTTTCCATGCCCTCTCTCAGCCCCGTCCTCTGAGCTGCCTATGAGTGGCTGTTCTTTCCACATGGCTGGCTAAGGCAAATGTCCTTCCCCACTGATAAATCAGACAGCTGGTATCAAGAGGCTGTGACACTTTAATTTTCTCTTCTGATTTCAGAGTAGCCTGAACATGCATTCCGCGCCGAGCTACCTCACCCAGCCTCCACCTCCTCCTCCACCCCCTCCACCACTGCCTCCACCTCCACCCCCCCAGCCTCCACCACCCCCATCCCAGAGCCTGGGTCCCCCCGGGCGTCCCAACCCCGGCGGGAATGGCGTGGTGGAGGTGTATAGTGCCACAGCACCCCTGACTGGGAGTGGAACGGTGGAGATCCAGGCATTGGGAATGCAGCCCTACCCACCCTTGGAGGTGAGCAGACGCTGGGGCTTGGGGTGAAGGGGGAGAAACTGGCCATGGTCATCATGGGTAACCTGAACCTTTTCTGAGCACCAGCTGTGTGCCAGACACTGCTAGAGACACCGTGGAGGGCAAAACCAGATCGAGCCATTACACGTGTAAATGTAAAATGCAAACCACGAGAAACTGGAATGAAGTAGAGGTTGTAGCAGAAATACAAGCTGCCCTCAGGGAATGCTCAGGACAGTCAAGAGAATACCTGCCTTTTGGGGAAAGGATTCCAAAAAATTACATATGTGACTGTCTCATATTTTTTAACAAGCTAGGTGTATTGGTTAGCTATAGCCTTGTAAGAAATATCCACCAAACCTCAGTGGTATATAGGAAAAAGTGTTTATTCTTCTCACGTCTGCGGTGCTCAGCTTGGCAACTGCTGATCTTGGCTGGGTTCTCCCACATGTCTGGAGGTTGGCTGGATCCGCTGTTCTAGAACGGCCCGGTGTGGGATAAGTCTGGTGGGGTGACCCGGCTCTGCTGCATGCATCTTTCATTCTCCAGCAGTTTAGCCAGGCCTGTTCTCACCACAGTGGTGGACGTGCAGTAATGCAAGCAGAAATGCTCAAGACTTCTTGAGGCTTAGGCTTGTAGGTGATACAGTGTCACTTCCGTTGGTCAAAGCAGGTCACAAGGCCAGCTTAGATTTAAGAAGTAAGGAAATAGGTGCCACCTCTTGATGGGAAAAGCTGCAAGTCACACTGTAAAGGGCCTGGCTACTAGAAGAGGTGAAGAATTGAGGCCATTCAGTCAGTGTACAGGCATACCTTGTTTTATTGCACTTTGTAGATATTGTGCTTTTTTTTTTTACAAATTGAAGGTCTGTGGCAACCCTGTGTCAAGCAAGTCTATCAGTGCCATTTTTCCAACAGCATTTGCTCACTCCATGTCTCTGTGTCACATTTTAGTAATCCTTGCAATATTTCAACCTTTTTCATTATTATTATATTTGTCATGGTGATCTGTGATCTTTGATGTTATTACTATGACTCGCTGAAGGCATGGGTGATGGTTAGCATTTTTTAGCAATAAAGTCAAAAATTTTTTTAAATTAAGGTATATATATATATTTTTTAGATATAATGCTGTTGCATACTTAACAGTTCACAGGATAGTGTAAGCATAACTTTTATATGCACTGGGAAATCAAAATTTTTGTGTGACTTGCTTTATTGCGATATTCGCTTTATTGCAGTGGTCTGTAACTGAACCCACGATAACTCCGAGGTGTGCCTGTTGCATATGTACCATATTAATTCCCGGCTAAAGAGCTCTGAGCTACAAGCAGTCTACTCTCAAGGCACTAAGAGTTCAGAACCATGCCAGACGCCAGTGCTGGGGGGCATGGTTATGATAGAAAGAGACTACCTGCACTTGAGGTCGCATTATCTCAGACTCACTCTAGAATCCAGCCATATAGACATTCCATGTAAGGTAGCATTTATATGGAAAGAGAACTAGACCAGTGGGAAAATTCCTCCACCAGCCATGTGATGTTATAAGAGCCTGCAGGGGGATTTTCCCTAGCCTGGGAGAATAATGCAAAAGGACCTTGTTCAATTAAAAAAAAAAAAATTAAGTCAGTGAGATGCTGAGAGGACGATGGTGGTCTCATAGGCAGAGGGGGCCGGCATAGGGGTAGCTGCCATTGTTTATTTTCCATGTAGACGAGGGTGCTCTTTGAGGACAGAGCCTGAGTCTTTTTTTTTTTTTTTTTTTTTTTGTGCGGTATGCGGGCCTCTCACTGTTGTGGCCTCTCCCGTTGCGGAGCACAGGCTCCGGACGCGCAGGCTCAGCGGCCATGGCTCACAGGCCCAGCCGCTCCACGGCATGTGGGATCTTCCCGGACCGGGGCACGAACCCGTGTCCCCTGCATCGGCAGGTGGACTGTCAACCACTGCGCCACCAGGGAAACCCCCTGAGTCATCTTTGATTTTGCATCCTTAGCACCTGGCAGAGTGCCTGGCCTGTGGTACACCTACAGTAGGTATCTGAAATAGGGTCCTCTGACCTCAGTTTCCTTTCCTCTAGAATGGGAACTCCCCTTGCAGAGCTGCGAGGATAATGAGAACTAACCCAGTGGCAGTCATGTAATTGCTCAGTAATGACTTGAACGATGAGTGAATTCATTCACTGTGACAAATATTTATTGAGTTGCATATTGGTCAGGAAAATTGAAACCACTCTAGGTATTTCTGGCAAAGGGATTTAATACAGGAAATTGGGTGCTTACAAAGCTGATGAAGGGCTGGAGGAGCAAAAGTCAGGGTTGTTGAGCACCACTCATTTTCAGGGTCGCTGGTGTTCCTTGGCCCTTAGAACCAGGACACTGCTGCTGTACCCAGAGGTGAGGAAACTGTAGGATTCTGTTGCTGAGGTTCCAGCTGCGCTGCTGCCCTTGGGGCTAGTGGTCAGGAGGGGAATGTAGGGTTCAGCCAGCCACTCCGAAACTCATGACTGCAAACCCACCTATCTCCCAGCACAGCTGCCGGAGAAGAATGGTTTCTACCTCCCTTCTGCCTTCCAAATCTCACGCAGATGCTTCTCATGGGCAGAACTTAATCTGTGTTCAGAACTGTGCTGGCAAGGATGCTTGGGAATGTGGTTCCCAGCTTCCCACCTTTACATTTCAGGAGAGAGCATGGGCAGGTGTAGGAATGGTTCCAAGGCCCGACAGACAAGACCCGGCAGAAGCACCTACTGGTGCCATATTAGATGCCCAATACGTACGTAAATGAATTCATTCATTCAACAAATATCTATTGAGTCCCCACCCTGTGCCAAGCATTGCTCTAGGCCTGGGAATAGAGGAAGAAACAAAAGCAAAGCAAAAGTCCCTGCCTTCACGAAACTAGGCAGACAATAGACAAGATAAGTAAGTAAAATGTACAATTTATTAGATAATGATATGTCTAAGGAGAAAAATAAAGCAGAGAAGGATAGGAAATGGAATTTTGGATAGGCTAGCCCAGGAAGACCAATGAATGCTGAATAGATGAGTGAGTAGATGAATTCTTCACACCCCAGTGTCATGATGTAAGCTTAGAGGTCACTGAGTTTGGGTGGCTCAGAATTCATTTGGTAATTTTCTTGTGGCTTCAGTGTCAATTCTTGGCCGAGGGATGTGTGCTGGTGTGGCGTCAGGTGGAGTCGGTTAAGAAGTGGAGTTGCTGGTGAGGGCATAGACCCTTCTGACTTCCTAGTTCTCCTGTGCAAGCAAACTACTACTACTAATAATAATGGCAATCACAACAGCTAATGTTGATTGGGTGCTTACTATATGCCAGGCACTGTTTTAAGCTCCTTACTTGTTAACTCGTTTAATCCTCATAACCCCGTGAGAGGGGTGCTATGATTAGCCCCATTTTACAGATGTGGAAGCTGAGACAGAAGTTTAAAAGACTTGCCCAAGGTCAGTTAAATGTTAAGTGGCAGAGTCAGGATCTGAACCCAGGCAGCCTGGTTCCAAAGCTCCTTGTAGCCTGCTGGCATCATGAAGTTCTAAGGGGTCTTGGAAGTGACTGGGGTGACTGAGCAAGGTGGAAGAGTTAGGATGGTGATGTAGATTGGGGGTGGCTAAGATAAGCCAGGGACACAGTGAGGGTCCCACTGGCTGGGGCAGGTCTTCTCCTCCCTTCCCAGGGCACTCTCCCTGACTGTTCTGTACTTATAGGTGCCAAACCAGTGTGTGGAGGCTCCAGTATACCCCACCCCCCAGGTGTACAGCCCCGGCAAACAAGGATTCAAACCGAAAGGACCAAACCCTGCTGCCCCCATGACCAGCGCCACCAGGGGCGCAGTGGCCACCTTTGACTCCCCACCATCGCTGAAGACCCGACGGACCAAAGGTTCCAGTGGACTCCCAGAAGGTGGGCCCACAGCCTGCCATGGCATCTTTCCTCAGCGTGGGCCTATCCACAGGCTGCTTAGTTCCAGTCTTCCCTTTTGTGATAGTTAGGATTAAGCTTGGTTGCATGGAATGGAAAATCCAAAATAAGAGTGACTTCAAAATGATACAATTTTGTTGTTCTGTGCGAACTAAGTCCAGAGGCAGGCAATCTGGAGATCGTGTGCCTATATAATTACCATGTACCCACATTTCTTCTATCTTTCTGCTCTGCCATCCCTAGAACATGGGTTTTGTTCTCAGGGTGCCTCATCATGTAAAATGGCTGCTGGAGATCCAGTCATCAATTTCATATTCCAGGAAGTAAGAAGGATAAAAGAGGCATCTCCCACTCCCAGACGTTCTGCATGATGCTTTTGCTTACATCTCATTGGTCAACACTTAGTCACTTGACCATATCTAGTTGCAAAGGAAGCTGGGAAATGTCTCTTTTGCTAGGAACGTTGATGTTCCCATTATGTAGGGGATTTATGAAGAAAGAAGAAGGGGTGAGTGGTTAATAGGCAGACAAGCAGTGATGTCTGCCACCCCTTTGGAGATGGTAAGCATGGGGTTAGGGGCAATGTCAAAAAGTGGTGGTAGTGGGGAAAGGCAGAGGAATTCAGAATTTTTCAGGGGGTTTCAGTCAACCTTCCTTCCTTTCACAAACGTGTTGAGCATCTGTGTGCTAGGCTTGGTGTCAAAAACTGGAAATCTAGGGACTTGCCTGGTGGTCCCGTGGCTAAGACTCCACACTCCCAATGCAGGGGGACTGGGTTCCACCCCTGCTCAGGGAACTAGATCCCACATGTCACAACTACGAGTTCGCATTCTGCACCTAAAGATCCCAAATGCCACAAAGAAGATCCCGCATGCCACACCTAAGACCTGGTGCAGCCAAGTAAATAAATAAATATTAAAACAAACAAACTGGAAATCTAGCATCTTGGGTCATGATTTCCTTACCCTTAATTATTCACAGTTTAATGGGAGAGACAGGGAATAAATAAATATTTATGGGTCACCCTAGGAAGGAGATTAACAGAGTACTATGAGAGTACTGGGGAGAGGCTGGAAAATGATGCTGCCTGTATGTCTGGGATGAGAAGGAAACAGTCTTGTGACTATCTGAGGGACAAGCATTTTAGGGAAGGGGGAACAGCAGGTGCAAAGGCCCTGAGGTGGGACCATGTTTAAAGTCTTTCAAGGTTAGCAAGGAGTCCGCTGCAGCTGGATGGTAAGAATGATGAGGTTGGAAGGAAGTAGAGGATGCAGAGCCCCATAGGCCACAGCAGAGAGGTTGAATTTTATCCTAGGGCAGAAGGGAGCCTTTGAGGGGTTTGCGCTACTCTCCCAGCCAGAGCGTGTCCTGGGCTTTTCTCCCCCAGGCACTGTGAGAGACTCACCTGTGCTTCTTCCCCTGCCTGTCCATGGGTGTAGACCTCCCAGGGTCTGAGCTGTCTGGCCCCAAGTCCAGGGGGTAGAGTGGCTGGAAGCTGCCCTTGGCACCTTCAGTTCTGTCCTCAGGCTCACCATCCCCTTCTTCCCTCTTTGTCTTTTTTTTTTTGTCAGCTGCAGGGAAGCCAAAGGCTCAGAAACTCAAGTGCTCGTATTGTGACAAGTCATTCACCAAAAACTTCGACCTGCAGCAGCACATCCGAAGGTACCCAGGCACGGTGTGGCAGGCGTTTCCTGGGGGGAGGTAGGCTGAGGGATTCACATGGAAGCGATGCTCCTTTCTCAGCCCCTTGGTCTGGGTGGTGACCAAGACCCCATCTGGTCTGTCATGTTTCTCAGACCTTCAGTCCAGCTCAGGATGATTTTTCCCTTTTCTTTCTCAGGAGCAGTGGGAAGGATCTGTGGGGCCTTCCTGCTGTGATGGGGAAGGTCCAAGTGGGCTGAGGTGGGGGAGGAATTTACTTGAATGGACAGGGGCTTTGTGGGTGGGAGGCGTGCCTCAGTCTCACTTCTGCAGAAAGGGCTGACCTCAAGGACAGCCATGCTGTGTGAATATGCCTCTGCAAGCTCTCTGCTCACTAACCTTGACACCCCTTGTCCCAAGAACCTGCAAGGAGCCCCTCTGGGCCTCAGGTTTTCCATTGTGAAGTGGAGGGGTGGACTTGTTCAGTGTTTCCCACAGAGTGGCACATTGGGACGTGAGATGATTTTAGGTGGTTTATGGATATTGGTGTTGAAAAGACTTGAAAGACATAGTGAGAAAATTATTTTTTCAATTTCTTTCAGGCAAAGGAGAAAGCCTCAGTTTGGTGTAGTCTGTCTTTAATGCCCCTCACGTACTTGTTCATCTTTTATAACAGAGAGAGAGAGAGAGCCTGAGATTCCAACCATGGCATGCAGCAGCTTCTCTCTAGACCAGGGTCTACCAGCCTATTGAGATGTTTTAGATCCCATCATGCTTTTCTCTGGGGGCTGCCTGGGGCTTGGTAGAATGTTTAGCAGCATCCCTGACCTCTAACCATTAGATGCCAGTAGCACCCCTCACTCCTCAGCTGTGACAACCAAAAATGTCTCCAAACATTGCCAAATGTCCCCGGGAGAGCAAAGTCAATCTCTCTTGAGAACCACTGGTCTACACTAGTGTGTGTCAATAGAACTTTCTGCAAAGAAGGAAAGGTCCCAATAGCCGCTGTCCATAGGGTAGCCAGTAAGCATATGGCTACTGAGTACTTGAAATGTAGCTAGTATGACTGAGAAACTGAGTTTTTAACTTTATTTTATTTTAATAAGTTTAAATAATGCCATGTGGTTTGTGTCTATCTTACTGGATGGTGCACCTATAGATCTTAATAATATTGTTTTATAAATAATTGCATTTTTTTGTTACTTTGTATTTATAAGTGGTTTTCCATATATAATAACAACAGGAAACTTCATTTTAAATTATTAAGTTTTTAAAAAGTACATTGATTTGAAGGAAAATGTTAAATAATGGTACAAGTGCTGTGCTGTGACAGCTAGGATGTCTTCTCCTTCAAAAACCAGAAATCCCTATTTAAACAATTAGGAAATGTTTTATCTCACAATGTGAGATGGCCACAGAGAAGGTCAGCTCCAGGGCTGGTTGATTCAGCAGCTCAGTAATGTCACCAAGAGCCCAGGGTCTGTCTGTCTCTGGTCTGCCTACCTCAGCAAGAGGGCTTGTCCTCATGGTGTCAGGATGGTGGCCAGCAGCATCTGGACGCTCTGCCTGGGCCTTCCTGGTGGCTGTGAGCTCCCGGGCTGAGGCCACAGTCCCGTTCCGACACGTGGGTGCTGACAAGCCTTGTGTCTGCAGCCACACTGGTGAGAAGCCCTTCCAGTGCATTGCATGTGGCCGTGCCTTTGCCCAGAAGTCTAATGTCAAGAAACACATGCAGACCCACAAGGTGTGGCCTCCAGGACGCAGCGGTGGCACCGTTTCTCGCAGCTCTGTGACTGTACAGGTCATGGCCCTGAATCCCAGCAGGCAGGAGGATGAGGATAGCACAGGTGGGTAGAAGTGGCCATTGGGCTGTGTCTGGCTGGAGCCTCCCTATGCAGCCCGGGGGGTGAGCAGCTAATGTGCAAGCAACATATGCCCACTTTTACATGACCTGCCAGTTGGAACTACCCTACTGCGTTGTTTAGCCATTCTGTGTGTGCCCTCTGAGTTCTTGTGAGCTCTAGAGAAGAAACCATTTCTTTCAAAACTCCTACAGTGCCTGGCACCAGAGGGTCTACCATTGAGCAAACATTTGGAGGGAGGCCTACCGTGTGCCAGGCCACTGGGCCTACGGACATGAGGCCAGAGGCCCCCGTCCTCAGGGAGAGTGAGGGAAGGACAACTAAACAAATGCTTGTAATTGGAACAAGGAGCTGGGAGGCATTGTGAGTACAGCTGGGGGTGGCAGTCAGTGTTGTTAACAACCACGGAGAGGTCTAGAGTGTCCAAGGGGAAGGCCTGCGAGGGGAGACTTGAGGCATAGCTCTTCTGGAATGTAAGTATTCAGTACGTTGGCCCCTGGAACGGCTGTGTCTGTGTGCACCAGCTGAGTGTGAGTGCAGGGCCTCGGGTACAGCATCCAACCCCGAGCTCGTGGTGGGTGGCGGGGTGAATGCAGGGGAACCCGCAGGAGGTGCCCTGGGAGTCCTTCCCGAGGGGCGTGGCTCTGTCCTGGCTCTCCCTCTGCCTTTCTCAGTGACTTCCCTCCCTGACTTTCTCCATAGGGTTGGGCCAGACCCTGTCGAGTGCCCCGCAGCCCCAGGCCTTGCCCACAGCAGGCGAGGAGGAGGGGGACAAGCTGGAGGCCAAGCAGGTGGTCCTCATCGATAGCTCCTACCTGTGCCAGTTCTGCCCCAGCAAGTTCAGTACCTACTTCCAGCTCAAGTCCCACATGACCCAGCATAAGAATGAGCAGGTAAGTGGGTGGCGGGGAGCAGGGGTCGGGGTGGGCGGGCAACACCGACTCTAGTCGTGAGCCTTGACTGGTGCTGCCTAGAAAGGGACAGGAGTGGGCCTCGGCTGCTCTGAGCTGCCATGTGACCATGATGGACCAAGCTTCCTCGTCCGTTCTGCCTGGGTGGGGCCAGCATACTGGGCGGTTATGGTGCTTGCCCAGGGGAGGAAGCCCACCTCTCAAGGGTCGTATAATGAAGGGACCAGACACAGGAAGCATCCTTACTCCTCTGAGAAGATCTAGGGTCTAAAAACCTACCTATGGGGATTTAAGACTACAGCCTTTTTTTTTTCCATTGAGGCATAATTCATATACCATAAAATTCACCCTTTTAAAGTGTACACTTTAATAGTTTTTAATCTATTCATAATGTTACGTAGCCATCACCACACTAATTCTAGAACATTTTTATCACCCTGGAAACTTTATACCTGTTAGTAGTCACACCCCCTACTCCCAGCCCCAGGCAACCACTGATCCGTTTTCTGACTCTTTGGATTTACCTGTTCTGGACATTTAATAATGGAATCATATAGTACGTGGTCTTTTGAGATAGTGTTTTCGTTTGTGTTGTAACATGTATCAGTACTTTATTCCTTTTTATTGCCGAATAATATTCTGTTGTATGGATATAGCACATTTTGAATATCCTTTTATCAGTTGATAGACATTTAGGTTGTTTCTACTTTTTGGGTTTTATGACTAATACTTTTGTGGACATTTGTGTACAAGTTTTTGTATGAACATATGTTTTCAATTCTCTTGGGTATAAACCTAGGCGTGGAATTGCTGGGTTATATGGTAACTCTATTCCAGTCTTTATTTTTTTTAAATAATCTTTATTAGTTATTTTTCTCCTTATAAAAGTATCATATACCCAATGTAAGATTAGAAAATTCAGAAAAGTCTGAAGAATGTTTAGGTTAATATTTACTATTTATTATATGCTGGGTATTCTGCTAAGTGCCTTACATTCAATACTTTATTTACTTCTCATAACAACCTTAGAGATAGGCATTTTCAGTATATCCAGGTGAAGAAACTGAAGCACAGAGAGGTGAAGTGACCCATCCTAAGTCACACTGCCAGTAAGTGACGGAGTCAGGCTTTAAAGCCAGGTTGATTTGACTCCAAACCCCATGTCATTAACCACCTTGCAATGTGTCCTCCCATGAATGCAGCCCAAAATGCAGTATGTTTTGTAGATTTTCTTTTTTTTTTAAATTATAATTGGGATCGGTACACATATATAATTTTGAAGTATGCTTTTTTTCTGAGATAGCTTTTTAAAAGACTTTTTAAAGAATTGTAGGTTCTCAGGAAGTTGCGAAGATCGTATAGAGAGGTCCCTCATACCCTTCAGTCAGTTCCCCTCAATGGTTACTTCTTACATAACCAGAGCACAGTATCACACAAATAGGAAACTGACTTTGATATAAAGTGTATGTATAGTTCTATGTCATTTTATCACCTGTGTAGATTTGAGTAGTCACCACTGCAATCACGATACAGAAGGATTCCATCACCACAGAGACTCCCTTGTGCTGGGTTTTTGTAGTCACACCCACGCTCCTCATCAACATCCCTGGCCTCTGGAAACCACTAAAATTAATCTGTTCTCTGTCCTTATAAGTTTGGCATTTTGAGAATGTTGTATATGTGGAATCGTCAAGTATGTGGCCTTCTGAGACTGACTTTTTTCACTCGGTGTAAATTTTCTTGTGCTTTTTGTTTTTGAATCTAATTTTATATTCTGAGCATTTACTCATGTCACTATTTTTTAAAAATATTTATTTATTTAATTAATTTTTGGCTGTGTCAGGTCTTAGTGGTGGCGCGTGGCTTCTCTCTAGTGGGCTTTTCTCTGTGGTATGCGGGTTTTCTCTCTCTAGTTGTGGTGCTTGGGCTCCAGAGTGCATGGGCTCTGTAGTTCCAGCACACAGGCTCTCTAGCTGTGGCTTGCATGCTCAGTAGTTGTAGTGCGTGGGCTTAGTTGCCCCGCCACGTGTGGGATGTTAGTTCCCTGACCAGGGATCAAACCCGTGTCCCCTGCATTGGAAGGCAGATTCTTAACCACTGGACCACCAGGGAAATCTCCATGTCACTATTTAAAAAAACAAAACAAAACATAATTTTTAACAGCTACATTTTTTTTTTTTTGGCCATGCCATGTGGCACGAGGGATCTTAGTTCCCTGACCAAGGATCGAACCTGTACCCGCTGCAGTGGAAGCAGTGGAGTCCCAACCACTGGACCACCAGGGAATTCCCAATGGCTACATTTTTTAAAATTCCCTATTGTTGAACATTTAGGTTACTTCCTGAGTTTTGCTATTATAAACAAAACTGTTGTGAACATTGTTGTAATCAAATCTTTGTCCACATCTCTGACTTCTTCCTTATGATAGATTCTTTTTTTTTTTTTTCTTTTGGCTGTGTTGGGTCTTCGCTGCTAGCATGGGCTTTCTCTAGTTGCAGCGAGCAGGGGTTACTCTTCGTTGCGGTGCGTGGGCTTCTCACTGCGGTGGCTTCTCTTGTTGCGGAGCATGGGCTCTAGGGAGCGCAGGCTTCAGTAGTTGTGGTGCGCAGGCTCAGTAGTTGTGGCGCACAGGCTTAGTTGCTCTGTGGCATGTGGGATCTTCCCAGACCAGGGATCGAACCCGTGTCCCCTGCATTGGCAGGAGGATTCTTAACCACTGCATCACCAGGGAAGTCCCCTTATGATAGATTCTTAGCAGGGAGATTGATGGAGTTAAGTTAGGATATCTTTGGGGGAAAATCACAGAAAACTTTGACTCAAACTAGCTTAAACAATTAGGAAGTTTGTTGTCTCACATAACAAGGAAACCCAAGATAGGGCAGCTCTGGGCCTGAGACAGTCAGTTGACTCAACCCAGCATCAAGGACCCTGTGTCTTTCTAGCTCTTGTCTCCACTATCTCAGGGTGTGGCCTTGTCCCCTGCTGGTGGTTTGCCTGTGGTCCTGTGATGGTAGTCACTCTTCCTAGGCAGAAGATCAAACACAGTATTATCCGTGAGCATAAAGGGGTTGTATTTTCTGTGTCTTCTTTAGGAGCAAGGAAACCTTTCCCAGAAGCCTTCTGTAGACCTCTCATTGGTCAGAGCCAGTGCATATGCTCTGTCATTTAGGAGTGCATTGTCATGCTGCAAATAATAGATAACTGGCTTACTGGTTAGGGTTTTTTTCCTCTCACATCACAAGAGGTCCATAAGTAGGTAGAATTGGGCTTATATAGCAGGGTTCTCTTGGCTTTCTGCTCTGCCATCTTTAGCATGTGGCTTTCATCCTCAAGGTAGCAGGATGGCTGCTATACCTCCAGTCATCACATCTATATTCCAGTCAGGACAAATGCAAAAAACAGAGGGGACTTCTCCTAGGAAGCTTTTGCCTTTTTGTTCTGGGAGTGATTCCTTCCCCAAAGACTACTGCCTACTTATCATTGGCAAGAAAGGAGTCACATGGCTGACACTCGATGTAAGGGAGCCAGGGGATCAAATGTTTTAACTTGATTTGGCATCTTGCCACTCTGAACAAATCAGGGTTCACTTTGTTAGGAAGAAAGGGCATGTGGAATTGTATCTGAGTGTGTCATGCAGCCCTATGAGGAGTGTGTACTACTTGTCAAAGTATAATTTTCAAAATGTTAAGAAACATCATTCTCATACAAATAACATACTGAACATGAGTCAGAATTTTACTTAACTCATTAATGAGGGAACTGGGAGGATGACAAAGCCAGTCAAAAGAGGATATGAAACACTGATATCTATACCCTTATATAACTATGTCAGTGAAAAAAAGGAATCCTGAAATAAGATTACCAAGTTAGATACAAATCTGGTTAATGTCTTCAGGGCACCGAAACCTTTGGAGTTATCTTTTCTACATGAGAAAAATCATTTACATTGGATCAGTTTTCTACAAGTTGACATTTAACTTTAGAGTCTGGGTCCTAATCAGTAGTAAACAGTCAAAACAAGTCACATCACCCAGAGGGTGAGATGACCCTCAGTGGCTTAACTGCCTTTACCTAACTGCCTGCCAGACAGCAGTTCTCAAACTGAGGTCCCTGGCCCAGCAGCTTCAGCATCACCTGGGCACTTGGTAGGAATGCACATATTCAGGCCACCCAGACCTGCTGAATCGATTCGCTGGGAGTAGCATAATCTGTTATCGTGATGCAGGCTCAAGTTGGAGAGCCACTATTCTAGCATGACATTGGAAGGACGTCATGTCATCTTTTCACATCTTTTCAAGATGTTATCATTCCAGGTTTTGGATATTTTTTCTTAAGCACACCCAGACCACACAGAGCCTGCAGGGAGGGTAATGGGGCCATTGTGACTGGCTGAGAGGAGGGGACCCTCTAATCAAAATAAGACCAAGGCTGCAGCAGCAGGGGAGCAGGGAAACAGCGGTTGGGTCTTCCACAAGCAGTGTTCAAGGTGGATGCCACAGGGCAGGGGGCGGCAGTGGAGCAGCTCTCCTGCCTTTCCTCACCGACCCTGCCTCTTCCCTCAAGGTGTACAAGTGTGTGGTCAAAAGCTGCGCGCAGACATTCCCAAAGCTCGACACTTTTCTGGAGCACATCAAGAGCCACCAGGAGGAGCTGAGCTACCGTTGCCACCTCTGTGGCAAGGACTTCCCCTCGCTGTACGACCTGGGTGTGCATCAGTACTCACACAGCCTCCTGCCCCAGCACAGCCCCAAGAAGGACAGTGCCGTCTACAAGTACGTGCCCTCCCTTTTCCCTCTCCCTGCAGGGAGCCCAGGGGTCTGGTCCTTTGGTGGTTCTGACTGCTCAGGACCAGTGGGACATCTCAAAGGGGAATCTGAGGCTCCCGGGTCCAGCCTGGCAGAGAGGGTTCTGTGTCTTGGCACTGAAGGGGGCAAGAGATGCTGGCCCGCCTTATATCATTCTTCAACTTGGCAGACAGTTATCCTAAAAAAAAAAGAAAAAAAATCTTAAAAAAGGGAAGCCAATGTTCTTTCCTTGTTCATAATGGAAAAAAGATTTGTTTTTTTCCTAAAGTAAAATATTATGAAAATAGTATTCCGCCTGATAGTCTACACAATTTAGGTTACAGTTGGAATGGTACGCTGATTCTTAAATGAAAAAATGAACAAGTCTGAAAGCAAAATCTGAAAGCAAAAATCATAAAAATAAGATTCATTTGTTTTATAATCTGTAAAATTTAGGTTAAAGTTGAAGCTATATGCTGATTCTTAGAATGGACAAGGAATGAATCAGATGTAGATTTCATTGGGGGTAGTTTTCTGACAACCCTTTACATTGTTGTAGTTTTCTGTTTCAGTCATAAAGAAGGTCCCTTTGGCAGAAATAATGAAGGGCTCCCTCCGTTTTGCCTCATGCTTTTAGTCCTTAGATCTTCAGATCATTCTCTTTGGAGCCATCGATCCTGTGATCATCCTTGTAGAGTTTCTCTTCCTCGATTGCTTTCTGGTCCCTCTTCTAGACTCTCATATGCCGATGGTGTCATCCAGCATCACTTTCATGACTTGGTGGAACCCCTCAGTTTTGCTCTGCATTCATTTCGCCGCGCATTTCCCTTATGTCTCTTGGGAGCCGCTGCCTCACAAAACCCAGCACGTAGTGCATGGGGATAGTGAAAAAAAAATTGGAGTGTTTGTCTAGGGACTTCTTCTAGTCCACTAGTGAATATTTTCATGTTAGAATGGCTTTTGCTTCTCTGTACAAACTGTATCTGCACAGACTTAGCTGATGACCTCTGTTAATGGGGCCCCCCCTCTAACTCCTGGGTGAGGCTTCTGGGGTTCAAAAATAAGTAAATACAGACCTTGAGTTTAGAATGCATGGGCTGCTTAGGGAGACAGGAGTGTATATATTCTTAGGATATACTGTGATAAAATGCTATCATAGACATATTACGCAAAGTGGGAGGTAGGGCAGCAAAGGTGTCCCAGGAACAATGATATCTGAACTGGGTTTTGAAGGATGGGTAGGAGTTTGCCAGGTAGACAGTGGGTAGTGGGAAGTGCATTCCTAGCAGGAGGAACAGCAGGTGTAGCGATATAAAATGAAATAGCATGTGGTTTAGAATGACTGTTCTGTAGAATGGAAGGGGGAGGAGATGTTTAGATGGGGCCTGGGAGAGAAAGTGGGGCCAGGGCATGAGGACCTTTTAGAAGTCACAAGAGCTTTGAGAAGTTGGCAGGGGGACTGGGGCTTGAGAAATGGGATGTAGGGCAACTGACCCTGAGGGAGATTAGGAAATGGGGCCAAAGAGGCAGGAAAACCAGGTGAAGCTCTGACCAGCTAAGGGGTAGAGATTTCTGGATAATGATGAGTAATTGTCATTTGTTCTCAGAGGGCATTTTCTTTTGCTTTTGCCATTCCAATCTGTGGATATTCTATAAGTCCCTGTAGCTGTGTGTCTCTCTAGAGTGAGATGCCAAGTAAAAGGAAGGGAGCAACTACTAGGTGCCTTGGCCTGACTTAGGGACATTGATCCCCGCAATCCTGGGAGGTAGGTTGTATCAGTCAGCTGAGGTGGCTATAACAAAATATTATAGACACATGAGAGAGAGAGGGCATCCTTTCTGTCTGGTCTTTTCTTATAAGGGCACTAACCTTACCTGGAGGATCCCACACTCATGATCTCATCTAAACCTAATCACTACCCAAAGGCTCCATCTGCAAATACCATTACATTGAGGGTCAGGACTTCAACATGCAGATTTTGGAGGGACACCGTTCAGTCCATAGCTGTGGTGTTCTCCCCATTTTGAAGATGAGGACATCGAGGCTCAGAGAGGAGAAGTGACCTGCCCACCAGAGTAACAACGTCAGTACAGAGCTGGGATTCAAACTCTTGTCTTGGACTGTGGAAGCCTCATAGCTCTGGTTTTGGAGTTCACAGGCTGAGAATTGAGCCCCATGATGGCCCTGTGCCTGCAGCAGATCACTTCTCCCAGGTTCTCTTGCCAAGCTTAGAGTGTCACAGGCCCTTTGTAGCCATTGGAGCTTCTGGCCCCAAAGTAAGGTGTGGGGAGGCAGGACACCACCTGGATGGCCCAAGGGTGGAATGCTGTAGTGGGTAATGATAAGAGCTCTGGAGCTACCTCCCTGTGCTCAAATCTGAGCTCAGCTGCAAACCTGATGGATGAGCTCAACAAGATATTCAGCCACTCTGAACTTCAGTCTCCTCACCTGTGAAATGGCGATACGATAGTGCCTACCCTATTGGTTTATTTACAAGGATCAAGTAAGATGAGTACGAAGCAGTTAGACATGGTGCCTGGAACATAATAGGTACTCAATAAATATTATTGCTGCAATGTTTATTAATTATATAATTTAAATCTAGGTTTGGTTGCTTGTAACAGGGACCCAAAATAACAGTGGCTTTAACAAGGTGAGAGTTTATTTCTCTCTCATGGTGGCATTTAAGTGGGTGTGGTGGTTTCATTCCATTTTCATGCGGGCAGATCCTGTCAGTCCGGCTGCTCTGCCTGCTTTGGGCCACATTGCCTTGGCCTGCCTGTGGAGCCTCCCCAACTCCCTCAAGTGAATTTCATACATGTCACTATATATATGCTGTATGTTTACTTTTTCCTTTTAAAAATAAGATGTATTTTTTTTCTAGTTACAAAAGTCATCCATGTTCAATGCACAGAAATGGATTTTTAGAAAAACCCACAAGAAGACAAAAAACAAAACCCTGTTAACCTCTTGGTACATGTCCTTTGGTATATATCTGTAATAAGCATATTTATAGCTATAAATATCACAGGTTATATTTGAGTTAGGTTATCCCAAACACAGTTATTGAATCTGGTGAAAATTCATCACACCATCTTCCTGTTGCACAACTTCCGACAAACAGTCTAAAATTTAATAGGATCATTCCGTGTACTTGGCGTTACCACTTAAAACTGTAATGTTTATATCTTTGCACCTCAGCACAAACAGACCTGCCTCAGTCTTTTAAACAGCTACTTAGTATTCCATTGTATGTGGATGGGCTGTAATTTATTTAACTCATTCCTTATTGCAGGTTAATTGGGTTATTTCCAGTTTGTCATTATTATAAACAACACTACAGGAACAACTTTGGACATATATCTTTGCTCATTTGTAAATAAGTTCCTAGAAGTGATTTTGCAGGTCAAAGATCACAGAGGGGTTTAAAAAAGATTAATTACCTACTTGAAAAAAATAATTGCTATGTGCATACAATGCAATATTTAAAAACTACAGGAGGGCATAGAGTGAAAAGGAATTCCCTATCCACCCTGACCCGCTCCCTCATCCCATAGGCAATCACTTTCAGGAAGTGTTCTTTTTAAACTTATTTTGACATAATTTTAGACTTCTAGAAAAGTTATAAGAATAGTACAGAGAATTCCCACATACACCCTTCATCCAGATTTCCCCGATATTACAATCCTTACACACTTACTTTATCACATTCTGAGCTTTTTGGGAATAATTTGCAGACATGATGCTCCTTTACCCTTTCTCTTTAGTGTGTATTTTCTAAAAATGAGGATAACCTCTTACATAAGCACAGTGTAGTTATCAAGATCAGGAAGTTAAATCAATACAATTCTGTTACCTAATGTACCCTATTCAAGAATTCCTAATTGTTCCAATAACATCTTTTATAGACAAAGAAAAAAAAATGTTTTTTCTGGCTCAGGATCCAATCCAGGATCCCAGATTGTATTTGGTTGTTGTGTCTCTTCAGTCCCCTTTAAGCTGTAACAGTTCTCATTCTGTCTTTGTCTTTCATGACCTTAATATTTTGGAAGAGTATAAGCCAGTAATTTTGTAAAATGCCCTCAGTTTGGGTTTGTCTGATTTGACCTCAGGGTGGAGCCAGGATTGGCACTTTTGGCAGGAGTATCACAAAGCGACGCTGTGTCTTTCTCAGCGTGCTGTATCAGGAGACACCTGACTCTGGTTTGGCCTGGTGCTGGGGATGTTACTTTGGGTGACATGGTTAGGGTGGCGTTTCTGGCAGGGAGTTTTCATTTAATGGTGCTGCGAAACTGCATCCTTGCTGCCGGAGCCTGTGCGATTCCTGTCTTCTTCCTCCCACTAGCTCACCAGGTCTCTGCCCTCCTGGTAGCTCTGCTCTCACCTCTCCTGCTCCTTCTTTCTTGCCATCTGGAGGCATTTAGCTTGTGGTTTTCAGGGTGTGGTCTGAAGGGGCATCCCTGGGGCCCACCACAGGTGCAGCCTGACTGCGGGTTTCCCACGTGCCCTGGTGTACAGATGGCAGGGTCCATGGTTCTGTTTTTAACATGAATTGCCCACCTGCCTCTGGCATTCCTCAGTGGTACTGCATTGTAAACGGGCCCATTTGCTGGTGAATGTTCTGTGGTGGGGGGATGGTGGGACCTTTTCCTTAGAGCGGCTTGAGGCCTGAAACTGCTCTTTTGTGGACATGTTAGCGAGTGATGTTTAGAGTAAAGACCATGCCTATGTGCTTTGCAGTTCATGAGCTGTTTGGTACCAGTGTGTCCTTTGACTCTTGTTATGATCTTAAGAAAAACTGAGAGGCAGGTCCACTTGGAATTCCTACCTCATTTTATGGATAAGGAAACTGAGGGTCAGAGATGGGAAGGAGCCAGACCTGGATCCTTGTCTGTCTGACTTTTTTTTTTTTTAATTTTTATTGGAGTATAGCTGATTTACAATGTTGTGTTAGTTTCAGGTGTACAGCAAAGTGAATCAGTTATACATCTATCCACTCCTTTTTAGATTCTTTTCCCATATAGGCCATTACAGAGTACTGAGTAGAGTTCCTTGTGCTCTACAGTGGGTCCTTGTCTGACTGTTTCATGTAAGAGATTGTCCCTGGTGCTCAGAGCAGGTTATGAACAAGCCAAACAAGACAGATATGGTCCTGGCCTCCAGAGCCCACTTGCTGGTGGAGGAGACAGAGAAGTAAGCAAATAAATGATTCCAGATAATAATTGCTAAGAAGAAAATACAACTGGAGAGCATAGTAGGAAGTGGCTGGGGCTGGGCTCTGGGGGGCACCTTGAGACGGGGTGGTCGGGGAGGGACTCTCTGAGGAGGTGACATTTGAGCTGAGATGTGAAGGCTGAGCAGGTGCTGCCAAGGGGAGGACTGGGGGGAAGAGTGTTCCAGGTCATAAGAACAGCAAGTACGAAGAACCTGAGGTGGGGTCGAGTTTGGTGTGTTCTGGGTGCATTCAGGAGACCGGGGGGCCTGGAGCAGAGGGTGTGAGATGGGCAATGGGGAAAGGTGAAAGCTGAGAGCTGGGAGGGAGTCAGGCCAGTAGGGCCTTGTAAGCCAAGGTGGGGATTTTTAAGCAAGGGTGTGACATAGTCTGATTTTGATTTTTTTTTTAATAAAATAAGTAAATCTATTAAAAAAAAAGGTTTTGTCGTAAACACATAATTTTATTTTTTTATTTTTATTAACATCATTATTGGAGTATAATTGCTTTACAATGGTGTGTTAGTTTCTGCTTTATAACAGAGTGAATCAGTTATACATATACATATGTGCCCATATCTCTTCCCTCTTGCATCTGCCTCCCTCCCACCCTCCCTATCCCACCCCTCTAGGTGGTCACAAAGCACCAGGCTGATCTCCCTGTGCTATGTGGCTGCTTCCACTAGCTATCTATTTTACGTTTGGTAGTGTATATATGTCCATGCCACTCTCACTTTGTGGCACATATATACAATGGAATATTACTCAGCCATAAAAAGAAACAAAATTGAGTTATTTGTAGTAAGGTGGATGGACCTAGAGTCGGTCATACAGAGTGAAGTAAGTCAGAAAGAGAAAAACAAATACTGTATGCTAACACATATATGTGGAATCTAAGAAAAAAAAAAAAAGGTCATGAAGAACCTAGGGGCAAGACGTGAATAAAGACACAGACCTACTAGAGAATGGACTTGAGGATATGGGGAGGGGGAAGGGTAAACTGTGATTTTGATTTTTAAAGGCTCCTGCTGGCTCCCCTGTGGAGAATGAATTAGGGCCGGGAGGAGGCTACTGCACACGTTCGAGCAAGATGGTTTGGATTAGGATGGAGGCGGTGGCAAGCTCGAGAATGAATCAGATGTGGGATTTTGCCTCCTGGTGTTGGGGGCAGGGAGTGGCCGGTTCCCACGCCTGCTGGGGCATCCAGCCCCGAACACAGCTCTCTCACTTCTCTGCTCCTCCCCATGTAGGTGTGTCAAATGCGTCAACAAGTACTCCACCCCGGAGGCACTGGAGCACCACCTGCAGACCGCCACTCACAACTTCCCCTGCCCGCACTGCCAAAAGGTGGGGAACCCTGCCCTTGCTGGCTGAGCGAAAATAGGGGCGAGAGGTGATGGAGTGAAGACCCCACCGTCTCCTTCTCCCCTCCTGCCTCAACACACGTGCAGGCCAAGCTTGGGGTTGTCTCCGCAGATGACTTTGCCTTTGAAGAGCGAGAGCTCTGCCTGGCCCGTCTCACCCGTTGGACACCACCCGTGGCCATCCCAGGGCTACTGCTGGGCCAGGCGGGCCAGGCCAGGCTGACGTGGAGTGAGGCCTCTCCTGGGCCCAGGCCCAGCATCTGAACAGCGGCCTCCAGCTTCCTGATGTCTTATCATCCTTGTTATTACTGGTTCTTCTTTTCAGTGGATCTGGAAGCCCTCATTAAAGCCTGGCCCTTCATATCATCAAATATCCAGGCAGTGTTCCATTTTCCACTTTTCCCAAAAACATAATTTTTGTAAAGTTTGTTTGAATCAGGTCGATATATTGTGATTGGTTGATACGACCAAAGTTTCTGTTAATCTACAGATTCCCCCCATCGATGCTCCTTTCTTTTTTCTTTTAATGTATTTGTTGAAGAAACTGGGCCATCGGTCCTGTGGAGTTTCCTGAAGTCTGGATTTTGCAGATTGCATCCCCCTGGTGTGTTTAACTGGTTTCTTTGTTCTACTCATTTTCTTACAACCTTATGAGGCAGATTTTCCAGGACAGACAGCCCTGGTTTCACTTCGGCCTCATTGTAGATGTTTCTAATTATATAGCCTAATTTAGGGGTTTGGAATTTGTGGTCTGAATAAAAGGCATCGTGAATTAGCAAGAACCATGTGCCAGATGCTATTCTGAGCATTTTGTCCGAACGGACTCATTTAACCCTAGGAGGTGGGCAAATTATTACTGTCTCCATTTTATAGACAGGGAAACCGAGGCACAGAAAGGTCATCCAGCTGGGAAATAATGGGGCTAGTAAGTTGATGGGTCTGTGTCCTTGACCACTTCTCTGTATCAGATGAATGAAAAAACGAACGAATGCTTTTCCTATGCCTGGGGAGGAAAGAGATTTTGGCTTCTGTGTTTTCCGGCTTTTTATTACCTTTCCATTTATTTCTTCAGTTATTTGTTCATTTTTTCATTCATTCCTTTGCTTGTCAGTCATTTGATTCAGGCCCTGTGCTGAGGAATGAAAGCCCCTCTCTGCCCTCTTGGAGATCCCGTACAAGCAAAGGGCTGTGTTTCAATAAGTTAGATGCTGACTTTAAAAATATGGGTGGACATTCAAGGGCGGAATTTGCTTTGCCTGGTGTGGCATTGAGGAGTCAGGGAGGGCTTCACAGAAGCAGTGACCTGAGTTGGGTCTTAAAGGATGAGTAGGAGTTTGTCAGGCTAAGAGAAGGCCTCCCTGGGTAGAAACAACAGCCTGGGCAGAAGCTCAGGGCACGCGTGTCTTGACTGGGCTTATGGGTGAGTAGTGGGAGCCATGAGGTTCTAATGGCTGAACTTGACACTGTGGGCCTTGACCCCCAGTGGGCAGAAAGGAAGATGTTTCTGTAAGGGCTGGTAACGAGGGACCCCTTGAGCTCATAACGTGACGAGGGCTGGTGAGTCAGACCTGACGCTGACTCCTCTGTTCTGCCAGGTGTTTCCTTGTGAACGCTACCTGCGGCGTCACCTGCCCACCCATGGCAGCGGGGGCAGGTTCAAGTGCCAGGTGTGCAAGAAGTTCTTCCGGCGGGAGCACTACCTCAAACTGCACGCTCACATCCACTCAGGTGGGTTCCCTGTCCCCCACCAACTCCTGCTCAGTCACCCTTCCCCTCCCCCAGACACCCTCTCTGTTCCCCTTCCCATCCCCCTCTGGCCTTCCTCCCCATCTCCTTCAGCCTTCTACCTGAGCCCCCTCCTGCCCATCCCCTCCCTCTCTTCATCCCCACTTCCCATCCCCTTCCTGGCCCCTGCCTGCCCCCTCAAGTGAACAAGGGGTTCCCACCAACACTAGAGTGGAGATGAGCCTCGGGAGGCGGGTGGGGGGACTCTTGGCTCTGCCCCTGAGGTCATTCTGAGCCCCTGGGGGTGGGGGCGTTGTGCTCGATGCAAAATTCCCTCCCAAACCTGGATAGAACCCTCTCTCCTTAGTTCCCCAGCTGAGATACATTGACACTTTATTTTCTTTTAAGCTTTAAAATGTTTTTTATTAGTTAAAAAATTCTGTTCTGCTTTATACTGAAAACAGTCTAAAGATTGAGAAAACCTGAGGAAAAAATCCTTGATAATACAAAAGCATCTCTCCTCAGATGGACAATCCTTTTTTTTTTTTTTTTTTTTTACTATGGCCTACGGTAAAAAATACATTTTATATGCAACCCGGGAAACACATACTTACACACAGAATATACTGAAACAGAAGTTTCACAAAACAATATTTTCTATCTGTACAGTTTTAGTTGTTAAAATAACCACCATCAGTTTGTGACTTGGAGTTTGCAGTTTGAAGAGTGATCCTAATTCCCCTCCCCAAAGGTGATCACTGTTAGTGGTCTCATCCGGGACATTCTAGTTTCATTTTACATCTATACAAAACATGTGCTTACTTTTACACAAACAGGCACATGTTATAACTCTATTATGCGCCATTTTTCTTCACTTATCAAGGTACCTTGAAGATGTTCCTAATGGCTCCTTCTTTTTCTCAGCTGCATAGTATTCTCCTGCATTTACCATCTTTGATTTAACCAGTTCCCTGTGGATGGACACTTAAATTATTTTTTCAGCTGTTAGTTTGTATGCACAATGCTGGGTCTCCTGACAAGCTTTTGGGAATACATCTGTAGTGTACATTCCTAGCAGTGGAAAAAATGCTAGGTTAAAATGTATATGCAGTACCGAGTTTTAGTTTGGGCTGATGAAAAAGTTCTGGAGATGGATAGTGGCGATGGTAGCACGACAGTAAGAATGTAGTTAATGCCCCTGAAGTGTACACTTAAAGATGGTTAAAATGGTAAATTTTCTGTTACATATATTTCATATTTATGATAAAAGAAGAAAAAAAAAGTAACTTCATTGGCAATTTTGATAGATACTACCAAATTGCTTTCTTTTTGGTTTTTAAAATAATTATTATTATTCAAAAGTAATACATACTTTTTGTAATAATGGAAGCAGTATGGAAGTACCTAAAGTAAAATGTTAAATTCCCCCTTCAGATCTTAATTGCTACTGACAGTTTGGTGTGTACCCTCCCCTACCTTTCTCCCTGCATATTCTGAGTCGATACAAACCCATATGGCCAGGGCTTTTTTGGAGTATGGGGATTGTATTTTTTTCTAACAAAAATGAGACTGTATTAAGCTTGTCCTACACTTTTCTTTTCCCCCTAGCAATATAGCCAGGAGATCTTTCCAGATCAGGAAACACAGATCGACCTTAATCTTTTTAATGACTGCAGAACATTCCATTGTAAGGACCAGAATTTCCTCAATCATTGGGTTGGCATTTTTCAAAAGTACTTTATTCATCCCAGAGAGGAGAACAGAGAGGAAATAATGGCAGGAAGTAAAGCAACCCAATAATAGCCCTTTTCCAAAGGGCAGTTTCTGACCCCTGACCCCGGTTAGGTGAGAGCTGCTCTCCATGCCACCCCTCAGCCCCAGCCCCACGCATGGGTTCTGCAGCAGACGATCTGGGGCAACTCAGGTGGACTCTGGGTCACACTGCTGGGCTGGAATCTTACTTTCCCCAAACACTAGGTGTAGACCAGGAACCTAAGTTTTCTCGTCTAGGACTTACCTTATGGTTTGTTGCAAGGATTCAACCAGATGAGGTGTAATTCCCCCTTCCCCTTTGGTGGACCCCATTTCAGTAAATGTCACGGCCATCCACCCAGCCCACGCCTTAGATTCTCTCACGCCCCACAGCCAGTCCGTTGGCAAGGGCTGCCGATTCTGCTTTCTGAACATCACCCGTACCTGGCCACTTCCCATTTCTTGTACCAGCCTCCTTCCTGCCTCCACCCTCACGCCCTCAATCTGTTCTCTACACCCAGCCAGCCAGAGGGAGCCTGTGAGACTCTCGAGTCAGATCCTGCCCCTCCTCTGCTCAGCCCCTCTGGTGGCTTCTCATCCCGCTCAGAGTAAAAACCTTGGCCTCCCAAGCCCTCCCTTTTGGGCCTGGCTGCCTTGCCCACCTCCTCTTCTGCCTCATTCTCCCTCCCCTGCTCCAACCCGGCCACATGGGCCTCCCCATTGTTCCTCAGACACATGCAGTGCCCCACCTGTCCTCCTGCCTGGGACCCTCACTCCCACATTCCTGCATGGCTCGCTCCCTCACCACCTCAGGTGTTGCCTCGTCAGAGAGGCCCTTCCTGCCCATCCTAACTGAAACAGCCTCCTCTTCTCCTTGGCAAAGCAAAGTCCGAGGAAAGGGAGAGGCAATATTCCCCCAGGCCACCTCCCTAGAGGAGTTGCTGTCCTCTAATGGAGACCCCTGCGCCCATATTCAGACTCCGTCTCACGGCACCCTTGGTCCCCCATCTGTGTTTCCTCCTGCAGGTGAGAAGCCCTACAAGTGCTCAGTGTGTGAGTCCGCGTTCAACCGCAAGGACAAACTGAAGAGACACATGTTGATCCATGAGCCATTCAAGAAATACAAATGCCCCTTCTCGTGAGTAGAGACGGTGGGTGGGAGGGGGCAGGTTTACCCAGCTGTGGGATAGAAGGGGGTCAGGGCCGAGGGCTGCAGGCCCTCTCTCCTTTTGTCCTGTCCTGGGTCCTGCCTGGCTGCTTCACCCCCCATGCTGCTTCCCTGCCCAGCCCTTAGGGTGGATGAGCGAGTCCATCCTGCCCAGGGCTAGCAGGGGGGCCAGCAAGAGAGTCCTGTGCTTAGTGAGCTCCCCTGACCAGCGTTTTGGATCCTAGGACACACACGGGCTGCAGTAAGGAGTTCAACCGGCCAGACAAGCTGAAGGCTCATATCCTCTCCCACTCCGGTAAGTGGCTCCTGGACGTGCCAGGAGGGTCTGGTTCAGCTCAAGCCCCCTGGGCAGAAAGAGCAAACACATCCTGTGAGGCTTATTTTCCCTGCCTGGTACCTTCCAGCCAATAGACTTTTGCTCCTGTGAGCCATGAGCCTGGCCTGTGTTTGGGTCCTCAGGGCATACGGAGGTGAGCCAACCACAGTCCCCCAGGCTGAGGAGGAAGCTGACTCAGGAGGAGATGACTGTATATTAGAGAGGCACCCAGTGTGACAGAGGTGGGGTCAGGTGTGGAGGGAGATCCAGTTCTGAGCGGGTCCAAGATAAGGCCAGGGAGGTTCCTTGGCCCACTCGGCAGAGCGAGGAAGCTGGGTGTGGAGTAGGGGGTCTCCACACCACTCAGTTTCCCGGTGGCTCCGCAGAGCTGCTCCTGGGGCTGCCGCTTCCCCAGAGCAGCTTGGCTGGCTTTCCACATACCACTTGGTCTATAGAACAAGATTTCTCAATATCGGCACTATTGCTATTTTGGGCTGGATAATTCTTTGTTGTGGGCGGCTGCCCTGTGCACTGTACGATGTTCAGCAGCATCCCTGGCCTCTACCCCATGGTTATGACAACCAAATATGTCTCCGGGGACAAGCCAAAAGATCCTTGGGGAATAAAGTCACCCCGATTAACAACCACTGGTTTATAAACAGGATCTAGTGGCTAAAGAATGTGTGAAAACTAAGAGTAGATTGAGGACTTGGAGACAGAGGGCCTGGGCTTGATTCTTGACACTACCACTGTCCTGCTGGGTGGCCTCGGGCAAGTCACTGCCCCCTCTCTGAGCTGTCATCCCAGGGAGGCTGAGGGGGCCATGGCACAATCTGTGTGTGGGACGGAGTTGACTTCATGGTGGATATGGAGGCACTAGTGATTCATCCAGTGAGTGACTATTGCGAGAATACCACGTGTCAGGCACTGGGGGTGCCATGGGGGAATCAGGCAGAAGCCCACCCTGCCCTCCTGGGGAAGCTTAGCATTTAGTGGCAGAGATTGAAAATGAACAGCAAACAAGTAAGTATGTTACAGTAAAATATGCTGAGGGCAAAGATGGAAATAAGTAGAGTGAGCGGGCAGAGAAAGAAGGGAAGTGGGTATCAGGGAGGGCTTCCCGGAGGAGGTGACAGGAAAGCTGAGTCTGAGGGAGGAGAAGAGCCGGAAATGGCTTCCAGAGTGAGGGAGCAGCAAGTGCGAAGCCTTCAGGCAGGGAAGAGACTGGCGGGTGTTTCAGACAAGGAAAGGCGGGCGGGAGGCCTGGAGCTCAGAGAACAAGAGAGGGGAGAGGAAGGGGATGTGTCTGAGAGGTGAAGGGGGTGGCCAGCTGCAGGCGGCTCTGTGGGAAATTTGGGGAATCACTGGAGGGTTTGGAGCAGGGAGTGTCATGGAGAGGTTTTACCAAGACCTCTCTAGCTGCCCTGTGGGGAATGGTCTGAGGCGGCCAGGGTGAGGCAGGCAGACCAGAGAGGAGAGAGATGATGGTGACCTGGCAAAGTTAGTCAAGGTTAGGGGCTGAGCTTGCTGTTCCAGGCAGAGGGGAAACAGCACAAGCAAAGGCCCAGAGGCAGGAGGCTGGCACAGGGTAAGTGGCTGGGAGAAGGTGGGAGATGAGAGTGGAGGGAGCAGGGCCCAGATCACACCCATGCTCGCAGGGCAAGCTGAGGAACTGGGCTTTGTTCCAAGTGCCAGGGCAGCATTGCAGGGTGAAGGGTCTGGGTGCCTCTCACTGCCTTCCCCTCGCTCCCCAGGCATGAAGCTCCACAAGTGCGCCCTGTGCAGCAAGTCCTTCAGTCGCCGTGCCCACCTCGCCGAGCACCAGCGCGCCCACACAGGCAACTACAAGTTCCGCTGTGCCGGCTGCGCCAAGGGCTTTTCCCGCCACAAGTACCTCAAGGACCACCACTGCCGCCTCGGCCCCCAAAAGGACAAGGACCTGCAAGCCCGGCGGCCCCCCCGGAGGAGGGCAGCCCCCCGCAGCGGCAGCACTGGTGGCCGCAAGGTGGTGACCCCCCTGCCTGACCCACTGGGGCTGGAGGAGCTGAAGGACACAGGGCCTGGGCCAGTGCCCGAGGCCGCCCCAGGCAAGCCACCCTTCTCGGAGCCAGATGCCGTGCTGTCCATCGTAGTGGGTGGGACAGTGGGGGGTGAACCTGAGCTGGTGGTGCCCGGGCATGCCGAGGGCCTGGGCTCCAACCTGGCCCTGGCGGAGCTGCAGGCAGGGGCCGAGGGCCCGTGTGCCATGCTTGCTGTGCCTGTCTACATCCAGGCCTCGGAGTGATGGACCCATTGTGTTTGCTCCCGCATCCTGCCTGATGCTCACCTTTGGGTCCGGGGCCTCTAGGAGCAGACTAGAGATCCTTCCCAGTGGAAGTGAGCCATTGGTCAAAATCCTTTTGGAACATGCTCTGTAAACCCTGGCCCAAGGTCGCCTCGCTGGGCCCCCTGTCCTGCTGGGAAGCCCTGCAGCATTCTGGGATCTGAGGCAGCTGAGCCTGAATGGCCCAGGGTCTGGCTGGTCCAGGCTGGTGGTCAGGCTGCCTGAGAGAGAAGACAGGGGAGTCCCACCCACCCCTCCTCCAGGCTGCCTAGGGGCAGTCTCTAGTTAAGCTGCTCTTCAGGGACCTGATATGGTTGGAGCCCTTACCTGTTAAACCTTTTCACATGCAGTTCTCCCAGCATCCCCAGACGACTCTGATGTAGGCATATAGGAGGCACTCGAGTGTTGTGGTTAGAGTTCAGCTGTGAGCCAGATCTGGATTCAGATCCAAGCGCTGACACTTACTTGCTGTGTGACCTTGGGTAAGTCACTTCACCTCTTTGAGCCCCACATTCCTCATCTGTACAATGGGGCTTATGACAGTACTACCTCATAGGGCTGTCATTGGGATACAGTATGATGAAATGTACAAAGAGTTTGGCATAGAGTTTGGCATAGTGCCCGGCACTCAAAAAGTGCTCAATAAATGTTTTTATCAACATGGCTCAGGCCCTAGCTTTGGCAGTTTCCTTCTTAGCCCCTAGGTGGCAGCATTCCCCCCACCAAAGCTTGTGCGGGCTGAGGAGTCACTTGGCTCCTCACACAGCTACGCTGCCCCGATTGCCATAGGGAGGTTTGGTGCATCCAGAACAGTTATTTCAGAATATGTCCCATGGAAACCCCTGGAGGAAGGGGTTTATAACTCACTTTTGAAAATGCAGGGTCCTGGGCCTTGCCGAAAAACCCTTGGGAATCAGAAACTCTAACCAGAGTCAGAGGACCATTTTGAGCAGCCTTCTGGATGGCCATAGGTGCCCCCACATCCAGCATTCCCTTCCGCATCTCCAGCTAGTCCAGGGGGGAAGCAAACTAGGCTGCCTGGGAGACAAGGAGGGAGAAAAGGGGCCTTCACCTGTGCTTTCTTATTTGTCTTCACCACCATCCTGCTGGGCCACATTGCCTCAGTTACAGGAGAGGACTCTGAGGCTGAGATGGAACAGGGCAGGATGCGGGAGGACTGTCGGACTCAATTTGATCACTGAGTTTCCCTGAAGGCTGATATCCCTCAGACATCTGTGTGTGAGCCTGTGCCTGGAGCTCAGAGCAAGGTTGAGTTCCCCACATCCTCAGGAAGGGTGTGATGCAGTGGGAGGGATGAGTGAGGCAGCAGTGCACAGCTGAGGGGGTAAGGGCGGTAAGCGTACCCAGCCCTCAGAAGGGCCAGGGAAGGGACTGATGGGGACAGCAAGTCTCAGAGGGGGAGGTAACACTTGATCTAGGCCTTGACACAGAGTGTTTGATGGACAGAAGAAGGCATGCCGGGGGATTGTATCAAGATGACGGAGTAGAAGGACGTGCGATCACTCCCTCTTGTGAGAGCACCGGAATCACAACTAACTGCTGAACAGTCATCGACAGGAAGACACTGGAACTCACCAAAAAAGATACCCCACATCTAAAAACAAAGGAGAAGCCACGATGAGATGGTAGGAGGGACACAATCACAATAAAATCAAATCCCATAACTGCTGGGTGGATGACTCACAAACTGGAAAACACTTATACCACAGAAGTCCACCCACTGGAGTGAAGGTTCTGAGCCCCACGTCAGGCTTCCCAACCTGGGGGTCTGGCAACGGGAGGAGGAATTCCTAGAGGATCAGACTTTGAAGGCTAGCGGGACCTGACTGCAGGACTTCGACAGGACTGGGGGAAACAGAGACTCCACTCTTGGAGGGCACACACAAAGTAGTGTGTGCATCAGGACCCAGGAGGGAAGGAGCAGTGACCCCACAGAAGACTGAACGAGACCTACCTGCTAGTGTTGGAGGGTCTCCTGCAGAGGTGGGGGGTGGCTGTGTCTCACCATGAGGACAAGGACACTGGCAGCAGAAGTTCTGGGAAGTACTTGGCATGAGCCCCCCCAGAGTCTGCCATTAGCCCCACCAAAGAGCTGGGTAGCCTCCAGTGTTGGGTCACCTCAGGCCAAACAACCAACAGGGAGGGAACCCAGCCCCACCCATCAGCAGACAAAGTGGATTAAAGTTTTACTGATCTCTGCCCACCAGAGCAACACCCAGCTCTACCCACCACCATTCCCTCCCATCAGGAAACTTGCACAAGCCTCTTAGATAGCCTCATCCACCAGAGGGCAGATAGCAGAAGCAAGAAGAACTACAATCCTGCAGCCTGTGGAACAAAAACCACAATCACAGAAAGATAGACAAGATGAAAAGGCAGAGGGCTATGTACCAGATGAAGGAACAAGATTACACCCCAGAAAAACAACTAAATGAAGTGGAGATAGGAAACATTCCAGAAAAAGAATTCAGAATAATGATAGTGAAGATGATCCAGGCTCTTGGAAAAAGAATGGAGACAAAGATAGAGAAGATGCAAGAAATGTTTAACAAAGACCTAGAAGAATGAAAGAACAAACACCTAGAAGAATTAAAGAACAAACAAACAGAGATGAACAATACAATAACTGAAATGAAAACTACAATAGAAGGAATCAATAGCAGAGTAACTGAGGCAGAAAAACGGATAAGTGACCTGGAAGACAGAATGCTGTAATTCACTGCCACGGAACAGAATAAAGAAAAAAGAATGAAAAGAAATGAAGACAGCCTAAGAGACCTCTGAGGCAACATTAAATGCAACAACATTTGCATTATAGGGGTCCCAGAAGAAGAGAGAGAGAAGACCCGAGAAAATATTTGAAGAGATTATACTCGAAAACTTCCCTAACATGGGAAAGGAAATAGCCACCCAAGTCCAGGAAGTGCAGAGAGTCCCAGGCAGGATAAACCCAAGGAGAAACATGTCGAGACACATAGTAATCAAACTGACAAAAATTAGGGCTTCCCTGGTGGCACAGTGGTTGAGAGTCCACCTGCTGATGCAGCGGACATGGGTTCGTGCTCCAGTTCGGGAAGATCCCACATGCCGCGGAGCGGCTGGGCCCGTGAGCCATGGCCGCTGAGCCTGCACGTCTGGAGCCTGTGCTCTGCAATGGGAGAGGCCACAACAGTGAGAGGCCCGCGTACCGCGAAAAAAAAAATTGACAAAAATTAAAGACAAAGAAAAATTATTGAAAGCAACAAGGGAAAAACGACAAATAACATACAAGGGAACTCCCATAAGGTTAACAGCTGATTTCTCAGCAGAAACTCTACAAGCCAGAGGGAGTGGCATGATATATTTAAAGTGATGAAAGGGAAGAACCTACAACCAAGATTACCCAGCAAGGATCTCATTCAGATTCGATGGAGAAATCAAAAGCTTCACAGACAAGCAAAAGCTAAGAGAATTCAGCACCACCAAACCAGTTCTACAACAAATGCTAAAGGGACTTCTCTAAGTGGGAAACACAAGAGAAGAAAAGGACCTACAAAAACAAACCCATAACAATTAAGAAAATGGTAATAGGAACATACATATCAATAATTACCTTAAACGTGAATGGATTAAATGCTCCAAAAGACACAGGCTCGCTGAATAGATACAAAAACAAGACCCATATATATGCTGTCTGCAAGAGACCCACTTCAGACCTAGGGACGCACATACAGACTGAAAGTGAGAGGATGGAAAAAGATATTCCATGCAAATGGAAATCAAAGACAGCTGGAGTAGCAATACTCATATCAGATAAAATAGACTTTAAAATAAAGAATGTTACAAGAGACAAGGAAGGACACTACATAATGATCAAGGGATCAATCGAAGAAGAATATATAACAATTATAAATACATATGCACCCAACATAGGAGCACTTCAATATATAAGGCAACTGCTAACAGCTATAAAAGAGGAAATCAACAGTAACACAGTAATAGTAGAGGACTTTAATGGACAGATCAGCCAAACAGAAAATTAATAAGGAAACACAAGCTTTAAATGACACAGTAGACCAGAGAGATTTAATTGATATTTATAGGACATTCCATCCAAAAACAGCAGATTACACTTTCTTCTCAAGTGCGCACGGAACGTTCTCCAGGATAGATCACATCTTGGGTCACAAATATAGCCTCAGTAAATTTAAGAAAATTGAAATCATATCCAGCGTCTTTTCTGACCACAACGCTATGAGATTAGGAATCAATTACAGGGAGAAAAACGTAAAAAACACAAACACATGGAGGCTAAACAATACGTTACTAAATAACCAAGAGATCACTGAAGAAATCAAAGAGGAAATCAAAAGATACCTAGAGACAAATGACAACGAAAACATGACAATCCAAAACCTATGGGATGCAGCAAAAGCAGTTCTAAGAGGGAAGTTTATAGCAATACAAGCCTACCGCAAGCAACAAGAAAAATCTCAAATAAACAATCTAGCCTTACACCTAAAGGAGCTAGAGAAAGGAAGAACTAACAAAACCCAAAGTTAGTAGAAGGAAAGAAATCATAAAGATCAGAGCAGAAACCAATAAAACTAAAAGCTGGTTCTTTGAGAAGATAAACAAAATTGATAAACCATTAGCCAGACTCATCAAGAAAAAGAGGGAGAGGACTCAAATCAATCAAATTAGAAATGATAAAGAGAAGTTACAACAGACACCGCAGAAATACAAAGCATCTTAAGAGACTACTACAAGCAACTCTATGCCAATAAAATGGACAACCTGGAAGAAAGGGACAAATTCTTAGAAAGGTATAACCTTCCAAGACTGAACCAGGAAGAAACAGAAAACATGAACAGACCAATCACAAGTTATGAAACTGAAACTGTGAATAAAAATCTTCCAACAAACAAAAGTCCAGGACCAGATGGCTTCACATGTGAATTCTATCAAACATTTAGAGAAGAGCTAACATCCTTCTCAAACTCTTCCAAAAAATTGCAGAAGAAGGAACACTCCCAAACTCATTCTACAAGGCCACCATCACCCTAATACCAAAACCAGACAAAGATACTACACAAAAAGAAAATTACAGACCAATATCACTGATTAATGTAGATGCAAAAATCCCCAATAAAATACTAGCAAACAGAATCTAACAACACATTAAAAGGATCATATACCATGATCAAGTGGGATTTGTCCCAGGGATGCAAGGATTCTTCAATATACACAATCAATGTGATACACCATATTAACAAATTGAAGAAGAAAAACCATATGATCATCTCAATAGATGCAGAAAAAGCTTTTGACAAATTCAACACCCATTTATGGTAAAAAAAAAAAACAAAACTCTCCAGAAAGTGGGCATAGAGGGAACCTACCTCAACATAATAAAGGCCATATATGACAAACCCACAGCAAACATCATTCTCAATGGTGAAAAACTGAAAGCATTTCCTCTAAAATCAGGAAAAAGACAAGGATGTCCACTCTCGCCACAATTATTCAACATAGTTTTGGAAGTCCTAGCCACAGCAATCAGAGAAGAAAAAGAAAAGGAATAAAAATTGGAAAAGAAGAGTTAAAACTGTCACTGTTTCAGATGAAATGATACTATACATAGACAATCCTAAAGATGCCACTAGAAAACTACTAGAGCTAATCAATGAATTTGGTAAAGCCGCAGGATACAAAATTAATGCACAGAAACCTCTTGCATTCCTATACACTAACAACGAAAGATCAAAAAGAGAAATTAAGGTAACAATCCCATTCACCGTTGCAACAAAAAGAATAAAATACCTAGGAATAAACCTACCTAGGGAGACAAAAGAGCTGGATGCAGAAAACTACAAGACACAGATGAAAGAAATTAAAGATGATTTAAACAGATGGAGAGATATACCATGTTCTTGGATTGGGAGAATCAATATTGTGAAAATGACTATACTACTCAAAGCAATATACAGATTCAATGCAATCCCTATCAAATTACCAATGGCATTTTTTACAGAACTAGAACAAAAAATCTTAAAATTTGTATGGAGACCCTAAAGACCCCGAATAGCCAAAGCAGTCTTGAGGGAAAAAAACTCCCTGAGGGAGTTGAGGGAATCAGACTCCCTGACTTCAGACTATACTACAAAGCTACAGTAAGCAAGACAATATGGTACTGACACAAAAACAGAAATATAGATCAATGGAACAGGATAGAAAGCCCAGAGATAAACCCACACACCTACGGTCAACTAATCTATGACAAAGGAGGTAAGGATATACAATGGAGAAAAGACAGTCTCTTCAATAAGTGGTGCTGGGAAAACTGGACTGCTACATGTAAAAGAATGAAATTATAAGACTCCCTAACACCATACACAAAAATAAACTCAAAATGGAATAGATACCTAAATGTAAGACCAGACACTATAAAACTCTTAGAGGAAAACATAGGAAGAACACTCTGACATAAATCACAGCAAGATCTTTTTTGATCCATCTCCTAGAGCAATGGAAATAAAAACAAAGATAAACAAATGGGACCTAATGAAACTTAAAAGCTTTTGCAAAGCAAAGGAAACTAGAAACAAGATGAAAAGACAACCCTTAGAATGGGAGAAAATATTTGCAAATGAATCAACGGACAAAAGATTAATCTCCAAAATATACAAGCAGCTCATGCAGCTCCATATCAAAAAAACAAACAACCCAATCCAAAAATGGGCAGAAGAACTAAGTAGACATTTCTCCAAAGAAGATACACAGATGGCCAACAAACACATGAAATGATGCTCAACATCACTAATCATTACAGAAATGCAAATGGCCATCATCAAAAAATCTACAAACAACAAATGCTGGAGAGGGTGTGGAGAAAAGGGAACCCTCTTGCACTGTTGGTGGGAATGTAAATTGATACAGCCACTATGGAGAACAGTATGGAGATTCCTTAAACAACTAAAAATAGAATTACCATATGACCCAGCAATCCCACTACTGGGCTTATACCCTGAGAAAACCACGATTCGAAAAGCCACATGCACCCCTACGTCCACTGCAGCACTATTTACAATAGCCAGGTCATGAAAGCAACCTAAATGCCCATCGACAGACAAATGGATAAAGAAGATGTGGTACATATGTGCAGTGGAATATTAGCCATAAAAAGGAACGAAATTGGATCATTTGTAGAGACATGGATGGATCTAGAGACTGTCATACAGAGTGAAGTAAGTCAGAAAGAGAAAAACAAATATTGTATATTAACGCATATATGTGGAATCTAGAAAAATGGTACAGATGAACCGGTTTGCAGGGCAGAAATAGAGACACAGATGTAGAGAACAAACGTATGGACACCAAGGGGGGAAGTGGCGGTGTGGTGGTGGTGGTGGTATGAATTGGGAGATTGGGATTGACCTATATACTCTAATATGTATAAAATGGATAAGTAATAAGAACCTGCTGTATAAAAAAATAAATAAAATTCAAAAATTTTTTTAAAAATGAAGAAGAAGGCATGCCAAATAGAGCAGGGCATGAGCAAAGACCTCGAGGTATGACAGTGCTCAAGGTGTGTCATGTTTTGGGGCTGGTGAATGGTCCAGGGTGACAGAGATTTGGGGGAAGTGGGTAGATCATGGTAATCACTAATACGCATCGAGCTTCCATGTGATCGACACTGTGCTATAAGCCTTTTATGTCGTATCACCTCAGCCCCATCAGGTGAGAATTGTCACTTTCCTTATTTTACAGATGAGGAAATGTAGGTACAGAGAGGTAAAGTTTCTTGCCCAAACTCACACAGCTAATAAGTCAGAGAGTTGGGATTCAGGCTGGGTGGCCTGCCTCCACGTGGCCTTAGCCACTCTGCTCTACTGAAATATGGGTTGATGTCTAATCAGAGAGAGTCTTGGATGTTGGGTTAAGGAATTTTATTCTCTGCAATGAATATATTCTCTATAATGGAAGAGTCATGGGTGGCATTAAACATTTTTTAAAAAATTGTAACAGTGGGTTTCCCTGGTGGCGCAGTGGGTTTCCCTGGTGGCGCAGTGGTTGAGAGTCCGCCTGCTGATGCAGGGGACGCGGGTTCGTACCCCAGTCCAGGAAGATCCCACATGCCGCGGAGCGGCTGGGCCCGTGGGCCATGGCTGCTGAGCCTGCGCGTCCGGAGCCTGTGCTCCGCAACGGGAGGGGTCACACAGTGAGAGGCCCGCGTACCGCAAAAAAAAAAAAAAAATTGTAACAGTGATAGTAAAAAATGTTAAAAATCACATCTCCATCCTAATACAACTATTTAAATTATATTTCTCTTTTCTTCCTGCCAATGTACACATGCATGCACTTACCAATAATCCTGAGGACTAAAGTTTACTAGGCACTTATATCATGCCTGGTGTGTCCTAAGCACTTTAAGGTAGGTGCTACTTTTAATCATATTTTACAGCTGAGATGAGGCAAGGTTAAGCAGCCCCAAGTCACACAGCAGTAAGTGACAGAGCCAGGCCCCCAAACAAGGGCCATATCAAGATCAGGTCAAATACTTAACAGATGCGCAGTTGGACTGCGGGGGAGGAGGCTGGGGCACTATTGGGGTTCTCATAGCTGAACGTGTCCCAGGTTGGCAGATGAGAGACTGAGGCCCAGAGAGCGGAAGGCCCATAGTCAAGGGTCACTCAAAGTTGATGACAGAGCTTCTCCAGGACCCCACAGCCCCTAGATGCAGGACAGGGTGTAGTATAAAGAGGAACTGAGCTGGGCATCCAGGATCCCACAGATTTGGGCATCAGGCAGAGCTGGGTTTGAATCCTGGCTCTGCCTCTTCCCAGCTGTGTAACTGTGGCAAGTCACTTCACCTCTCTGAACCTTGGGGTCCTCATATGTCAAATGGGGAGAATAATAGTACCTACCCAATGAGACTGTTGTTGCAGCTGAGGGAGAGAATTCTGGTAAAGCAGAGATCACAAATTGGCAGCCCACAGGTTGATAGACTTTGGCATTCACAATGTTTGAAAAATGAGCCAACATTTAAAAGTAATGAAATTAGAGACCTGCAATCATGAAAAGTAAGATTCATTCCTTCTGTGTCAGGAACAAGACCATGGTGCCTGCTATCATGACTTCAACATTATGTTGGAGGTCTAGCCAAAGGAACAAGGCAAGAAAAATAAATGATGTAAGGATTGGAAAGGAGGAAATAATAGCAAGGATGCTGAAATAATAGTAAGACAAATATATAAAAATTTGCTGTGTTCCTATACTCTACAAGTAATTAGAAAATGTAATTTAAAGTTGGGAGATTTCACATAAAAATCTGGGTTTCTGACTTCTATTGAAAAATGGGGGGAATTCCCTGGTTGTCCAGTGGTTAGGACTCTGGCCCTTCACTGTTGAGGGCGTGGGTTCAATCCCCGGTTGGGGAACTAAGATCCCTCAGGTGTGTGGTGTGGCCACACACACAAAAAAAAGATAAGAAAAATGGGGTATCTGGTACCATGCGGCAGTAGTCAGGTGGAGCTGGGCTAGCCAACCCTTTAGGTGAGCACATATATTACATCTGTCTGAAAAGTGGAAAAGCAAGATGGCCAGGCAGGGCCACATTATTTTTCATGTCCCTGGCCCACTTTACTCATTCATCTTATTTATAGACTCTGTGGGTATATGACTTTGAGGAACCCTGTAAATTCTGCTTCCTTTTCGTCCGGTCCTCTGTCTGCCTCTAAGCCAGAGCTGCCCTCAGTTTCTCTATCAATAAATGTGGGGAGTTGAGTCATGGCTTTATTGACTGTATACTAAGCACCATGCCCTGTGCTCTGTGCCTTATTTATATGTTACTGAGTCCTCAAGACACCCCTTGGAAGCAAGCTCTCTTATCATGTCCATTTTACAGGTGGGGAAACCAAGGCTCAGAGAAGTATAACAACTTGCCCAAGGACTCACAGCTGGAATGTGTGGAGCTGGGCCTCCAGTCCAGGACTGACAGACTCCAGAACTCCTGCCTACTCTTAGGATTTCTAAAGCTCTCACCAGCTCTGATGAGATGGTTATTTTTGGAAACACTTCTCTGAGGCTCCAGCCACAGCTCATCTCCTTGGCCACACTACCCTGTCCAGGACATCAGGCTCTCCTGCATGGATGACCGTATCATCAGCCTTCTCTTTTTTAAAAAAATTAATTTATTGTATTTTATTTATTTTTGGCTGCACTGGGTCTTTGTTGCTGAGCGTGGGCTTTCTCTAGTTGTGGTGAGCAGGGGCTACTCTTCATTGCGGTGCGTGGGCTTCTCATTGTGGTGGCTTCTCTTGTTGCAGAGCACGGGCTGTAGGCGCGCGGGCTCAGTAGTTATGGCACAAGGGCTTAGTTGCTCTGTGGCATGTGGGATCGTCCTGGACCAGGGCTTGAACCTGTGTCCCCTGCATTGGCAGGCGTATTCTTAACCACTGCGCCATGAGGGAAGCCCATCAGCCTTCTCTTTGGTCTCCCTGCTTTCTCTCTTCCACCACCATGATCCATTCTCTTGACAGCAGCCCAAAGGATCTCTCTAGAGCCTGTTCAGATTATGCCACTTTCTTGTTTAAAACCCTCCAGTGGCTTCCAATCCCTCCCAGAGTGAAATCTAAAGTTTTCCCTATAGATTTCAAGGTTCTTTACCATGCAGCCGTCATCTCCTACCACTCTTTACTTTTTTCTTTAAATTTATTTATTTTGTTTATTTATTTTTATTTTTTGGCTGCGTTGGGTCTTCGTTGCCGCGCTCAGGCTTTCTCTAGTGGTGGCGAGCAGGGGCAGCTCTTCGTTGCAGTGTGTGGGCTTCTCATTGCGGTGGCTTCTCTTGTTGCGGAGCACGGGCTCTAGGCACGCGGGCTTCAGTAGTTGTGGCATGCAGGCTCAGTAGTTGTGGTGCATGGGCTTAGTTGCTCCGTGGCATATGGGATCTTCCTGGACCAGGGCTCGAACCTGTGTCCCATGCCTTGGCTGGCGGATTCTTTAACCACTGTGCCACCAGGGAAGCCCTCCTACCACTCTTTTCTTATTTCACTCCACTCCAGCCACACCTGCCCCCTAGCTGTTCTTCCATCATATAAACTAGTTCCTGCCTCGGGGCCTTTGCACTTGCTATTCCCTCTGTCTAGAATGCTCTTCTCCCAGATTTTTTATGGCTGGCTCCCTCCTTCTATTCACCTTTGTCCAAAAGTCATTTCCTCAGAGAGGCCTTCCCTGGCCAATCTGTCTAAAATAACCCCCACCCACTCCCATCATTTTCTAGTCCCTTACCCTGCTTCATTTTTATTCATCACCCTTGACATTATATTAGACGTTTCTTTATTGTCTGTTCCCCTCATTAGAAACCCACAAGGACAAGGACTTTTTTCTGTTTTGTTCACTGGTATATTTACAGCGCCTAAAACTTCCCAGGAATTGCTCGATTAATATTTCTTGAGACATTTTGAACGAACAAGGTCCCCTCCACACATCCCCTCCTCCCACCTCACAGGGGCCAAGGGTAAGTTTCCCCCAGTAAAAATCCGCCACATAGGCTGAGAGAGAGCTGGGCGGTAACGTCTGGTATAAAGGACTCTTTCCTTTGTCTTAAAAGGGAGCTGAGAATATCTGGGACAAAGGACAAAGGCGGTGGCTTGGAAGTCTCAGTTGACAGAGCAGGTATCCTGCCTGGCCCAGGAGAACCGGTTGCACCAATTTTATCACCCCTGGGGAGGAAGGAGTGGAGGTGGCAGCTGCAGATACTCCTAACCCCCAAGGCTGCCAGCAAGTGCCCCAAGGATTCTCAGGACCTGAAGGGTGGTGGTGTCAGGGAGTTTAGTAGATCTACCTCAGGGTTGGGGGTGACCCCCTACTGGCCAAGGGTGGCTGGTGTATGGTCAGGCACAGAACCTGAGGCAGGAGGCCAAGGCCCAACTTCTCTGTATAGAATCACAGAGAGTAAACTGAAGCCCAGAAAGCGAAAGGGTCTTGTCATGGCAACCTGAGTTCAGATCCAGCTCTCCTGACCCCCAGGTCACAGCTACCTCAGTCCATTCATTTATTCACTCAACAAATATTTAATGAGCACCTACTATATGCCAGGCATAGTTCTAGGCAGTGGCGGTACACCGTGAACCGTTCCCCTGTAAAGGAAGCAGAAGATAAATAACAAAGTAAATAAGCAAATTATATAATATGTTAGGAGGTGATAAATTACTGTAGAAAAGAGAAAAAATAGAGGCAAATAGAGGTTTGGGGAGTATGGGGTGTGGGGCAGGTTGCAGCATTATTTGGGGGCGGCCTGGAAAGCCTCACTAGGAAGGAAACATTTAGGAAGAGACTCAAGGAAGAGGAAATGAGCCACATGGTTATCTGGGAAACAGCATGTCAGGGAGAGGGCACAGCCCTTGCAAAGCAATGCCCTAAGGCTGGAGGGCCCTGCTGTATTTGAAGAACAGTAGAGAGGCCAGTGTGGCTGGAGCGAGGAGTTGGAAAGGCAGTGAGGTGATGGGAGGATCATGACACATCATGTAGGGACTTGAGGGACATTGAAAGGCCTTTGGCTTTTACTCTGAAGTATGTGGGGAGCCATCGGGGGGAGCTGTGAGCAGTGGATCTGACATGTATTTTTTAAAGGACCCCTCAGGCTGCCATTTAGAGAATGTGCTGGAGCGGGTAAGGGTGGAGACAGGAAGGCCAGTGAGGAAGTGTATTAGTTTCCTATTGCTGCTGTAACAAATTACTACAAACTCTGTGGTTTAAAACAACTCAAGTTTATTATCTTTCACTGTTGGAGGTCAGGGGTCTGGTAGTTCTTAATGGGCTGAGATCGAGTTACTGGCAGGGCTGTGTTCCTTTTGGAGGCTCTTGGGGAGAATCCATTCCCATGCCTTTTCCAGTTTCTAGAAGCCAACTGCATTCCTTGGCTTGTGACCCCTTTCTGGCTTCAAAGCCAGAAAGGTAGTATCTTCCATTCTCTCTCTGACTCTGACCCTCCTGCTTTCTTCTTGTGATTGCATTGGGTCCACCAGGATAATCTCCCCATCTCAATATCCTTAATTTAATTCTTCTGCAAAGCCCTTTTTGCCACCAGATGACATTCTATAGAATGTGGACATCTTTGGAAGGCCAATATTCTGCCTACCACTGGAGGCTACTGCAAAAATCCAGGCAAGAAATGATGGTGAAATGAGTCAGAGTGACAGCAGTGAAGATGATGAGAAGAGGTGGGGTTCTGGATATATTTTGAGGGTAGAGCCAACAGGATATTTTGAGATTGGATGTGAACCTTTCTTTTTCAGTGGAGGGGGACTTCTACCTCTGTGTTGGGCCTGGACCTGGGTGAGGATGTGGATTTCTCTGGCATGAGGACCAAGGAGTCATCAATCCATTACTGGAAACTATGTGGCTCCCTAGGGCCTGGTGCCTGTCACATGGCCTGCATGTGCTCAGTTGAAGGGGTATGAAGTACGTCTTGTAACCCACCATTAGCTCAAGTGCAGGGGCCCCTCCAGGGCACAGTCTCCCCCGACTCCCCACTGTCCAGGTTCTGCTGGGCCTGACCTACCCCTATTCCTAACTTTGGCCTGTTCCCCAGGAAGGTCACACTTGCTCCCATGTCCATCACACTTTATTTATGTGTTTGTTTATGTGTGAAACCGAGTCTCCCTAAAACCGAGTTCCTATACTGAGTTTATGATTAATCTCTCTATCCAAAACTTTATTCCCCTGCTGTCTCCTCTGACCTCAATCCCTTTTTTGTCCCCTCTGGCCTCAATCCTGTGCTAACTGAACACTAATCAACCAGGGTCAGCTATTGTTGATAACATCATCAATGTACTAAAATTGCTACTATATCATCATTAACTTACAAACTCAGGTTGTTTCTCTAGGGCAAGATGAGCCCACAGATCCTCAAGCCATGGACTGCCTGGACAGAGAATTATAAGAAGGAGACCTCCTGATTCCTGAAACCATGATTAAGAAATGTCACAAGACGATAATTAATCCTAGTTCCTTTGTTCTTCCCCCTTAAAACATCCCTAACTCAAAGACCAAGATGAAGTGGATCTGAGACTTGTCTCCCACTCCTTTGCTTGATGCCCTGCAAATAAATCCTTACTTTGCTGCAAATGCCCGCTGTCAGAGTTTGGCTTTCTGCATCACGGGCACACGAGCTCTTGCTTGGTTTCATGTGTATCTCTCTGTCCACTTATTCGTTTGGATGTAGGCAGTATAAGCATAATGGCTAAGCAGGTTGTATTTACAGTAAGAATCCCAGCTCTGCCCCTACAAGCTGTGTGACCTTGGGCAAGCTATTCAACTTCTCTGTTTCTCCAGTATCTAATGTACAAAATGAGGACGATAATAGTGCTCATTTCATGCAGTTGTGTGGGCTAAATGAGCTATTTCTTGTAAAATGCTCAGTTTGGTGTCTTGCTTCGAACAAAGTGCTCAATAAATATTTTCTATTACTTGCTGGGGTATCAGATGCCAGCCACACTACTTAATAATGGTGTGACCTTGGGCGAGTCATTCAAACCTCTCAAAGCTTCTATTTCCTCAGCTGTAATCTGTACCTACCTCATCGAGCTATAGTTGGGATGATTAAATGAAGTATTCTATGTAAGCCATCTGATTCAGCATGAGGGCTCAATAGATGTTATTGACTATTATTCCTGTCATTATTGTTTATTTATTGTGTAAATATATATTGGATGCATATTCTGTGCCAGGCCCTTACCTGTATTCTCAATGAATCCTCAGAATGTGGCCTGGTGTGGAAGTTAGTGTCTCTTTCACAGATGGGGAAACTGAGGCAGATGACGCACCTTGCCATATGGCTGAATGGAAGAGCCCCAGTTCTAAACTAGGTTTGTGTGGTAGGCACCAAAACATGTTTTCTTTTTGTTGATGTACAGTATTACATAATTTACAGGTGTACAATATAGTGATTCACAATTTTAAAGGTTATACTCCATTTATAGTTATGAAATATTGGCTATATTCCCCATGTTGTACAATATATCCTTTAGCTTATTTTATACATAATAGTTTGTACCTCTTAATCCCCTACCCCCAAACATGTTTTCTTTTCATTACTTCAACACACTTTTTTTTGAGTTAAAATTCACATAACATAAAATTCACCATTTTAACTATTTAAAGTGTACAATTCAGTGCTTTTTAATTAGGTTGTTTGTGTTTTTTGTTTTTGAGTTGTAATAGCTTTTTTTTTAAGATAATTTTATTTAGTTTTTAAAAAATATTTATTTATTTTTGGCTGCGTTGGGTCTTGGTTGCACGGGGTCTTTGTTGTGGCATTCAGGATCTTTCATTTCGGTGCGTGGGCTCTTCTTTGGGGCACACAGGCTTCTCTCTAGTTGTGGCTTGTGTGCTCAGTAGTTGCAGCGCATGGGCTTAGTTTCTCTGCGGCATGTGGGATCTTAGTTCCCCGACCAGGGATCGAACCCGCGTTCCCTGCACTGGAAGGCAGATTCTTAACCACTGGACTACCAGGGAAGTCCCTTTTTAAAAAAACGTATTCTGGGGCTTCCCTGGTGACACAGTGGCTAAGAATCTGCCTGCCAATGCAGGGGATACAGGTTTGAGCCCTGGTCCAGGAAGATCCCACATGCCGCGGAGCAACTAGGCCCACGCACCACAACTACTGAGCCTGCTCTCTAGAGCCCTCGAGCCACAACTACTGAGCTCACACACCACAACTACTGAAGCCCACACGCGTAGAGCCCGTGCTCCGCAACAAGAGAAGCCACCGCAATAGAAGCCCGCGCACCGCAACTAAGAGTAGCCCATGCTCGCCGCCACTAGAGAAAAGCCCACACGCAGCAACAAAGACACAACACAGCCAAAAATAAAATAAATTAATTTTTAAAAAATTAAAGACAAATGTATTCTGAATATTAACTCCTTGTCAGGTATGGAATTTGCCAGTATTTTCTCTCATTTTGTGAGTTGTCCTTTCACTTTCTTGATGATGGACTTCGGTGCACAAAAGTTTTTAATGTTGGTGAAGTCCAATGTATCTATTTTCTTCTTTTGTTGCTTGTGCTTTTTATGTCATATTTAAGAAACTGTTGCCTAATTGAAGGTCACAAAGATTTATACCTATGTTTCCTTCTAAGAGTTTTATAGTTTTAGTTCTTACATTTAGGTCTTTGATCCATTTTGAGTCCTTTTTTGTATATGGTGAGAGGTAGGGATATAAATTCATTCTTTTGCATCTGAATATCCAGTTGTCCCAACACCGTTTGTTGAAAGACTGTTCTTTCCCTATTGAATGGTCTTGGTACTCTTGTTGAAAGTCAATTGACCATAGATGTATGGGTTTATTTCTGGACTCTCAGTTCTATTCCATTGATCTATATATCTATCTTTATGTCAGGGCCACACTGTTTTTGTTTTGTTTTGTCTGGGTTTTGTTGTTGTTTTTGTTGTTTTACTGAGAACTTTTTTTTAATTGAGGTATAGTTGACTTAAAATATTGTGTTAGTTTCAGGTGTACAGCATAGTGATTCGATTATATATTTTTTTCTGATTATATGCCATCATAGGTTATTACAAGATGTTGAATATAATTCCCTGTGCTGTACAGTAAATCCTTGTTGCTTATCTATTTTATGTATAGTAGTTTGTATCTGTTAATGGGGGTGGGCTTTTTTGCATTTTTAAATTGAGATATAATTGACATATAACATTATAGTTATCTCTTGCTATCCTCAGGGGATTCATTCCAGAATCCCCCTCAGATACCAAAATTTGAGGGTGCTCAAGTCCCTTATTATAAAATGGTGTAGTATTTGCATATAACATCCTCCAGTATACTTTAAATCATCTCTAGGTTACTTACAATACCTAATACAATGTAAATGCTATATAAATAGTTGCTGGTGCACAGCAAATTCAAGTTTTGTTTTTTCGAACTTCCCGGATTTTTTTTTGTTGTTGCTATTTTCAAACCTCAGTTGGTTGAATGCATGGATACAGATCCTGTGGATATGGAGGGCTGACTGTATATTAGTTTCAGGTTTACAACATAATGACTCAATATTTGTGTATATTGTGAAATGATCACCACAATAAGTCTGGTTAACATGCGTCACCATATGTAGCTACAAATTCGTTTTCTTGTGTGTGCTGAAGATATTTTTAAGGAGCAATCCCAGATACCCTCCCTCCCCTGCAAAAAAACCCTCACCTAAATCCGATTCCCCCACGTTGCTCTTCATGGGCGCCTAGTCCATCTGAACCACCTGAAACCAAGCCGGTGGCTCACTTTTAAGGTCGCTCAGCTTCCGCTCTGAATTGAGGAATGTGTACTTGAACTTTAAAACAGATTCTCTCCTGGAAGGAGAGTCACAGGGCAGCATGCTAGGCAGAGTAACTGCCAGGGCATTGTTCGGGGTAAATAATAACGACCAGATAGCTGCCGCTGGTTATGGGATGTTCATGAGCTTTGGGAGGAGGCTGGAACATTGAGGGCCAGTGCAGGTCTCCCCGTGAACAGGCATATAGAACATGGGACTGAGAGGTGGGCTCCCAGGCTGAACATGGAGACCCTCAGGGAGATGGTCTCACCAGCACGAGGCGTGGAGATGTGTGTCCCTCTGGTCCGTGAGATCCAGGTGGTCGTGCACCAGATACACAGTGTCACAGTAGGTCAGAGATTCCAACAAGGGAGCCCAGCGAAAGGCATGGCAGGAGGTTGTCCCTACCACTGGGGGCCATCTTGAGAAGGCCAAGTGTGGGTTTTGATGCAGAACCAAAGGTCTGTGTTCCCTGCCAGAATGATGCCTACAAGGTACCATCTGGGTTTTGCCTTTTCCTGAAAGTTCCTGCCACCAAGTGTGCATTTGCTTGTCAAGGAGCAAAACTGTCACCCTGAGCAAGTGGCTAACTCAATCTTACCCTCGCCCTCATCTCCAGGGCCAGGCCGTGACTTGGCTTCTCTGCTTGAGCTCCTGGACCACAAAGAGCTTCTCTCTGCTGTGATGAGAGACCCAAGGGTGACTCCTGGGCCCGGTTACTCTGAGATCCCCCAGTTACCTCCTCCCCCAGTTACCTCCTTCCCCAGTTCTGCCAGCTGTGTTGCAGGAAAAGAAATAAATGGGGTGCAAGAGGATGGTCACATTCCAGGTCTCAGGCGAGTGCCTGGGACGGGCCGCCAAGTAGGCGTCCTTGGCTTTGCTTAGGAAGGAACTCAAGAGTGAGCCCAAGTAGAGGGAAAGCAGATTTCTTTAGAAATATACGCATTCCATTGACAGAATGCAGTCCATCTCAGAAAGTGAGAGTGACCAGGACTACATCGTTTTGATTATTGCAGATTTGCAATAAGTTTTGAAATTGGGAAGTGTGAGTCCTCCAATTTTGTTTTGACTATTCAAGACCCTTTAAAATTCCATATGAATTTTAAAATGCAGCTTATCCGTTTCTGCAAAAAAAGGCAGCTCATATTTTTATAGGGGTTGTATTGAATCTGTAGATAAGTGTGGGGAGTTTTGTGACCCAACAATAATAAGTCTTCCAATCCATGAATATGGGATGTCTTTCAACTTATTTAGATGTTTAATTTCTTTCAACAAAGTTTTGTACTTCTCAGTGTACAAGACTTGACTTTATTAGGTTGAACACTTCTGTTCCTAGTTTGTTGAGTGTTTTTATCAGGAAAGGGTGTTGGATATACTCTGCTTGGTTTTTACAGCTAAAAATTAGCAAAGTCCTCTGTATTTGACTTGGTATAATTATGTGAGACCAAATCATAATAATTTTTATGATTCATATTCAAAACCCATTCTTCATAATAGGCTTTATTAATTAAGTTTTTCTTGACTTTTTTTTTTTTGGCTGCATCACACGGCTGCCAGGATCTTAGCTCCCCGACCAGGGATCGAACCCAGCCCCCTGGCAGTGGAAGTGAAGAGTCCTAATCACTGGACCGCCAGGGAATTCCCTCCTTGACATATTTTTAAAGAAAATTACAAATATATGGCAGGGTATCTTTAACCATGTGACCTTGGACAGTTTTTACTTCTGTGGTTCTCAGTTTCCTCAGCTATAACACGTAGAGGGTATAGTAATGCTTATTTCATGGGGCTGTGGTGGATGGAAATAAGATGAGATTTTTGAAGGCAGGGTACTTTGTAAACAAATCAAAACTGCATGCTTCTATTGCTGCTCTTACCAGAGATATTTTAACATTGCAGTGTAACGTGTTTAGTTAATACATAAGATATGTAAAGGACATTGATCTTAAGTACAAAAATATAAATTTGTATACACCCATGTGAACACCATTGGATCTTGATACTGAACCTGTCAGCACACCACAATGGTCATTCTTCCTGGTCTGTACTATCCCAGGAGGTAACTACTATTCTGACTCCTATAACCACAAATTATAAATTAATTTTGCCTGTTTTTGAACTTTGTATAATTGGAATCATACAGGCTTTTGTGTCTAATTTCTTTCAGTCAGCATAATATCTGCAAGTTATTCAAGTTGTTGGAAGTACTGGTAGTTCATTCTTTTCACAAAGTTTTTAATGAGCTAACACCAGTCGGTCACAGTTTGAAAAGGCTGTGCATTTGCCCAAGAGACCAGAAAAATGAGGACCAGGGAAGCCCAGGGCTCTCCAGTATTGAGCCAATACACCCTGTGAATCTCTACCAAGGCAGTTGAATCCAGGATGGCAGCTACCTTGCCCATGTTGTCACTATCTCCCATCCCACATGCTAGGCAGACATCATGATTTTTTTTTTTTTTTTTTTTTTTTGCCATGCTTCGTGGCCTGTGGGATCTTAGTTCCCCGACCAGGGATCGAACTCGCACCCCTTGCATTGAAAGCGCAGAGTCTTAACCACTGGACTGCCAGGGAAGTCCGCAGACATCATGAATTGATCTCAGAACATTTTTAAGAGATGTCCTGATGCAGACTCAGAATTCTTCTCAACCCAGTAATCCGAGTGACCCACACACCAATTAATTGGGGTTGGTACTAAAGATTAAATCGGAATGTTCTGCTATCATATTCCCAAGATGTATTTCTGGGCTCCCAGAGTTATGACATGAGGGGCTCTG